>NW_022145606.1:27706674-28047690 GCF_000002235.5 Strongylocentrotus purpuratus
ACAAACCTTTCAAGATTAAATCCAAAGTTGATTTCTACCAAGAAAGTGCATACGATCATATGCATCTTTTGAAAATAAAATTTAAAACTAACATGTAAAGTAAGAAGACGGTATCAAAAATAAAATGAAATAGATGTAAGACGCTTTGGTTTAGTATACCTTAACTTTCTTTATTTTCAGGTGGAATGGCGTATACATTAAAAGAACCACATTTTTTATAATTAATATGACAATATATATACCACAATTTCTATGATTGTACATTTTCAAATCCGCCTTTTTTATTAGTACAACAATTGAGCTTTTGGTATGTTTTTTAAAGTGCTGGGAGGTAACTTAGAGAGTGGGAAAATTCGGGGTATTTTATGAAATGTATTTTAACTGCATCTATATCATAACTGATCGACTTTAACCCTTTCAGAAAAGAATTGTTTTTTAAGGTTTAAAATTACCCCATTTCTGCATCAAATTGGCAATAATAATATTTCCTTCATTGCTAAATTGTTCCAATGAAATATAAAGACTTTGAAAGCACCATACATGTGTCAAACATATCGATTTTTTTTAAATGACAAACTATGATTACAAATCAATCATTTTCAAATTTGATGCCAATTCAAGAATGTTAATAATACTAATGATCATTCCTGGCACCAAACGTACTATGGTAGTTACCATTGATGGTAACTTTGCCATCAATGGCAGCTATCATGGTAACAGGGCTCACCAGCCAATCAAAATCAAGGTTGCAATGGTAGTTACCATCGATGTCAAAGTTGCCATCGATGGGAAGTTTTGTGCAACGGGGCCCAGCTATATTTTGTAGGGCTCTGGATGTTTTTACTGGTGGAACCGCTGTTTAAGAGTTTACGATCTCTCTAGAGAGGTACTTTTGGTACTAATTCGTCAAGAAATGGTGTATGATTGTTTTTGTTTATGTCGTATCTAAGCAACAGTTAGTGTCTATCTCTTCTTACACCCCTGGATACGGAACTCAATATATTATTCAGTAAACTTTCAATTAGCGGGAAACGCACTTTATTTGGTGTGTACGATGGATTTCTGCACAAATTATACCTTTCTTTCCTATAAAAATGAATCCAACCTTTAGAACAAATTGCTCCAGAAAATAATGGGAAAAATCAGATAATTAAATGATGCTAGACATGGAACACATGTGTTTCAATTGATAGATCCCAATATATATTTTTTTCTTTTTTAATAAATTCCCCCTATGTAATGTTTCCACATTCTCTTCTTATAATAATTTTCATCTTTCAGCTTGTATTCTCGTCCAATTTTTTATTTTGTATGCCCTGCAGCTGCTGCTTCCATTAATCTTGTTCCATACTGGAGCTTTTGTGTTTCCTTTATTGTTAGATTAACACCACAAAAGTAAAAGTTTAGACCCAATAAGGCAATCAACAAACAAGTTATGAGGATTTGAAGGTAGATAACAAGTATTTTAAATTCGCTGAATCAGAAATTTACTGTGCCCTAGTGCTGGATATTTTCAAAATACTTCAAACACACAACATTTCATTTTTGTTTAACGTATTACTGAAGGGGATATTTTAATTAATCTTTGGATAACCTATAATAATATTTTATCCACAATATATTTTGAGCAGTGCCCCCAAGGTAAATGACGCTTATAAGGAGGGGGGGGGGATTATTTAATTTTTGATACAGGAATAACGGTAACGTTGGACATTGCACTTTTAAATAACCAAATTGCCAATTTGAGGTTCGCATACTTTGACAGATCTCATATTGTAAACATTTATAGTTTAATTTTAATTTTTCAAAAGTTAAGACTTAGCCATTTGTTCAGCTACCTTCAAGAAGTTCGGAAGAGCTTTGTATTGCCAGAGGCAGTATCAACTTTTTTGCGGCGGCCGACGTTTTGAAAATAAAACTTAAATTAAGTATTTACTGCCCCTTCGAAATTTCTTTTTAACCGGTATAAATTTGGATGAATTTACAAAGCGAAATATCATGAGCATTAACAAAATTGATTCACAGTTTCGGTGAGAAATAGTACACTCTAAAAACTGGAATGTTAAATCTCAATTTAAAAGGGCCGAGGAGTGACCACTCTTTCAAAATGTCAGATCGATAGTTTTAATCTGCTAGATTCAACCTTTATAATGTTGGATCCAGCATGTTCAAGGTGTTAATCTACCATTTTGAAAGAGTGGTCACTCCTCGGCCCTTTTAAATGGTGATTTAACATTTCAGTTTTTAGAGCGTAACATGATAACCTCATGTGGATAATTGATAAATGATAATCAATTCCATATTAGGAAGGCAGACTGAGGACTGGTGGAGACATCGCGAGAGAGCCCAATAATTGACTTGTCTGTTGCTTTGTTTTGTTTTGTCCTGTTTTGTTTTGCTTTGTTCTTTGTGCTAAGGGAAGTACCAGTGCGGGATTGGTACTGCTTCTGCCGTGCCTGGTATGAGCCGGTATTAACGATCAATGAATTAATATCACTAATTGATAAGATCTCGGGATGCCTTACCGCGTAACCGCTTTAAAGTGTTGATCGCTCTCTTATCTCTCTCACGATCACCATTGTCGTCACCAGATCCATCGTCATCAGATAGAAAGATGGAGAGAAAGAGAGAGAGAGAGAGAGTAGAGGTTGAAAACAATGGAGACGGGGTAGGAACAGAACGAACGAGACAGGCGGGGGGGGGGGGGAGAAAAAAAAAGAAAAAAGAAAAAAGGTATAGCAAAATTGAGAAGAGTGTTAAGAGAAACAAAAATATGAGAGAAATGAGGGAGGGATAACGTTGGGTAGAAAAGAGAGAGAAAGAAAGAAATAGATAAAAGGAGATAAATTAAAGGGAGTAAATAAAGATATAATTTGAAGGATAACTATGCCTAAATAAAAAGATAGCGAGACGTAGAAAGACGCAGATAGAGAGAGAGAGAGAGAGAGAGAGAGAGAGAGATAGAGATTGGGAGATAGAAAAGCGGTAGTGATGGGGTAGGATGATGAGCCGATCTCATCGCATAGTCTGCATCACAAGCGAAATATAATGTTTGTTTTTTTAATTCTAACGACTTATAAATAAGAAAAATCATCCAAATGTGTATGTGTCCCGTGAAATAAAAGCAGCAACTGTCCACTCAATAGTATTTATACGCTAATACCAAATACTTATGTGAGACGTAGTGCCGTAGCATTGATAAATTGCAATCCCCCCCCCCCCAATAATACTCAGAAAGATCCTTGAACAAGACTGTTTAAGAACTAGAGGTGCCAAATCTTGATTGGCTGATTCCAATAGATACACTTGTGGCTTTTGAATAACTTTAAAATTAATACGCACGATTTGCTTTATCCCAGTTTGGTTTGAGTGGGGAGAGGAAAGAGGAGCGAATGTGTTTACATAGATAATACTTGCAGAGAGTGAAAATACACAGAACCTTATAAAGGTACATGTACTGCAGAACCTGTTGAATTCAATTTCAAATTCAACAGCGAGGAGCTCCTAAGAGCATCACTTTAGCAGGATTATCAGTTTTGTGCCCACGAACTCCGGTGGGGCATGCAAACTCACTTTCACCATAACGCCTGGTATCACCTTCGCACAACGTACGCGAAACTAATTAATCCCCGCTATATTGCCTCGCCCAATCAATTAACAAAACTCTCTCGCGAGCAATCGTTCCTTGCCTAGCTGGTGGAAACAATTCTTTTGTTTGCTGATGTTCATCTCGGGACAATAATTTTCATCATTTGGTGGGCTATAGATGAGTGAGGGGAGACGTGGCGGTTTTTAGAGCCCGTTTGCTAAATATTTAATGACGTTGGAGCCATGTTTTAGTAGTGATCGACACAGTTTGATGTACGGGATCGCCAAACTGTTGGAATACAACACAGTGTATTGATAGGCCTTCAGATAGATTGGTGAGTAGTTATTTTCATTTGTATTTATTCATAGAAATAAAATAAATCATCCTCTCTCTGTGTTTAATTTTCTACAGAACAATACTATTGAATGTTTACAGTTAAGTAGAGGGTGTAATGATATTCAATCGTTCACTTTTCTAATCAGCTTTATCATCTATTTTTGGCTTTGTATATAAACTTCGTAGTCTTATATTACACATTAAAATAACGTTCATTTCATATAATTATGTTCCCTTCATCATGTTTACTACTAAGTTCTTTTAATAAATGTACGCTTACAACGTTTCTATAAAACGTTATGAAAATACAATTCATTGCTATTATTACTTTTAGGGCGTTTGCTATGAAAATTATTGTTTTTATTTTATTGTAATTGTTCAATTTCTGTAATTTTGTAAGTACTAATACCATTTTTTAAAATTATGTAACCACCAACATCATCATCAGCTGCAAGGGCAGTAATATAAATAGTAGTAGTAGTAGTAGTAGTAGTAGTAGTAGTAGTAGCAGTAGTAGAAAAAGTAGGAAGTAGTAGTAGTAGTAGTAGTAGAAGTAGTAGCAGTAGTGGTAGTAGTAGTACATATAGCAGTAGTAGTAGTGGTGATTTGAAGTAGTAGTAGTAGTAGTAGTAGTAGTAGTAGTAGTAGTAGTAGTAGTATCAACAGTAGTAGTAGTAGTAGTAGTAGTAGTAGTAGTAGTAGTAGTAGTAGTAGAAGTAGTAGTAGTAGTAGTAGTAGTAGTAGTAGTAGTAGAAGTAGTAGTAGTAGTAGTAGTAGTAGTAGTAGTAGTAGTAGAAGTAGTAGTAGTAGTAGTAGTAGTAGTAGTAGTAGTAGTAGTAGAGTAGTAGTAGTAGTAGTAGTAGTAGTAGTAGTAGTAGTAGTAGTAGTAGTAGAAGTAGTAGTAGTAGTAGTAGTAGTAGTAGTAGTAGTAGTAGTAGAAGTAGTAGTAGTAGTAGTAGTAGTAGTAGTAGAAGTAGTAGTAGTAGTAGTAGAAGTAGTAGTAGTAGTAGTAGTAGTAGTAGTAGTAGTAGTAGTAGAAGTAGTAGTAGTAGTAGTAGTAGTAGTAGTAGTAGTAGTAGTAGAAGTAGTAGTAGTAGTAGTAGTAGTAGTAGTAGTAGTAGTAGTAGTAGTAGAAGTAGTAGTAGTAGTAGTAGTAGTAGTAGTAGTAGTAGTAGTAGTAGTAGTAGTAGTAGTAGTAGTAGAAGTAGTAGTAGTAGTAGTAGTAGTAGTAGTAGTAGAAGTAGTAGTAGTAGTAGTAGTAGTAGTAGTAGAAGTAGTATCATAATAATTTCAGGGTTGAACTTGTGGGTTAATTCAGGGCAAAATGCAAGTAAAGGGTTGCGATAGACACGACCCACCCAAAACTATATGCAATTTTGCCTTTATTGGGCATAGGCAGACATTCTGTTGAGCTTAAAGTACAACTATCGGACTTTCGGCAAAAACCTTTTTTCATTTAAATTCGATCTTGTAGTGCGATCAAGCAATAACATGTCAAAGAAATAGATGAGAGCTTTTAAGATGAATTCAATTCTCATACTCAATAGAAAAAGAAAAAGAAGAGGAAGAAGAAAATGAAGAAACGAATATGATGAACATCAACAATAACGAAAATACCACGGAAGAGAAGAAGAAGAAAAGGAAAAAGAACAGAAAGAAGTTCATTCTGTATTGTCAATGGCAATTTTATTAACCTAACGAGCCCTCCTCTCGTCAAAGAGAATGTTGAGTTCAGGGGAGAGACGAACAATAGCTTAGCGTTATCATTGTTATTATGCAAGTGCCTGTGGAAGAACATTAGACAAATAAATTTTCCTGAAAAGCATGGTTATTCAAATGCCTCCATATTCTAAGTATGACAAATTTACAGGATTCACCTACTATTCAGCACATTGCAGTGCACATTATCCACTCCCTATGGAGCATAACAACCGGTCAAATGGGGTATGGTACCTGAGTCAGGCCCCATCCCCACTCCATTCGGAGCAGTGTAATTCTTTTCCCGATCTGATGTCGTTCTCGTTTGTGTGATTGGGGCATTACGAAATGTCAATTCGTTGTGTTTGAGTCTCTTCATCCTACTCAAATACAGAATAATCTTGTGTCAATAAAGAGATTGATGGATGACTTTGCAGCAGCAGAAAGTGGATTATTTCTGTTCAAGATATTAATGTGTGTGTTCAGGAAATCTATTTAAAAATAATTATACATACATTACTCGGGGAAGAAAGGTTCAATAATTTATATACTTCTTTGCAATCAATACTAGCCGTTAATGCATGTTGTAAAGATAACTCACATCTATATACCTTCTGAATGCTATTTTGCTGGTGTGTTAAATGTTGCATTAGTGACAAATGAAATTAATTGCACGTTGACATTTAGGAAAATAAACTCTCATTTTCGTTTCTTCACGTGCAATAACATATCAGAAGCAAAGTTCCATGAAAAATGTTGATCTTGAAAAATATAAGAAGAGAAGGAAGAAGAGGAAAAACAAAAAGAAGAAAGACAAGAGCAAGGACAAGAAGAAAATGAACAATAACAACAAGAACAACAACAATAATAAGAACATTAAAGGCCCACTGCACTACTTGTAGCTACTTGCGCCCTCTATATAACAAACCATGCCTAATCGGTGACCATTGGTCCCCCATGATCCTCTTTTTCTTAAGTTAACTGAGAGCTGAGTTGATGAGATAACCACCTGTCCAGTGACCTTGCAGGGCAGTATAATTCCTCCTGTAAACTACGGCAGATAAGCTTTAAAGACCGTCACCACTACTGGGCAAGAAGGGATTAGACCACACAGCGAGCCATCGAGGTCACTGTGACAGGTGGCTATCTCATTAACTCAGCTCTCATTTAACATAAGAAAAAGAGGATCACGGGGGACCAACAGGCACCGATTGGGGAAGTTTTCTATATAGAGGGAGAAAGTAGCTACAAGTAGGACAGTGTGCCTTTAAGAACAAACATAAAACATAACAAGAACAAAAAACGAGAGCAAGAACAAGTAGAACAACTTGAATGGATTTTGTATATTATATTATCATCGTTATAATCGCCATCATCATCATAATCAATTCCCAGCTTTCCAATCAGCAACGGAATAATAATAACGATACGGGAATTACAATAAAGGCGTTCCAAACCCCCTTGCGACACCTTATGCCAATCCTGCTAATGCTTATGATTTCGCGAAGGACAAGAAGAAAAAGAAAAAGAAAAAGAATATAAAGCACAATAATAAGAACAAAAAGGACAAGAAGATCAAAAACAAAAACAAGCACAAGCACAAGACCAAAAAACGTGAACAAGAACAAGAAGAACAAGAAGAATTGATTTTGTATATTATATTGCTACCATTATCATCATAATCACCACCTAGTTTTCCAATGAGCAAAGGAATAATAATAACGATACAGGAATTACAATAAAGGCGTGAAGTATTCCAAACCCCCTTGCGACACATTATGCCAATCCTGCTAATGCTTATGATTTCGCACAATCCTATTGGTGTGTCACTGGATGGCATGGTATAATGTTAGATCAACAGTATCCCTGGGTGATGATATCAATGTTTAAAGGCCTCGGCAGTGATGGCAAAGATGCATATGATGAAGCTGTATCCTAACTGGGCGACGTAAAATTGACATTAGTGTCATTCTCAATATTTATATTATTATCATCATCATCGTTTTGATTCAATTCCACGTTCTCATGTCTTCAACGTCTTCATTTCAGTGGATGTTTACGTAAGCCCAGATATCTCGCTGGTTGCTCTATAAGTTTAGCCCAAGAGTTTCTTCTATATTTGAATGGAATAAGCTTCATAATTTCATGAGAACGACTCCTCTGTCAATTCATTTAAGAGATTGTTTAAACAAAGTTTTAATTTGTGAATAGCTCAGTAGAACATACACTACGCGCATGTGTTGTAATATTAACGTGATTCATTGACATAATTGCGACTTAATCAATATTTTCCTATTGGCATTACAGTCGAACTAGGTAAATGATTATATAATTATTTTGTAAACGAGTATTCGTTTGTGCCACGTCTATTATAACTGTGTTATGTGTTTCTAAATGTACTATGGAATTTCATTTTAACTGTTCTGTATAAACGTTAAGCTTTTTTATATAAATACGTTCATGTTTATTCAGGGCCCCATGAAAGACCACGACTGATTGGTTAATAGTCTATCCTGATAAAAGATTACAAATAAATCAACAAATCAATCAATTCGTCCTTGTTTTCACGAAGTGACGGTAGTGAGGAAAATCGTAACGCAAAGTGAATGCAATTTTTTTTCACTACCGTCACTTCGTGAAAACAGCGACGAATTACTGTCATTAAAATCATCACCATCTATATACAAATGATGAATACCTTCCTACCCGACATGGAAAGAAAAAAATATACAATGTAGTCCGGGTTACGACAAACACGTGAGGTATTCTATCATTACAGCCCATATTGCCAAAGCTGGAAACATACAGAATAGTCTTTTAAAATTCGACATGATATGATGGTCGATTATCATTCTCCCTGGGGAATGTAATCAATTTTTAATGACCTCGATAATGTCAATGATGGCGATGACGAGGCCTATTATAGTACTTCTAAACATTGAGGAGATGAGGATGAATCATTGTATAGTCTGTTTTCAGACTCCAAATCCTAATACAATGTGCATGAGGTAAAATCTTCCAACACAAACTTAGTAATGCGTGACAGTGCTGTAATGTTAAGACTATGATCATTGAATGGTAGAGGGCACTCTATAGGCCGTGTATTATAGCTGTCATTTGACACAGCCAAAGACTGACGGAGTTAGGGTGGGCCAATGCTCAAAGCTTCATGATAATTATGTCTAAGTGTCCAAATAGACCCTGTGCCTGAATCAAGTAACAAACCAGTGTCATATATTTAAACAAAATAGAGAGCCCGAACTTAAAGACTGAGCGATTGGTATTTAGTATCTCAAATTATGATTTCGTTTCTGTTAGTTTTCCAATGCTTCATGCCGATAAAGGGCAAGCGGAAGGGCATGTTGAATGCGCAAAGTGAGCCCCAAAGATGTGCAAGCTTATTTTAGTTCTGAGACGCGTTTTACTTTGCGCCTGTTTTTTGTCCTCGAATTAAAAAACTAAATAGCTTATTTGTTAAGCTTCGATCATTTGTTGTATTTAGATACATAATTAAGACCCAACACATTACAATTCCAATGTAGATATATAATGAGCACATTATCAACATCAAAATATGTCAATTTATCACAAATTGTGGTTGACTGTAAGCAAGGCTATTGTGTATCAACCATCTGCCCGTAGATGCTACGGCGTCGGGCGTCGCTATGACAACAGAAAGGAGTCATCCACAATTTTCTCTGCGATGTTGAGCGATTGTATTGGCCCAACGTCCAATTGTCTATTTGCTTGCCGTTTCGACTTATAATGAGCTCGGGCATAATAATTGTATATTAATGCATTCAAATAACAATGAAATGATTTGTCAATAATTTAATTGTAATGGGTTTATAGTTAATGCGAGTTTCTAGGTATTTCATGAGCATATCTTGATCAATTTATTCCCCATTGATTCATGTTCAAATGTTTACATACAACTGATTGGAAAGTAACTAACACACACAAAAAATCCAATGTAATGTAATTTTGCTGAATATTTTTATATAAAAAGAACACCTTTTTGTCATCCTTCAAAAAATTCTAATGAAATACAAATAATTTGATATTTAAGCGAAATGTGCCTGCCTGTAACTGAACTTAAAAAACACACATCTTGTGCAGTCAAGAGCAGATATTCATCAATTACTCATTGCGTTTCTGGGTTTTTTTCCAATCCGTACAAATATTATCTTCATTCTTTCCATGATCTCTTAGTATAGAGAAACCGTGAATAAAACTGCTATAGAAGTATAGTAAAGATAAAAATGATGCGATGATAACTAATTAGTAATAATAATAGTGATAACAAAAACGGCAACGAAACTTTAAGAATGATGATAATGATAACAGTAATGATCGTTTAATTATATTACTACTGCTAATAAATACTAATACTTATTATTGTATGAGTAATTCACCCGACATCTAAATCATAATAAGATATGTTAATACTATTACCATAAGCATCGTGATTTTTTACCATCATTACCATTATTATAGTTAATTGAATATAACTGTTATTTATCCTTCTACTTCTTATTTTGCATACTTATTATTTGTAGCATTATTATCAGAATTAATGATATGTCTAGTATTACATTGCTTTTCATTTAACATTTTCATTAGGATCTAACATAATCACAGAATCCTAAACAACATCAATAAAAACATCAAGGATAATATGTTTGTTGATGAAAAAAGAAATTTGAGAATACTGCACAATATAAGACAGGCTTTTAATATTCCATTTCATAATTTCTTGAAATTTTCTTATCTATTCCTCTTACAGACTGCCTATTCATCCATCAGTTTCAGAGGTAAAATCTGCCTTTCGGTCCCACACGGTGACTTTCCCGTCGTACAACACACCGATCCTAACGCGACCACTCTCTCCTAAAACCACCTGTTCTTGCACAACACATACAATACGCCTTTCTGTGTGTGCGACTCATCGCAATTGATTGGTGCATTTTTGTGACTCTGACTCAACGTTCATTAATAATCGATTACTTGTCGTTCCCCACCGTACCGGGAAGTCGCGAGCGATCCTGCCTTATTTGCAGAACGAACAGCTGAGACGAGGAGGTTATTGATTTCATTTCGTGTTAAAATTTGAAAGTCACTTTTATTGGATCAAAACAATCATACTGTTAAGCGAGTTATTAAGGCATCACAACCAGTGATTGCCTCGCCAGACATTCATCGTATGCAGTTCCGCTAGCTCCCATCTTTTCAACAAGTGGTCCTTTATACGTAGACTGGATTATTATTTCCTCGCAACTGTTGAAATAGTTGATATCTAACGCAATGTAGGAAACTATATACTATAATATCGACATATCTGTAGCAGATTGATTCTGTATGTAAAATATATTTTGCAAACTTTAACCGACGTGCCTTATTTACGAGTGAGATCTCGTAACAACCATGTGTCAAATACAAACACCGTTGTCGGGGAGGTGGCAGTTCCTTGTTGCATTTCTTGCACTGGTCCTGGCTTTACCTGCATTAGGGGTAGATGTTGGAGGGGGAGTTGTGGAAGTATCGCTGCCTGATGTCACTGAGGAGTTGCCAGAGCCAGAGGGCGTCCTAGGTGGGGACTGCATAAACATCTCATTGAGAAACAACGACTGGAGCTGGGACGGAGACGAGGGTCAACAGCATCAAGGGGAGACGGCGCTCCTGGTCAGAAAACTTCTGCAGAGACTGAACAACGAGACCCAGCGGATCCAGAATGACAACCCCAATCTCAACCTGACGCATTTCATGAGACTTGTTGCAAGTCGGTCATCTTTGATGATACTGAAGATCAAATCCTTTGCAAGAGTCTTTGGCCATGTGAACGCCCTCTACGGATACACCTGCCGGAACGGGAAGCAGCTCCTACGCCATGCCTTGCAGCGCAATATCACAGACGATGAACTGGAAGAGTTTGATGACGAAATATCTGCGGAGATAGATGCTATGGTAGATGATGCTATGGAAGAAGGAGCAGGTGGTGGTGAAGAAGAAAGAAAGGGCGGAGAACCTGGGACTGTAACCGGTGGGAAGCCAAATGAGGCATTGTCCGTTCAACAGAAAAACAGAGCTGCAGTCAGATTGTTCATCAGGAAGGCTGTCATCGGTTTGTTCCTGTCGCCCCGCAAGCTTCGAGGTAAAGAAATACCACATCTTTCTGGATACATTAACAAACTTCGACATGCTGATGCGCTTAGTGACCTAGACCCAAGCCAGTCGAAAAACGCAACGAACCGGGGTGAGGGTTCAGGACTAAACAGAGAGGCAGGACATACAGAAGATGCCATGGGTGAAGAAGGTGACATGACAGGCATGACGATGGAAGAAGACGAGTATGACGTTTTGTTGGAAATCTTCGAATCTGCAGATTGGTTTGATGACGATGACCCTCAACTTCGCGATGATGAGGAGGTCCTGAAGAAATTCAATCTTGAAGGTTACTTATTCACGCTAATGTCTCAGCATGTCAACAAAAGTGCGTCGTGCGCCCGTGATGTCACGAAATTCATCAACAAGCGAGCCAAGCATCTACCCAATGTGACTGATGGTGAGGAAGACTTCAAGGAACTCTGGAACGAGTTCAGAAGTTTGAACCGCCAACTGAATGCTTCTCGACACCGAAACTCCACCGGTGGTCCATTCGGTGGACTTCGCGAAAGTTCTGGTCAAATAGAAACTCAAACAGGAAACCCTCTGCAAGGGGCTGGAGACGTCATGACCCGAATCCGTAACATCACTGGACGTCTTGCTAAGGGCAGGTGGAGAGGAGACGGTGGTATCGAGGGTAGCTTCTACGTGGTCCTCATGAAGATGGCTCACACGATAGACAGCTGGGGAAGGGCGGGATTCTTGTCCAATGGAACATACTTCGACGCGAAGTGCGCACCGGGCCAGTCAGCTAGAGAGGGCGCCACCACAGCCTGCCACATATGTCCTACGGATGCTGCCACCAGGAATCTTCGGATGCTTCTCTCGGAACTTGACGAAACCATCGGAGAAGTGTACGATGGCATCAAAGACGGAATTGACAAGATGGCTGAAGGCCCAGCCAAGGATCAATTGACAGGTAAGGCCTAACAATTTTCAAAACCCACTTACCACGCCCAACCAGCTCTAAAAGAATTGATAACAGAAATATTAAGGCAGCAACATTGTTTGATCAGTCTCTTATTGGTTAGGTGGTTGTCTCGTCGGTGTGACTGGAGTGAAAATACATTTTCTTTGTGTTTGTAAACAATGGCATGTTTATTTTCCTAACAGCCAAAGAAAGAAATAGCAAAGCAGATATATCATGAATATACACTGGTTTAATGAGTCAAAGTAATTTATGGTTCTCATCTTTGAAAACGTACTTCTAAACCCTGTTAAAATCACCAAACAAGACAATGAATAATTAACCAACCAAATTACTGACCAACTAAGATTCGAAATATTATTAATAGATAAGTAAAATTAAACTATCAGAGATTTCATGCGTCAAAATTAATTTAAACACCAATATTTTCTTTTTGACATTTGTATTCAAAGTCATAAATTGCAATTTTAACGCACACAAATGTTTTCAGCTAGCACTAAAAAAACCTTTTTCATTTTTTGACTTCACATTATTAATTGCTCAGTCTGTTCCAAAATATTTTACATTTTGTCTAATTTTATGATCGGTTGATTTTTCTCTTCATTTATTATTTTATGTTTGCAAATAGTAGTTGTTAACACGTGCACACGTTACACTGAAGGGAAAAAGGGGGAAATAGAGAGAGAGAGAGAGAGAGAGAGAGAGAAAGGATGATAAGAGGGAGAAAGAAAGAGAGATTGGAGGAACCGTGGTATAGTGGCTCATTTACTTGATTTCCAATTCCTTCGAGATTACGGTTCGAATTTCAGCCCGGCATTAACGTCCTGTTGGCAAGTCATTAATTCACTCTTGCCACTCCCCATCCATGTGTTAATGGGTACGTGGAAATAGCTTGTGCAAGCAGAACAGCATTGGGATTTCCCTGGGTAAACCCAAAATGTAATCGTTCCCATGCATATGGAATCTCATTTCATTCTAGTTCAATCGTCTGTTGTCTGGTGCTCTTTAATGTTTACATATATTTAGTTTTATTTTATCACTCATCGTTCATCATATTGATTTCGTAATTTCTTCCCTTTTTATGTCGAAGACAACATGATTATAAGAAAGAGAACACGAGAGTGGGATCGAAATGGCGACCCAAGTATTACAACTACCATTATTCCCTAATTGCACAAGGAACAATGTCATTTTCTCACCAGAGTTGGTTAATTGTAATGCATTATGCATTGTTAACATTTCATGATAAATCTTCTTCTCTTATTTTGAAAGGGATCGTTTAACAATGCTAAATCTGAGATACACGGCCTTACATGTTATCAGTGTCTGTGGTATGGTGTAATATTGAAGCCCTACAAAAATTGCGCTTCAAAATGATCAAGAAGTGCCTCAAAAAAGTAAAAAATCTTTGAGTGACCAGTTTTACCATACTCGTTTTCCCCAATAGACTGTAGTGTTATGAAAGAAGTGCCTCAAAAAAGTAAAAATTCTTTGAGGGACCGGTTTTACCATACTCGATTTCCCCAATAGACTGTAGTGTTTTGAAAACCGTCAGGCGAACGGTTTTCAAAATTTGTAATTCCAATCATAAATATCTTGATAATCAGACAGGCGATCGGCTTGTAAAAGTCATGGGGTTCCTGACTGACCTAAAGGTTTATAATTATCATTGCATCATGAGCTAAATCCAGAATTTTGTTTCAGAATCTGAGACAAAGTTACCGGATCCCTTTAACGGGGTGGGGACGTTTACTGATGATTACCTTGTTTCTTTTACGATATTATATTAATGTTACCATCTTGTTTTTTCTTGTCATATTCCTCATTTGTTCTCATTAACACGTTCACTAACGAATCGGGCATCTTTTCAAGTTTTCTTGATTCATGTTTTGTCATTAATTTGAATTTAATATCCGTCTCATTTCGTATTCCCATCGTTACACCCGCTGGTCACTTTTAAACATTGAAGAACAACATGACGATAAGAAAGTAAGCGGGTAAAAGAAGAAAGGTGGAAGGAAATAATGTGTAGCTCTTTTTTTTTTTTTTTTTTTTTTTTTTTACTTCAGAACATACTGCTGCAGTGCAAACCGGTGGTACATTTTTCCAAGCCATTAAATTGTTAATTTTGTTAAGGCTTCTTGACTATTCACTCCATCTACATAAATATTTCACTATGTTATAGCAGTTTCTTACCTAAACCCCTTAACCTGCAATCATAAAAAATAACAATCTGGTGTTAACATCAGATGTAAACTTCGTATGGTGAAAGACCAGGCTATTAAATCTTACTAATATTGATATCAATATCAATTACAATCAATAATGGTAACCACGGATTTTTCGGATAGTGCATAAACGAACAACTGAAAAACCATTCTTCTAAAGTGACCACTGTAGTCAAGCACCATTTGCAGTCAGGTTCGACTACACATATATCTTTCTCAGTTCGTTCGTTCGTGTCTCCTGAGATCAAGATAGTTATGTAAAGTTCCTTAATTAAAGACATCTTTCTCAGTTGAAAGATACAAATACAGATTTAGTCACTATGAAGAGATGAAAGGGTTGACTATAGATCCTATCAAAAGGCCAATCTAACCAAAACGGGCTAAAAACAAAAATGAAAAAAGGACATGTACAATTATTTTTGACGGAGATTCCGAATATGACAACGATTTTTCTCAGAAATCCAGTTTCGGAGCTGTATTGTGCAACAGCATATGACGTCACTGCATGATACTTCTATGTGAAAAAAAGGTGATTTAGGCATTAAAATGTCTTTAAAAAGGCAAACTATGATATTAATTGAAAACAAAGCCATGTATCCGAAAGCAAATATGTACTTGATAATCCCAGTACGTTTCATTCATGAATTGAAATAAGAGTGTACGATCCTTAGTTGTAGGACAAATCGGACATGTCCGCAATGACCGTCAAATGCGTCATTAAGCCACGTGACCGTATTATGTTTTTTGTAGCCCAGCAAGCATGAGATCTGTGAAAAATGGATGGTCATTATCATGTTTTGGTCAATTTAGAGATTTTTTGAAAAATTAGAGGCTAGAAAATTAATATGTAGAGGTGCATTCATCTTCTGAAAGGCTATGTTAGTTGATTTAGAGTGGCCCTTTAGGTCCTTACTTAGATCAAGGAGTTTTAAGAGCTGGAGACCTAACTGGCAACTAACTATTCCAAGCAACTGCCGTTTTCTAATGTTATACAATATAATCTACATGTGTGCTGTTACCTTTGAAGTCCGAGGTTGGAAGTCGCGAATATCATTGGAAAGCTTGAGTATTTGGATCTTAAACCAAGCGTCATCGTCATTTTGATGATCACTTCGCTGCATGCAGTTAAACCTATTATGTAGACCACTCAAGGATGACATGAAAACTGGTCTTTATAGGCAATTAACCTTTAGGTATAGGTTCCGTTTCTACGGGAACTGGTTGTCAAGGGAAACGGAAAATGTGGTCTTTATATACAGGTGGTCACTAAAGCGTGTTTCACTGTAATGTAAATTCATAGTCGGAAGGCACTCCTGAAGAAACACTGTTCGCACTATCAGAAACGTTGTTAACACCTGGAAACTCCATTCATTTCACTTTAATCGATAGATGCATGTATGGTACGTATCCTAATTTTCTTCACAGGCCTCGTTTTGAGATCTAATTTTGCGCACATGAACTCCACACCCATCCTCCACTTTGCCCAAATAACACCGTTTGTGTGTTTGTTTTGCCTGACTGCTCATGAAGCATGTGTATGCTTGTATGGAAGCAACCAGGGGAAGACGGATTTAAGTCCTCTCCGAGGAACTTAATCTGAGCACATTAAAACTACGCGATTTCATCAACCAAAGAGTAGCACTCTATACAACTTTGTTCTCACAAGTACGTACATGCATGCGGCAGTGTAAGCATCTCTTTTGTTCCGGGATATTTCTTGTTAAATGAGATTCACCAGGACATTAATTTTATGCACATGCATATGAACTCTTGCATTGTATCTACAGCTGTAATCTGAAAGTTTACCAACAGAGTGCGAATTTTGATGATGTTGAGTATTATTTTGCACATTTTGTTTTTAAGCATAATTTATATTCATATCTTGATCTCTACGTTTATTGGCACAGGTAATAACTAGATCATGACTAAGCTCTCTCATTGCCTTCAAATTTCACTGACTTTTGTCGTAAACTGTCTGATGATTAAGATTGTTGTAAGCAATCACTGAATTGTTCAATTATCAGAATTCTTTTCTTTTCTTTTTCGGTCATGTTTTATACGTACTCATTTATTTTCTCGATGTTCACTTCTTGACGTGTCTTCACCTTTTTTTGCTTATAAAGAGTTCACCTTCAATTTACTTCAAATGGAAAAATCCGTGATTTTACCCGCCATCCTTGACAGATGAACACTTTTTATAGAATTCCTATTTGCACATTAAGAGTCACTGGCACCTAACTTACCTTTGACACACATGTATATGCTCCACAGTTAAGAATCTACATTTTTGTAATGAAACATGTTGATGAAGTCGTTGAGAGGTCAAATGTATTGGAACATTAACCCTTTTTACAGGGAGCCTTCACAAACCATCAAGACTGCTCCATGCGTACGGGAAAGATTGCTTTACCCTCACCTTCAGGAATAGGGACTGGCAACTCTCCCGGGATGGGAACATAGATCAGGAGGAGGAGGAAGGGGATGACGAGGATAGAGGCGAGGGCGACGAAGATGACCAAGAAGAGAAGTGGGGTCAAAAGAAGCCTTTGAAAGTTGACTTTCGTGCTCGCGAAATACTAAACAACCAGACTAGCAAAATCCGTACGTTCTCTAACAGCAGTACGATTGCCGGGATTGTTCGGATGGTTGTCAGGCGTTCGGCAGTTCGGATGCTGAAGATCCTCACGTTCGAAAGAGTCTTCGGAATGCTTGATAACTCCCATCGATTCATATGTGTAAATGCTCTGCCTCTGATGAAGGCATCCTTGGGACGTAACCCATCATCGGTGGAATTTGAAAAAGTGAGAGCAGTTATAAAGGTGCTTAGTGGGCTGGTACAGGAAGTCATAAACGACGGGGTAGTAGAAGACGGACAGCAGAACCAATGGAATGTTACCAGGGATTGGCCTGGCGGCGCAGGGGATAACGCTAGGGATGGTTCGATGGAAGAACCGGGTGCTGACCAAGGAACACAACAAGGGTATGGAGAAGGTACTGGTCCGGGGTACGGATACGAAACTCATTCACGAGATCACGAAGGAAGCCGAGAAGGGTACGGAGACAGCTATAGTACAGGACGTAGCTCCAGTATAGGAAGTAGCTCTAGTCCAGGAAGTGGCTCCAGTCTAGGAAGTAGCTCCAGTCCAGGAAGTAGCTCCAGTCTAGGAAGTAGCTCCAGTCTAGGAAGTAGCTCCAGTCCAGGAAGTAGCTCCAGTCCTGGAAGTAGCTCTAGTCCAGGAAGTAGCTCCAGCCTAGGAAGTAGTTCTAGTCCAGGAAGTAGCTCCAGTCCTGAAGGTAGCTCTAGTCCAGGAAGTAGCTCCAGTCTAGGAAGTAGTTCTAGTCCAGGAAGTAGCTCCAGTCCTGGAAGTAGCTCTAGTCCAGGAAGTAGCTTCAGTCTAGAAAGTACCTCTAGCCCAGGAAGTAGCTCCACTCCAAGAGATGGCGAATGGAGTCGACAAGGATATGGAGACGGCCCTAGAGAAGGGTATGGTGAATATGGAGATGAATATGGAGAAGGGTATGGTGAATATAGCTCTACCATACCAAGTAGCTGGGTAGATGGTGAATGGAGTCGACAAGGATATGGTGAGGGTACTCGTCCAGTAGACAGAGACGGTCCTCGACAAGGGTCTGGAGAAGGTCTTCAACCAGGAGATGATTCATTGGTGCTTAGAAAACCTGGTAGGCTTCTTAGACGATTCCGCAAAGATGCCATTGTTGGACTATTCTCTGCACCTCGGAGGATCGCCAACAAGAAGATATCGTTGTCCGAGTATGTAGCGATGCTGACGGCACTGTGTCGTGATGACGGGCCTGGGCCAAAAAAGGAACATCGCTCAGGAAACGATACGGAACTCGACAAATGGTTTGAGTTATTCAGACAGAACTCACGAGCTCGTAACCACTCACTTGAAAGAAGTGAGTCGCAAATCAACAGATCGGCGGCTTACTACATGCAAGGCGGACGTCCTCAAAACCGCACGTCAGAAAGAGAATATTATGATAATGAACTGATTGATAGCATTTCTACGTCCTCCTCTGTAAAGTCAAATAAATGGTTCTGTTGGGCTGCCGATGTCCCTTATCGCAAAGGACTGGACAAGAGGCAACTATCTAGAGGCTATTGCGGGGACAAAGAGCGACGCTACGGAAAGATCTTTGGAAAGTTCGTTGGAATGTCTGACATGGTAAACAAGTCAAGTGTAAAGGACATGAAAAGGAATAATTTGACGAAGACTAGAGGCAATGGAACGGAGATGGGTCCTTTTAACCTTGACGAGTTCTTGATAGAGCTGATGATATCGATTTCCAGGAAAACCTCCTACTGTGCCAATAGCATCAACAACGCTCTGCGCATACACGGCAGGCCCTCATTCGGTGTTGTTGATCGGAAAAATCGCACTGGCAAGAATCTATTTAATGGTTCTCAAGGTGGGAAAGGAAAAAATGGCTCGACGACCCCTGTAGGTGGTCCAGCACGATCTAGAAATCAGACAAGCCGAGGTGGGGAAACTGGGACGGACAAAGGTGATGGCCCTTCCCACTATGTAGGTTGGCCAGCTCAGAATGAGACAAGGCCCGCTGAGAAACATGGAGAGGACAGGCCTCAGGGACCTTCAAGTCCTGGTGACGGACAGCCTCGAAATCAGACCAAGCCAGGCTGGGGACAGGGAAATGACACACGTGATGATCTTCAATATCGGCTGAACCGCACATCATTAAGCTGGAGAGGGAGCAAGGATTCTAGGAAAACCATTGGACAAGCTGACGCACTGTACACTAACTACCTAAAGAGCAGAACAACCTGTCGAGGGTCGGACTTAATTGAACGAAGTTTGAAAGAACACAATTCGCCAAAGACCTATAACTTAAACCTCTACTATTTCAAGGTGCTAATGAAAATTTCAGAAATGATAGACGTGTGGGAACTTTCCAGGAGTCAGTCACAGGACAAACTGTACGATGTATCGTGCCAGCCACGGAAACACAACGATGACGTCTTAACAGCATGCAAGATATGCCCAACCGAGTCCCCAGCCGATGGTTTTGCGGATCTTGTGGATACCATCGATGGCATCATCAAAACAGCCAGACAGAACCTAACAAACGGCGTCAAGGGCTGGAAACAGATGGAGATGGGCCGCGGAAGGAGGAATGGGACTGTGGCATGGAACATGAACGACACCACCTTAATAAATGATGACGGGAATGGCAATGGTCCAGAAAGCGATGAAGAAGAAAGCGACGGAGCAGGATGGCCAGGAGAGGGGGAGTCTAGAAGGGGTGAAGCAGGAGGGCCAGGGGAGACTGAGTCTGGGAGGGGTGAAGCAGGAGAGGAACCAGGCGGAAAAACAGATGGAAAACCCAGAGATGGTTCAGGTATGTTCGTTTTTAGTGACCCTTATTGTTACACGTACTTGCACGAGTTGGTTTGTAAACAATAATAATTCTGGACTTATAGATAAAGGTGAGTTTAGGTCGTGTGAATGCATTTAACAAAAAAAAGTTTGCATCAACGATTGGAGAAAGCTCTTCATGTAACTTATCCATATTGATATACACCTAGAGCTTTTGGAATCATCAATTGATGACGAAGTTACCCAGTCGAGGCACGAGTCACACGCACTGTACACAACAATCTGTATGTTGGACTACACAAACATGTTGCTTGAAAGCATGATTTATAAACTCTTAGTTGTTACAAGTCATAATTCGAGTATGAACGAGGGCCACTCCTTTCTAGGATACATTTATATTGAAATAGCTTACAAATATTATTCAATGTTCCCAGAACGACCTCCTCTTAAAGTACTCATTAATGACGGAGATATTGTGGGTGAAAAGAAAGGGGTGGGCTGGAAGGGGAAAGCCCGACGTGAAATTTAGCATGCCGCATGGATAGGATTCATGAATCTGACGTAATATTAAGGAGAGAGGGAGAGAGGGGGAGAAAGAGAGAGAGAGAGAGAGAGATACATGCATACATTATATAAATGGAGATACGGACATACCTATATAAACAGAGAGAGAGAGAGAAAGAGGGAAGGAGACAAAAAGAGAGATCGGGATGGGATGGATAGAAAGGGATTAATCTTAGACATCGGGAGGAGGCGGCCCTATTAATATTGATGACAATCATCTTGTTGGGGTTTCTTTATATTTTTCTAACTGAAAGTGAACACGAGTAGATTTGAACAGTGGCGGATCCAGGGGGGCCCGGGGGGGGGGGGGCTTGACCCCCCCCCCCCCCTGGGGGAAAAAAATGTGTATTTTGACGTTTTTTAATGTTAGTTTTACCTTTTTTTGGAGATCCCCCCCCCCCCCTGGCGCTCAAGGGGGGTGCAATATTTCAAATTTTCGAGGGGGCCCCCAAAAAAACAAAATTAGTGCTCACTTAATACAATTTGGAGTGAACTTTAAAATATTATTATTTTTATTACATTGTCTTGATGCATTGTAAATAACATGTTCAAGAACCTCGGAAGGGGGAGAGGGATGGGGGGTTTTGGTGGTGTGAGATTTAGTTTGATTAATGTATTAAAGCATTATTTCATGTTTTGCTAGATTTATGGTAATAAAACTATTTGAATTGAATTGAATTGATTGGTAGGTGATAAATCATAATTATGATGTACTGAAGAAGAAGACTAAAGAAACAGAGGGGTGGACAGGATGGAAAAGAAAAAAAATTGTGAAAGGATATCGGCCAATTGTTGGCGGGTAATGTGTTGTACAACGTCATATCTCTCTATTTATACCCCCAAGTTGAGACATCATGTTCTTGAGAGAAATTATTACAATTGGAAAAAATGAAAAAGTATCGAGGCTAAAGGTAAACGAACGAATGCGATAGGTATGTTTGGTTCGGGTTTGTTTGTGTGTGGAAAGTTAAACAAAAGGGGAGACAATGACAACTATGGAAACCAAAGTTATTGTTTTTTATGCATGTAGAGGGAGAGGTTAATATTGATGCGAGTGAAACGAATATTTTGACCTTCATTTTACGTCATCGACCTATTATATCTTCAAACAATAGACACTCCGTTAGACTTTCCCTCAACATAACTAATAAACTTTGATTTTCGATATCGCTGATGTTCTTCAATTCTTCATATCAATACTTAATGAATCAGTAATTATTAAAGCTACCCAGCTTCATTTTACCGTAAGATATGACCTATTCATGAGAACAAAATAACAAATGGATTCACCTCTTTTGATTAACAATAATGAATTGAAGGTTGGTGCGTGCTGCAAGCTCTTTGCTAATCAAAAGGCTGAACATCGGAACCATTTTGATATTTGTATGACCTCTTTTTACTTCCCCGTTGTCTTCTGCATTTCATTTGAAATAGTTAGCATCGTTTAATTGCTTTTTTGGTAAGAATAGATTTAGATTTTGGTTTTGCGGACGTGATGTTGCATCATTTGTTAGTTGGAGCGCTTGTGACACGAACGACGAGTCTCAGTTGCTACACTTGCGCACTAGTCACATCTGAGTGAAAGTATAGTGCTGTATATTTTATAGAGCCTTTGAAGTTTTTGTCTCGTTTGGGTCCGCAACATAGTAGGGATCAACTGAAAGATATCGTTGGTCTGGTCTATAACACTTGCAGCAGAAATTCCTGACATCTGAACACGACCTTATGCGGACTGGCTCCAAGACCTAGTTGTCAATTGTCATTTTCCCCTCTGCCGGAAGCAGCACTGTGTATTTCTACATTTGAAGATACATTTTTACATCAGCTCGTGCATGGCATTGGCGAAATAAGGAAAAGCACGCCTAGACATTTCAGGTGAGAAGGGATCCCTCCCTGAGGCCAAGGATCACTCGTCGTAAGGACTGTGCTGTTCATTCTCGGTTGGAACCTCTCTCGAAGAAGTATCGTTTCATATTGTTCTACATTTTAAAGATATTATCTCACCGAACTGTATGTTATATCAACGAATTTGGGAGAACCACACCAAAGACATTTCAACTTGAATTGAATCCGTTTCTAAAGAACGCTTAAGAGTTTGCTGTCCGTCGTCGGTCGAAAACCCTCTGCTGGGAACAACATTGATATATCAAACTTGGATATAATATATCACATGCTGATATTAAAGATTTTATGTATAGAAAACCAAGAAGACCTGCCATTTAAGAACAGACTTACACATAGTCTTTGGAACGTTTGACACACGGCGGTTCATGCTGTCCATGATTAGTTGGAAGTCTTCTACGGAAAGAAGATTTGTTATTGTTCTGGATTTTAAGATATTTTAGCACCCGCTCGTACATGGTATTGATAACTTAAAGAGGGATACACTAAGACATTTCAATCGAACATCTGTCTTAGAAGCTGAAGGATGGCGCGAATATTGGAGAGAAAAATCCTTCTTCTACTGTTTTTTCTGGCCATCTTTGTAAATGAACTTCACGCCATAGGAGGACTGGCACCTACAGTGCATCCCGGTGATACCACACAGCAGTCCAATCCCGGACAAAACTCATCGAATGGAACGTCGATCAGCGACCCAGAGGCAGGGAATGGTGAAGCTGATGGGCAAGAGAGTGGTCTTCGAAATGACCAAGTAGATGGCCAAACAACTGATAAACCAACTAATCAAACCGCTGATCAGGCGCATGAACAAGTTAATAATCGAACCGATGACCAACCAAAGGACCAAACAACTGATCAACCAACTAACCAAACCGCTGATCAGGCGCACGAACAAGATAATAATCGCACCGATGACCAACCAAATGACCAATCAAGTGATAAACCAACTACTCAAACCGCTGATCAGGCGCACGAACAAGTTAATAATCGCACCGATGACCAACCAAAGGACCGAACAACTGATCAACCAACTAACCAAACCGCTCATCAGGCACATGAACAAGTTAGTAATCGAACCGATGACCAACCAAAGGACCAATCAAGTGATAAACCAACTACTCAAACCGCTGATCAGGCGCACGAACAAGTTAATAATCGCACCGATGACCAAACAAATGACCAATCAAATCCTCCTGAAGACGCCGACTCCAACAGAACCAGCAGTAACCCTGATGAATCCCTCCAGGCTAGTAATGGACAGAAAATGACTACGAGAGCATCAAGTGATGCAAATGATCCATCCGACCACGAGAGTACTTCCGAGGGAGCAGGGGAAACAGCGTCCATCACTGATCCAACAAGTCATGCACAGGATCCATCCGACCAAGAGAGTACTTCCGAGGGAGCAGGGGGAACAGAGTCCACCACTGATGCACCAAGCGATGCAAAGGATCTTTCCGACCAGGAGAGTACTTCCGAGGGAACAAGGGAAACTGGGTCCACCACTGATGCACCAAGGGATGAAAAGGATCCATCTGACCGAGAGAGTACTTCTGAGGCAGCACGGAGAACAGGGTCCGCCACTGATGCACCAAGGGATGCAAAGGATCTTTCCGACCAGGAGAGTACTTCCGAGGGAGCAGGGGCACCAGGGTTCGCCACTGATGCACCAAGTGATGCAAAGGATTCATCCGACCGAGAGAGTACTTCCGAGGGAACAAGGGAAACTGGGTCCACCACTGATGCACCAAGGGATGAAAAGGATCCATCTGACCGAGAGAGTACTTCTGAGGCAGCACGGAGAACAGGGTCCGCCACTGATGCACCAAGGGATGCAAAGGATCCACCCAACCAAGAGAGTACTTCCGAGGGAGCAGGGGGAGCAGGGGGAGCAGGGGGAGCATTGCCCGCCACTGATGCACCAAGGGATGCAAATGATTCATCCGACCAAGAGAGTACTTCCGAGGGAGCAGGAGGAAGAGGGTCCGCCACTGATGCACCAAGTGATCCTAAGGATCTATCCGACCGAGAGAGTACTTCCGAGGGAGCAGGGGGACCTGGGTCCGCCACTGATGGACCAAGAGAGGAGGAGGATAAGGAGCGGGTTAACACTACGCCAAGGAGCGGCATGGATGGGAAACCTGAATCGGACCCATCCCCAGGCGAAGAGACGCCGGTTGGCGTTAGAACAACAGCTCAAGCAAACGTAAATGAAAAAAGCCCTACCAGCAAGCCTCAGGTAGAGGAAGCTCATACAGATGGTACCGAATCTAAAGAAGACACCGGAAAAACCCAAGAGGATGGTGTAAAACCAACTCAACGAGTTGGTGAGGAAGATTCTGCATCTCGTAAGTGATATCCTATTGCTTTAACTTGATAACTAATTTTATTTTATTTTATTAGTTTAAATTGACCTGTTATAAACTTCTTTTAAATAAGTTATTTCCAAAATGTATTTATTTGCTTTATTTTGGGGGATAAGTGGTTCCTAATATTTGGTATTTAAAGCATTATTTATCTAATTTGTGTTATCATGGGCTGAAGGTTTTTCTTTATATTACCAATTTAATTATTTTGGTTCTATATATATATATATAAAGTCTTCTCTTTTACCTATCATTGGCCATATGTAATAGGTTGTTTATGCATTCAAGTGCCTCGTGAGAGGCAGAAATAGTCAATACTGACTGAAATGCTTTTATGTCCAATAACTAAAAATAAACAAAAGTAGCTTTTTTCATCAACTTTTAAATTTGTTGATGTTATTTCCAATGCAGTCCTATCTTTATCCTTATGAAGCTCCGTCCCCGATGCATAATTAATCTCGTTTGCCAATAATAATTTGAAAATACAGTTAACGGCCGTGAAGATCGAGTCTGCATTCTAGTCTGGTAATTATATGCAAAGATGAATTGCCATATTGTCATTGAATTCCAGATCAATCACCAAACGGGTGCGCTGTAGTCACGAGAGTCGCATTTTCATTTAAACTAGTGGACAGATAGCTCTTGCCCTCCTCACTTCTAATAACAAATACTAAATCAACTACAATTTATACTACTACGATTACTACTACTACTACTGTACTACTACTAAGATAACTTCCACTGCTACTACTGTTAGATTACTACTACTATCGTAGTGATAACTACTACTCCTACAGCTACTGCTACAACTACTGCTACTACTACTACTACTACTACTACTACTACTACGACTATTTATGCTACTAATTTTAATACTTGTGCTGCTGCTGCTGCTACTACTACTTCTACTAGTACTACTAATTATTATTATGGAAATAATAACAATGGCAATAACGGTTATTTTTAAAGCGCACATATCCACCACACAAGGTGTCCAGGCGCTCGAATAATATCCCGGGTCTGCTGGGCTACCGATTGTGGTGCTCACAGCATTCAAGGAATTCCATCCAAGCGGTATCCAATCGACACCTGGGTGGAGAGTAGCAAATGTAGATTAATTTATTGCCAAATTACGCTATTAGTGCGGCAGGGGAAGTCGAACCGCGAACCATGGGATCCACAGTCCGACGGCTTTCCACTAGACCACGACACCGTCATACCGGTCTATACGTGTGAATTCTTTCATGAATGAAGCTTTTTCCTAAATAATAATTTTGTTTATTTCATAGTATTTCTGGTAGTTTGATTTTTAATAAGGAAATTTATCTAGCTATTGTTATCCATTCCAGATTTATAGGATGCTTCGTGCCATATCCTTGCCCAGTGAAAATAACAATAACTCTTCATCTAAATGAAAAATAGATTCGAGTCAATAATTGACTCAAATCTATTTTTCATTTAGATGAAGAGTTATATTATGATACAAAACAAGTATTTTATTTCATGATTAGGACTTAAAAAAAAAAATATTGTATGAATTAGGAGAATTGCAGTAATGTGTACAACACACGAAGCTTTAACATTGAGCGCCCCATAAATCAATGGACTTAGTTAGAGCAACCTAGATTTATTCTACTTACCTGTATGCATGCAGGCTTTTATTTAGGAAAACACATCTAAAAATGAAACTATTCGATCCCGATTATTCCACCGTCTTCTCTTTGGAGAATTACAATATCGTGCCTTATCAAGCCTGTTAAAGTAAATAAATTGAGAGCCAAAAAATGTACCCATTTCCCATCATGTGTTGCTGTTCAGTACATTCTGACAAAGAGTCAGGATGATCACGCAATAAGCCACTGCAATTTCCTATCGCGTTTGCACTATATTACATGAATGAACTAGGAATATTGCAGTATAGCTGCGGAAAGAATCGCATGAAAAACAGAGTGTATGTGGAAAAGAGCCTATCTGACTTTTCGCGCGATAACTTTTCTCATCGCGGCCATGTCAACACTGCGGAAACCAATAATGCCATGGAAACGTGTAAACAATAGACGGGCAAATCGATGCTTGTTTGTAGCAAGACTCGACTGATCGGGAATGGAAAATTAACCCCCTTTTATTAATATCAGAATTGTCCTCGTGTATGCACAATTAGACTGAAATGCAGCCATGAAAAACCGCAATAAGAGGCAAGACAAAAGATCGGCAATGGTCTGAAAGAGTTGATAATATAACTGATTTCGTTTCTTTTCTTTCCCTTCTTTTTCTTTTAATGAAAGATTGATCTGGCATTGATGTGAGTGAAAGATAACATAATGAAGGGATTGATTGGGATACATGGGGGAAAAGAGAAATAAATTAACATGTAGAAATTCAGCGTGAGAGAAAGAGAGATATATGATGGGAGAGGGCATGGATAGATAGAGGCAGACAGAGAAAAGGGGGTGGGTATATTTTAACTAACCTGATTTCATTTGTAGCGTTACTGCCTAATCAAATAATTCTACATTGTTTCAATACTCAAACGACTTTTTATTTCAATTTCTCTTTTAATTCATTATCAATTGCTTTTATGCGATCATGCGATCGAAATTCCTAGAATTCAAAATACAAATTTGTATACAGTTACTTGTATTGCTGAAATGATATTAGTATTCGATTCGTCTACCACATAGCAATCTCCAAAATAAAAATGGAATACTATTGCCCATAGATATGAAACGAATGTTTATTTTTCTTCCTCTCTTAATTCATTATCAATTGCTTTTATGCGATCATGCCACAAAGATTCTTCGTATTCAAAATACCTCTTTTTGAATAGCCGCTTGTATTGCTGACACGATATTAGTATTCGATTCTTCTACCACGTAGCAATCAACAAATATTTTGTGAATAATAATACAAACAATGCACGATTGAGTCAGTAGCATATGGAATTGACGAAGTGAACTGTGTGTCCTTAAATATTTCAGCTGTATTATCCTAAAGGTCCATTGAAAACGAGATGAACTAGCGTCCAATTAATTATCTAGTCAATATCGAGTTCCACCAACACCACTTGAAAAGAAAAAACGAGAGGAAAAGAGAAGACTCGAGGAAACGAGGGGGAAGGTTATTGAATATTGATGGGCACTATTGCTCATTTATTTGTAATGATATAGTCCCTGGCTGTGAACCATTGTTAGAGAGTTTCGGGTTCGTGCAACAAGCCTCAATAGTATTATATAAAGATGGTTGATGGATATCTCTTTTTATCTCTCTCTCTCTCTCTCTCTCTCTCTCTGTCCGTCTCTCTCTTTTTATTTCTCACTCTCTCTCTCTTTCTTTCTTGTTTGTCTCTTGTTTGGCTCTTTTTTTCCTTCTCTCTCTCTGTTGTTATTATTTCCTTCACTTTCTTCCCATTCTTCTGAATATACTTCTTTGTTTTCCCTTTTTTAAATATGTATCTACTTTTTTTTCTCTTCCTCGCTTTTTAAGGTTATTGCAAATTGATTTTATTACAACAAAGGTTGATGGGTATTTTTTTTTTCTCTGTCTCGCTTTCTTTATTTTTTTCATCTTTCTCTCTCTCTCTTTCCCCCCTCTCTCTCTTTCTTTCCGTTTGTCTCTCTCTCTCTCTCTCTCTCTGCTGTTGTTGTTTTTTTTCCCTTTATTCTTTCCATTTTTCTAATTCTTGATCTTTTTTTTTCTTTTTCTGAATAAAGTAATGTGCAGATTATGCATTCCGATTAGCTGAATACAGCTACTATTTTTTAATTTATTTATTTATTTTTTATTATATTTTATTTTATTATTTTTTTATTTTTTATTTATTTATTTATTATTATTATTATTATTATTATTTTTTTAATTTTTTTTTTTTGGGGGGAATACATTGTTCCAACTTTAAAGACAGAAATTATTTTCATTGATTATTGATTTTATATGTATATCAATTATTATCCGACCTTTTCTACGTAGTATACCGCCTCCCACGTCTTGCATTGGCTGAAACACAAATCACACTCTCGGACAAGGACAAATGCACTCCGTTCACACTCACGTACAACATTCCTCAGCCGGGAGAGGGCGACACACCAGCTCAACCCTCGACTGACGGAGCAGACCAAGATGAACGTGGAACCGAAGGTGATGGTGAAACCGGGGAGGTGATCAGCTATGAGGATTTCAGTACTCTTCGGGAGGAGCAGTTTTCACTACCCGCTGTCCCATTTCTGCTGGGGAATCAAGGTATTCTTAACTGCTTCATCAATAATGTTATAATCGTAATAAAATAGACTTCTTAGACATTAAAAGACCGGAGAGCTAACCATCTAAGAAACTGAAACTAAAGACACGATTGCAGCTTTCATGCATCACCTATTGCAATCAGGTATTACGTAATCGGAACATAATTTATGTAGGGAATGTACTATGGTATTTAAATTGACCTGAAATTATCGATTTTTTTTTTAAAATCTCGAAAGTACTTTTGTTCAAATGAAATTGTACAAAATGGATGAAATAAAACTGAACATCATTTGTCGTTGTTGCTATCGTTGTATTACACCAGACGCTCAGCAGTCATTAGACCAATCCAGGAGGATTACCATTGATGAAGCGAGCTTCGTGTCAGATAGCCAGCTCACGGTTGAAGGGAGATTCTGTGAGATGGATTCGCGCGTCCTGCAGCTATGCCTCACGCTCGACGGACGCACGCGCATACGCACGGACGACGCACCAGAGGGCAAGTGTCACAATCTCACCGTGTACGCTGCGGCACCCGCGGTTTCAGGTGCTCGGTTGAGCGATAGAGGTAAGCTACATATACCCTTTTAAGGTATAGACCAGTTTTGGAAACGCCCCCTCTCAAAAACGTAATGGAAGTTCTTATTAACAATCATGTGAAAGAATATATTTTGACTAATACGTCATGATACAAATTTTGCAGGGAAACCTCCTACTAATAATATATTTGGTAAATTATTATAACGATCCGGCCTGGATAGATATCGCGAATGCACTTCAACATTGAACATTGAAGTATTGCCATCTAAGCCTCTGCGGGCAATATTTAAACAATAGTGAATTGATATTTGCACCCAAAACACTTGAACCGCAATTTTACCACTATCGGTCTTTACCTTTAACTTTTCCCTTTTCAAAGTCATTCGTTTGCCAGATGTATCGATGTGCACACAGCAATACCAATTGACAGTAGGATTGCTTTTGAAAACGCAAGACGCAAGTTTAGTCTTGAGTAGCTATTCTGGCGATCCTTTACATGGATAGATTACTAATACTACGCTCGGCACCTTTATAAAATAATAAAGCCATACCATGTAAAAGGAATTGTAATAATTCAATATTTCGATTAAATTTCGTTGCTAAGGAATTATATGAAATCACAACATTTTCTAATACCAACAGGACAGGTATTCCTCCGTCATTAGTTTCTTTCTTTCCACCTTTCTTCCATGCAAGCTCAAAACAAACTAAACATTTCATATATTTTCAGCTACTTTAATTTATAAAGTATAAGCATTACCGATGATGTCAGAACCATCTCCTTTGTATTGTTATTTATTTTATCCCTCTCCTCGTTTTGAAGCCGATGCCATTATCGTCTTCTTTGACAAGGACGTGAACGTCGCGAACCTTAAGAAATGTTCGGCAATCTTCGACGAGACTTCAGTGGCGAAGTTCGGCGACGAAGCAGAATGCCAGTGGCGCAAGGGCAGGGAATTGGTTGTGCGCTTGGGCAAGGGAGCCACAATTAATCCACAGTCAGGTAGAGAACATAGTATTTTAATTCTCATTAGCCTCTCTACACCCATGTGTTAAATGGATACCTGGCATGTTTTATTCGTTCTTCTTCTTCTACTCCTTCTTCTACTTCATCTTCTACTTCATCTTCTTCTTCTTCCTTTTCCTTTTTCTGCTTCTTCTTCTTCTTCTTTTTCTTCTTCTTATTTTTTTTCTTTTTCTTCTTCTTCTTCTTCTTTCTTCATCTTCTCCTTCTTCTTTTCCTTCTTCTTCTTCTTCTTCTTCTTCTCCTTCTTCTTCTTCTTCTTCTTCTTCTTTTTCTTCTTCTTTTTCTCCTTCTTCTTCTTTTTTTCTTTTTCTTTTTGTTTCTTCTTCTTCTTCTTCTTCTTTTTCTTCTTCTTTTTCTCCTTCTTCTTTTTTTCTTTTTCTTTTTCTTCTTCTTCTTCTTCTTCTTTTTCTTCTTTTTCTTCTTCTTTTTCTCCTTCTTCTTTTTTTCTTTTTCTTTTTCTTCTTCTTCTTCTTCTTCTTCTTCTTCTTCTTCTTCTTCTTCTTCTCCTTCTTCTTTTTCTCTTTCTTAGAGGTATCGTGGTATAGTTGATTCGTCGCTGGACTGTGAATCACATGGTACACGGTTCGAGTCCAACTGCGGCATTACTACCCTATGGCTATCAAAGAATGTGCCATCGGTGCAAGAATGTACATTGATTACATGACTTTAACAAAATAATATTAATGAAGTTAATCCATCACTTTGGCAGTGATTATTCTTAGATGCTCAGACTTGGACCTTTGCATGTGTGTACGACCTGTGGCTATTAGGGACTTTTAGATTTTGACGACGAGAGCGTGGACTGCCGCGTGTGACTTTGTGTTTAATAGGGGCTTTTAGATTGAGTGGACGAGAACACGACGAACGCCGACTGATCATGCGTGTCAACGTACTCAACTGCCCATGTTAACTACCATTAGAAATCTTTTAAATTGCACTCGACAAAACATACAGTTCCTCATTCTACCCTCAACAATTGATGTGGTAGACAAAAGAACATCCCTTCACTGCTATTATGTAAAAATGTGTAGAACAGGTGAATATGCATGCGACATCTGTTTTACACATTTTAACATAATAGCAGGGAAGGGATGTTCCTTTGTCTACCTGAGGAACTGTATATTTTATGCGCACGCGGCATATTAGAACCTTGAGCATGTTTTATGTAAAGCGCTATATAAATAACAATATGTATGTATGTACTAGATTTAGAAAAATCAAGGTTGACGCATTCTCAATCGCCGACTGAGACGACGTGACGCATGCGCAGTGCCTTAAAATGACGTCACACGTTGCAGTCAAAGCTGTCGACGTGCAAATCTAAAAGTCCCTAATAAGGCACTGGGCCGTGTTCGGCAGTGCCATAAAGGACGTCACACTACCTTAAAAGGACGCCCGGCCCCCCCCCCCCCCCCACTCAGGTTTCGAAATGACCGCATGCGTGTTGCCAAAATGTCCTTTTCGTAACAAAGGAAAAAGGTCGACCCGTATTGACTTTACACACCGGACTTTTGCTGAAAGGGGGGGGGGGGTGCTGAAAAAGGCTCGTATACAAAAGAAAAAGGTCGAACCGTATTGACTTTACACACCGGACTTTTGCTGAAAGGGGGGGGGGTCGGTTGGAACACGCATATGCGTACCCTAAATAACACTGAGTGGGGGGGGGGGGGGGGGGCGGGAAAGGACGTCACACGTGGCGGTCCACGTTCTCGTCGTGTAAATTTAAAAGTCCCTATTATTGGTCATGTATGCCGTCCGCTAACCATGAAATGGGTTCTTCATGGTGATAGGCTTAAACCGCTTAGAGGCAATTTGCAATTTGCGGTATACAAATATCTTATTATATTACACCCCCTGCCAGTCAATAACTGTATAATTATCATTATTAATATCATACAATGACCTTCATTTCTCGTGCGCAGATAGCATCTACGAACTGGCTTTAATTTGCTTATTCGCTTGGGTCACACACGACTTTTATTTCAATTTCTTCTTCTTCTTCTTCTGTTTTTTGTAATACAGAGAGCAGAATCGCACTCCGACCAGATCACATCCGGGCCTTCCGGCAGCTCTTTTCTCATACCGCGTCCGGCATGGTCGAAGTGCTCCTTCCGAACAATCCCGTAACCCCAACGGCTCTTATTGACGGCGAGCCGAAAGTTCCCGAATGCGGAGACATCAGGCTCTCGGCTCTGAGGTCAAAGGGCGGCGGATCACGTGGTCTAACATACACGTGGTCCATTCAGAGACCGACAGAGGATGTGGATGAGAGGATCACGAATATACTGGCGAGAACAAACGGTAAACAGTATGAACACGATAAGACAAATATCGAATCATTAGTATTAGTATTGTCATTATTGTTATCATACTCATAATTTGTACTGTATTGTACTGTTGATATATATATCTCTCTCTCTATATATATATATTAAATATAATAGTGCAGATATAACTATACGTGAAGGATCTTCACATGACTAATCTTTCGTGGACTTTGAAGATGAATGAACCCTAATCATAAGATCTGTAAAGTCGACTTCAAAATATATTTCATGCATGTTATGAACACTGCAAGGCAATACAAGTTGAGGGCGTTTAACACTGAACATGATTTTTTCGAAGTTGTGTCTAACTTGAAATAAAAGATAAATATTGTTGTCATCGTTTCTGTGTGTGGTTACCATGCAGGTGACAATAAAGCAGAGTTAGTCGTCGGCGCCAGTCTCCTGCCTGATGATACTCCGTACGTGATGCGATTAACCGTTAGGAACCTACTGGGACTGGAGAATTCGACGACTTTCACCGTGCGGAAAGCGAATGAACAGGAGCCTAAGTTTAAGATTGGAACCATAGGAATCCCCGCAGACAGAGTGGTCAACGTAAACAAGCCGTGAGTATCTATCTGTGATTCGCTAAGAACAAAAAAATAAAAATAATTGAATAAATAAATAGGGAGGAAGATCACAACAATGAGGATGAAGATGGTGATGATGATAATAAAGATAATAACAGTAATGATAATAATAATACAGCTAATAAATCAACTACTACGACAACTGATACAAAATAATGATAATGACATGATAACAAATACTTGTCCAAGTATAAATTTGTGTTGAATGTGATTTTTAATATTATTGTATTATTATCATCATTATTATCAGTATTATAATTATTATTGTTTTTATTATCATTTTTTATCAATATCATTAATATCATTATCAATTCATCACTGTGACCATTATTGCATTTGTTGTTATTTATATTATTATTAATCATTATTATCATCATAATCATTTTATATCCATGACAGCGTTTCACTTGTCGGTGATTTATCATTTAACGGCCGTGGACCCGGTTGTGGAAGGCTAAATGCCTCTGAAGTGAACTTTCAGTGGTCCGTATCTGGTGCTCAGTTTGAAGAGGGCGTCCTAAATACGAATAAACGAGGACTCCGGTTTCCACCAAGATCTCTACCCGGTATGTAATCAACTTAAGCTGATCCAAATCTCATTTATTGTTTGTTGGATGAACAAGAAAAGAATCGTGTTTAACGTAGACTCACTCCATCTCTGAATTATTATTATGATTTGTGTTTGTGTGTGTGTCTGTTGGTCATCAGGTACACACTTTGATCACTGGGACCTTGACCGTAAAATATGGAGCGGATGACCCTAAGACCTCGTCGAAGACGGCAGCATTTATAACGGCCTACACATTTTTTGTCTTCACATTGTAGCGCCCTCTAATTTACAAGAATATATTCATGTTCTACTAGACAACTAGGACACAAATAGATAACTACCACCTTGACCGTGACCTATGGAGATGATAACCCCACGACCTTGCCCAAGAAGGCAATATTATATACGACATACATTTTTTTCTTCAGAATTAAATTACACCAGATTGATTTTATGTTTTACTTGACACACAGGAGACACGGAGATCACTGCGACCTTGACGTTGACCTATATGGCTGATACTCAAGTGACCTTGACCCGTACAGTGACCTTCACCACGGCCTTTGAACCCCTCGTGGCACGTATCAAAGGTGGTGAACGCATAACCACTGGTGAGGCTTCCAGTCCCTTCGACCTAGACTGCTCGCTGTCCAGAGATCCAAACTTTAATGGCGATGAACCCGATGAGGGACTTAGGTTTCGGTGGGGCTGTTGGCAGGTAGGTGATGTGATTGTTTTTAGCCAATAGCACGCTTTTGCTAATAGTTCGATGACTAGCATGAGTATGGTGTCGCCTCTGAGAGACGCTGCTGATCATACTGTTTTATTTTATTATAGATTCAATATGAACTCTATGCCATATTGCAATGGCTTAAAAAGCGAAAACCTTCCGGAGAAATGAACAAATCACCGTCTTAAATACCACCGTAAGCATCACATAATGCTAAACGCGAGCAGCCAATTATAGCATCGACTTTAATTTATTTATGATGAAAGTAGCAGTAGGTTTTATCTGGTATATAAGGTAATATTATTTCAATGACATAACTTATTGTTACTTTCTTGATTCTTTAAGGAGACTGATAAAACCGGATGCAACCCTACGTACCCATCAACGGAAGCTGTTTTGACTGTTGACCCTTCCGCGTTGACAGCTGGGAAGGCCTATTCTTTCTCTTGCTACGTCTCAAAGGCCGGCTTTGACGGTGAAGTACATAGTAGTGTGACGGTCGATGTTACGGAAAACAATCCACCTCTGGTAAAGTTTTAAATGTATAATGATATACCATATAGTCATATATATTAACTATTTGCTGAATAGCATAGTAATTGAGACGAATACATTTTTTACCTATAATATTACGAAATAATTTTAAACATACATTTTCGATTATAAATATGAAGCTCAGAATCAAATAGTTATGCAGGTCGCTCAGACGAATTAATTTAGAAGAAAATCTAATGGGGATACAAATACATCCCATGTAGATTACTTTACGTATCTCTTTCCAAATTAGAATAACATTTTTTTTTTTTTTTTTTTTTTTGGGGGGGGGGGATATCCTTTAAATATGGATATATTCTGTATCTTGCATTGTTTACTGCAATATGTCCAACTACAATATTTGTACATCTCTAACAATTTATTTCTAACTAGATGTATCCATCATAATGTTTTCGTTTGAATGATGTTATACCTTGATTTAACTGTTATCCGATACTTTTCAGGGGGGATAGGGAGTCCTTCTTTGACGACTCAATTTTTAAAGAACAGTTATGTTCAAAGAATGACCTCTCCTTTGTCATCGCGTCTTCAGAGATATTCGAAGGTGAAAGGGACATGCATTATAAACCTTTCGGCTGTTTGTGTTGCCTCTCTGCACGAGAGTTCGTTTACCACATGTGCAGTTTCGCCCAAAACAAAAATAGTGAGAATAGTATTGATGCTGATAAGGATTATCTTGGTATTAATTATATCATCATTATTATTGCCATCGTCATCACCATCATTATCATAGTAGTAGTAGTAGTAGAAGCATTAAGATAGTTGAACCATAAGTCTTAAAATCACCATAATAATACTTTCCACTCATTTTATTTGTTACTATCTTCCTCTCCCCCTTCATGTTTTTCCTACTTTACAAAATTGCTTCACTTGCACTGGCAGATTTCGCTGGCCCTGCTCCAATCGAAGGACGGATCTTACAGACCGAGGAGAGACATAGAGATACGGGCCAACGTCAGGGGTGATGACATCAGCGAAATGAGTTGGGAGGACGTAGGTGGCGGTCTTGATGGATTGGGGGAAGACGAATTCACGGAGTTCAAAGACGTAACACAGACGGATGCAGAGACAACATTAACTACTTCCGAGGTCACACGTTCATCTAAGCCATATACTGTCAGGTTCGGACAGTACTACTCTCTTCTGAAAATTAACAACGGTATGTAAAATGAAGCCTAATGCTGAATGCTTAACCTTTCGGTTGCTTTCTCTGCCATTTGACACGGTCGCTCCATGGACACACGTGCATTGTCGCACAAAATGGCGGGCACCGAATGAGGAAAAGGTTGCTTCCTTGAAACACAAAGGGTTAGCAAATTATTAATTTCCTGTCTTGGTTAGCTCAAAAACAACCGCTTAAAACAAGTATAACAAATCGGAGCACAAACACAACATAAAACATATTGTATGTTTTTCATTCTCTCTCTTTCTCTCTGGGTTTCTGTATCTTCTCTTTCTCTATGTTCATGGTGTTATTCACCCTATCTAATTAGGATGGTTATAATGACATTATTTTCCTTCTTCATTTACTTACTCTTGTTTTCTTCTTTTTCTTCCTTTTCTGTTCCCTTCTACAGCAACCCTCGAAGCCGGTTCTCAGTATAGTGTACAGTTTAGCGCCCTCAACGGGGAAGACACGGGTTCTTCAACAATTGACTTCCAGGTTCTTGGCAAGGTAACTGGTTGCCAGTTTGAGTTTGGTGGAGACGAGACGTACGTGGACACTGCTTCCAATGTAAGTCGAAATGATGTTCATTAAACTATTTGTCCATAAAGATAAAGGTGTGTTCTGGTAATGCGATTGCATTGTGAAAGAAAAGGTGTAGAATGGATCAGGAAAGGTAACGTTGATCATTTAGCATGTAAGTATTGGTGTGCACTGCAAGGTTAGGGAGTCATCACAATCTTAATAAATTTGGCCCAGTCTTAAAAGTAACAAACACTGTACACAGAAAGATATATGGGACTACACAAATGGTGTCGGGGCTACCTACCTTGATTTTCCTTATCTATCATTGCTCATTACTCAGTTAATATACATTTTCTTCATGAATTGTTTGGCACATGACATTTATTTGTAATCTTGAACATTCAGTGTAAGTTTCGTTTGATTCTGTGAGAATTCATCTTCTTTTTTTTACCAGAACTCAAGTTTATCTTTAATATTTGACACTTACGTCGGATATGATTTTAGATTGTCATAATTGCTCTCTTTAATATTGACTTCGACACAGTCTTTTACACTGACCTGGCCAATGGTTCAACACTGCCTCAGACCCTAAACTCATTTATAGACATAAAACTAATTTCACTTATTTTAGAAATTATTTCATACCGTCTTTAACTCTCTCTTTGACACTGTCTTTCATACCTTTATTAGCACTCTCTTTAATACTGTCTTTGATATTTATGTATTTCTTTTTTCAGGTTTTAATTAAAATAGAGTGAATCAGAAACAACTGCTTTCCAATTGCGCCCTCTATTGTATTTGACAGTGTCTTTGACACTATCTGTTGCACAATCTTTGGCACTGCTGTTTATACCATCATTGGTTTCCTCTTTAACACTGTCTTTCAAACTATCTTTTACACTATATTTGACACCGTATTTGGCACTTACTTTGAACCTGTCTTTCATACCATCAGGCCTAACAAAAAAGATGTTGTATTGCCCTTTCGGTGCCAAGACATGTGTCGGTCGGTCGGAAATCCTTTCTTTCTTCCTTTTTTTTTCTCTCCCTCTTTTAGCTGATATTTCTCAGTGTTTACAAAAAAGAAATAATTAAAAAGCCAACCGTAGATTTAAAAACTTGTGGGTCTGTCAAAAAGGGCAATACAACATCTTTGTTAAACGCCTCATGGAATTTATCGTCACTAATGTCTTTGATACTGTCTTTGCACTGTATTTGATAACGTCTTTGCCTCTCTTTCTTTTGCAATGTATTTAACACCATCTTTGACAAACTCTTTAACACTATATGACACTGTCCTTGGCACTGTCTTTTACACAATCTGTCACACTGAATCTAACAAATTCTGTGACACAATATGTGACACTTTCTTTGATAATTGCTCTGTCTCAGATACTTGCTCTGTCTCAGATACCGTCTATTTGAAACTTCTTCTGCTATCTTTAAACCTTTGTTTCGAATCCAGATGAAATAAACTGTTCTTGACACTGTATTGACAACGTCTTTGTCCTTCACTTTTTTGCCGTTAAAACTATACTTGACAGTGTCTTTGGAACTGTCCTTCTTACGATCATTGACACTGACTTTAACACGTTTTTGACAACATCTGGGCCTCGTTGCATAACACTTTCCATTGATGGTAACTTTTACATCAATGTCAACTACCATGATAACATGTCTCAACAGCCAATCAAAATCAAGGTTTCCATGGTAGTTACCATTGATGGCAAAGTTACCATCAATGGTAAGTTTTTTGCAACGTGGCCCTGTCTTGCTTTGATACTGGCTCTGTCCCTGATATTCTATTTGAAACTACCCCTCCTATATTATCTGTTGAAACTGTTTTTATCAAATCCAGGTGATGTACACTGTCCAGTCATGCTCTGCAGATGAGGACAAGGTCCTTACTTACCAGGCCTTTGCTCAGGTATCCCTAGAGGACGGGCAGAACTCTCTGCGTCTCCTCGGTCAGACCTCGGAGATGCCAGAGCTCCAGGTTGACCACGACGTCTATGATAAGGTCAAGAGCAAGATAGAAGCCGGTGACACAGTGCCTTTCAAAGTCGGTGTTAGGGTAAGCACTAGTATTCACGACTCTTCCCCTATTAAGTTAAATAAAGAAATCCATCGACAATATTCAAGTTTTCTGAGTTATTGGACAAATAATGGCAGAATGAAAGCATTATTTGGCGGATAAACGATGTATTAAAGCCCCACTGTCCTGCTTGTAGCTACTTGCGCCCGCTATATAGAAAACAATGCATAATCGGTGACCATTGGTCCTCTTTTTCTTGTGTTAATTGAGAGCTTATTTTGATGAGATAACCACCTGTCAGTGACCTTGCAGGGAGGTATAATCCCTTCTGGCTAAAATAGTGCGGTATGGCTTTAATTTAAAATATTGAACCAATCGACAATATTCGAGTTATTGGGAAAATAATGGCAGAATTAAAGCAATAATATGTGGCGGATAAACGAATAAATAGAATAAGCCACTTAGTAGGTCCAAAGCTCTATTCCTAGTGCTACTTTACATTGTTTCTGGAAACTTTGCATTCATTGGATGAGTTTACTCGTACCCGGCTACTTAGAGGCACGTTCAGGTATGACGAGTCAAGACCGTTTAAATTTTGTTCCTCTTCTCTAATGACAACGCAAAAGGTAATACGGTTCACATGTATGTATCTTAAACATAACGCAAAATACGCGTAGGACTTTTGTTGCGCGTAGTTGTGGTATACGTTTTTTTTCCTTTTTTTTTCCTTGCCTGTTTACCAAGTCAAATAATGGTCACCTAATGGTTATAATATTTCCAATGGAACCTATTTATCTGTGATTTTGTTTAAACTTCTCCTCGACCTGCATAGGTATGCTACCAGCTCACCAAAGTATGTGCGGATTTCACGAAAGATGTGACGTATGACCACCAACCCCTAACGGCGGAAGACATCGATGACAAGAAGGAGGAAATTAATGATTTGAAGAACGAAGGTACTTATTACTTGTGAATCGCCGTTTAGTCTACACCTAGTTCGCCTACTACCCAATTAGTTGATTTCAATGTGATCTTTTGCGCTCTTATTCTATTTTCAAGTCGATCCAATTTGATGATTTCAAATGATTTCAAATGATCTTAAATCTCATGCAAAACATAATACAATGAATAATTATATTACAAAAATATGCAATGAAACGACACATATAATGGAAAAAGCACGAGCAAAGAGGAACTAACTGGAAGCAGAGCTTGTTGAAGTGTTAGTTCCAGTTCATCTAATGCCCATTTCGTCTACTATCCATTTGATCGAAACATCATTTATAATCATAAATACTAATAATCATCACATGATATAGAGTACCGAAGCTGTGACGTCATAAACATCTATTTTTAGAATTTCTCAATTTCTCAATTTTTTCTTCATATAAAAAATAATGTCCAAATGTCGAAAACCAATTGAATATGTTAAGTATTGGTTGAGATATGACCATCTGAATAAATATACTCCCCATAGGAGCTCAGTGTTATATGCTCTGGCTCTTAATGTTTAGGAGCCAGAGCATATAGCACTGAGTTCCCATAGGACATATATTCATTCAGATGGTCATATCTCAGCCAATACTTAACATATTCAATTGGTTTTCGACATTTGGACATTATTTTTTATGTTCTTTCGGAATATGAAGAAAAAATTGAGAAATTCTAAAAATAGATTGTTGATGACGTCACACTTCACCACTCTATTAGACCTTATGGATGTAAGTCAAAAAAGGCATCAAACCAACTTAGAATTAGACTAACTGGTTAATAATCCAAATAAAAACAAATACCCAATGATTTTTAGACCATGCGGATAGTATTAGTATAGTATTAGTCTTAATGTTATTTATTCGGCACTTTCAAGAAATATAACAATTAAGCAATATAATCATGGTAAATACAAAATTGGAATGACAAAATCTGTGCAAATACAATTTTTTGTAGCAATATTCTGAGTGCAAAAGATGGCGGCCAGGGAAGAAAAGAGCAAACTTAATTACTGTAACCGTAAAGGTCCCTCCGCCCAACCAACTGATGCACCCAGAAGACTGGTAAAAATATAGCATAAGGACAAATAAGAGAGTAACAAATCAAGGATAAACAATAAGAATATTATATATATAAGGATAGTACACAGGCTGGATGTAAACCGAATGGGAAAAGACCAATTGAGTAGAAGGCGAACTGGTTGTAGACGAAACAGCAATAAACTTGTCTGAATACCCTTGACCCTTTCAATACATGCATTCCACGTGTTGTAGTTTTGTTCAATAACTGTTGATTTAGAGCCCGGGAAATATAGTAGATAGATAAGTAGAAAATGCAATAATCTCTGTCCACATGTATTATTTGTGGAGAAATCGAATTGATTCTGAACTATAACGTACTATCATCCACATTTTTATTTTTCGTAGGACGACCGGTGGAAGGACTCAAAACAGCGAACAGCGCGCAGAAGGCTAGCGCCGACTTGTCTACCGAAGGCGCACGAAAGAGACGAGCAGCAATAGTAATATTTTGTTTTAATTCTTTATTAATTTTTACTCAGTCAATAATGAATTAAAGAAAAGAGCGGTCAGGGGAAAGACTTATCTTATAATATTATTACTGATAAAGATGATGTTGCTGATGATAACTATGATGACGATGATGATAATATGATTATAATGACAATAATAGTTGTAGTAATAATGATAATAATAATGATAATAACAGACATTTAGTGATCATTGTAGTAAAAAATTTGATAATAATACATACTAATCTTTACAACACCGTCAAGGATATGTACGGTTTTTTAAAAGTGTTCTTCAGAAATATGTTAATCGTGGTCATCATGTTCAGGCTCTATTATTGTTTTCAATGTTGTTTCTCCTTCATCATTATATTATGTTTTATTTATTAATGTGTTTATATATCAATATATTTACTTTCTTATTTAGTTATTTATTCATTTATTTACTTTTTGTTGATTTTTGTATCTATTCAATCATCTATAAACATATAAATACATTTCGTCAGCTCCCAGCAAGAACGGATAACTCGTACGGCTTCCTTTATCTATTAAGAAAAAAACTTTCTTAGCATTAAAATTGTAATCATTCTCATTATCACTGCTATTATTATTTTCATTATTATTATTATTTCAGAGCTTTGACCAGACCTTACTGGAATTGCAAAAGGAACTACTGATCCTTGCTGCTGGGGACCAGAGCAATTATGACGGCTACCCTGGCGATGTTCTATCAATGGTGGATGCGGCCATGGACGTACCTATCCCCGCATACCAACGGGAAGAGATAAGTACGTGTTTAACAATCCGACAGAAAATAAGAAAGGTTGTGATTTTATATTTGGCATGATGGGGTAGGAGTGTTTTGCTTTAAATATTTAATGGCTGCCACAACAATTTTATCGTGGCGCCTAGAAATATAGATTTAGACGTGTTGAAATTTTACTTCTTCGTCCTATTGTTCTACTTCTTCTTTTTCTTCTTCTGCTTCTACTTTTTGTGTTTTCTTCTCATTTTCATTATTTTCATTAAAAATATTATCATTATCATTGTGATTATTAGTGGTACTACTACTATTTTATTCATTGGTAATCTTTTGTCTGGGTAGCCCATTGAACAATAAGTAGTGGTCCTCCATGTGGTCCTGAATAATTATGAACATATTTGCATCATAAAGCATAACGTTTATACAGAACAGTTAAAATAAAATTCCATAGTACGTGTAGAAAGATATAACGCAGCAAACACCGAATACTCGTTTGCAAAGTAATCATATTAAACCTGGTTCAACTGTAATGCCAATAGGAAAATATTGATTAAGTCGCTATTGTGTGCATAAATCATAAATCAGAATACGTACGTAAATGATTAAATGAATAACGACCAACTGAACAAATTAAATTGATTTAATCTCCATCTTAATTTTCTCTTTAGGGGGTATACTGGACGCACAAAGGAATGTGCTTCAATCCGCGAAGGATCTTGATGACCGCCTACCACAGGAAACCATCGATGGGGTTCGCCAGCAGCTGGAGGATGCCAAAATAGCATTCCCGGACAGCGTGTTCTTCACGGAGAACAGGTAAACATGGCAGTCGGGTTTCATGAAAATGGTGTCCATACTCAAGTTAATTGGTTTATTTGTAATACGTCAATACTGGTGATCACACTAACGGTTATGGTGACCATGATTTGATTAGGATGGTTATTGTGGTGACGATGGTGATGAAATATAATGATGATGATATCAATGGAGATAATAGGAGGGGGATGATGAACATAGTTATGATGTTATTGGTGAAAATGCAACTACTACTACTAGATGTACTACTACTACTACTACTACTACTACCACTATTAGCCTACTACTACTACTTACTACTACTACTACTACTACTACCACCACCACTATTAGACTGCTACTACTACTACTACTACTACTACTACTACTACTACTACTACTACTACTACTATTACTACTACTAGTACTACTACAACTATTAGCATGCTACTATTTATACTACTACTACTACTATTACTACTACTACTACTACTACTACTACTACTACTACTACTACTACTACCACTAATATAATGCTGCTACTGAGGTTATGAAAGTTAACGTTTTGTTCACTTTTCTATCGTATGTGGATTCTTTATTTTTAAATTGTTTTATCAGAGAAATTCTTGGACTGCTTTCAAAGTGCATGGGCAAGAACCTGGCAACCGGTGAACGGATTTCATCTTACGGTGACGACATTTTGATTACTATCGAGGCCACACTCAATATCGATCCCATAATGATACCTAAGGGCGATGGCTCTATCACCTTCAAAGGTGGGGATGACGTCAGAAATAGGTGAGTTTATCTTGTTAAAAAAAAATCTAGTTATGTTAGTTCGTTCGCGTGTTTGTTATCTGGCTTCATTTTCAGTTCGTCGTATATTATGTAGTGCATATCTCTCGTTTTGTTATCAAATTAATTTTTATATCATTTCTTTAGTGAATAGTTCCTTGCTTATGATTACACAATATCACTTAATATTCTTCTTCTTCTTCTTCCCCTCCTTCTTTTTCTTCTTCTTCATCATCATTTTCTTCTTCTTCTCCCACTCTCTGAATATATCGTATGTGTTTATGTCTGTTAAGCGGGGAAAAGCAGGAGCACTTTTTCACCCAAAGTTCCGTACATGTCACACTAAGTATCATGCAATTGTTCTATGACCCTTCTGTTGCCATAGATACGACACCTCGTGGGAGGGATGCGGATGCGAGGAGTGCGTAGGAGTTCTGGTTGAATTCTTCATCTACCGCGGCCAAGACTACGTGGCCGGTGAGTCACATGACAGTGACGTCATCGGGATGCAGTTCGTCAATCCTTGCACAGGTGAGAAAATACTAATGGAAATAATAATAATCGTAATAAATGCTTTAACCCTCCTCCCTCACTTAAAGGTACAATGTCACATTTGCAGGCTAAACAAATGAAAACGTTAAACTTAAATGGCATTTAAAATATAATACTAATTTAGAACTTCCTTTTAAACGAAAAAAATGTTGGAAAATAACGACCGTTAGTTGTCGAATCAACTTTAAGGATTGCAGTCGTTTAATGTAATATAATTTTGGACCGAAAGGTCGTATGTTTTGTGTTGCGCAAAGATCGACTTTAATTTTGGTCATTACAAGAAGTCGGCTATTGATGTAGGCAAATGCTCATGTACCATTTACTGCTAACTGTATTTATGTTTTTATAAAAGAAAACAAAAAGTCGCTCCTTAGTTCCTGACAAAGAATTGCATAATTTTGAATACTAGGACCCTGCTTACGTTTAAATTTCACAAATAGGACGTACGTGAAATATTCATAATTCCTGCAAAGTTCTGAAGAATTTGATGCTGGCTGCAAAAGGAATACAGCACCTTTAAGCAAGGATAATCTCGTACAAGTGGACTTCCCAATGTTAAATAAAAAATCTTCCTACATTGGGGGTCAATTGCGCCATGGGTTCTTTACAACTTGGTCTTTTCATTCCCTTGCACAGGCGACCCGATGGAAGTGCGCGATCTCTACGACCCCGCAACCATATCAATCCCCTTCTCATCCCCTTGGCCGTCCATGACCCGCCCCGTTTGCTCGTACTACAATGACACCAACATGGAATGGAGCCAAGACGGTGTGCAGACAGTCGTCGACGGGATGGATGTCCGTTGCGAAACCAATCATACCACAGAATACGTGATCGATTTTGTCATCGAGGATGGCGCTGTAGCGGAACCCACACCAACCACCTCCACTAGAGGTGAATTTGATAGTTTGAATTGTTTATTTTGAGAGTAGTAAACAAAATGGCGATCATCATTTATGATTATGTTGATAATGATGAACGTGATTATGACGATGATGTTAATAATAGCAGTAATTATACTAAAAGTAATAATGATATTAACAATAACATTAATACTACTACCAATAAAAACAATACTTACCATAACCATGTTCATCATGATCGTCATCATCCTTGTATTGGCAATATAATTATATAATATAGTAATGGTCAGAATATAACAAATAATAAGGTTAATACGAAGAATGAAGAAGAATAAGAAGAAGATAATAATAATAAGAATAAAAGAAGAATGAAAATAAAATGATAAAGAAAAAGAAGACGAAGAATGGTAGAAAAACAAACTCTAAATATAAGAAAAACAGAAAGATGGCAATTATGATGTGTTAGTAATTTTTTGGGGGACTAGCAAACAGCTCGAGATTGCATGTGTTCTTTACCTATATCTCTCCCCCTCCCTCAAGTAAAACGAGATTTTCATACTATTTTTGGTGCCTTTAATATTATTCGGCCGGATATGAGCACAACGTAAAGTTATCTATATTCATATAAATCTGCTATTCCAAATCATTATATCATGTGAATTATGACTAATCATTCTGAAATTTGTTCTGATCCTCAGGAGATGACATGACCACTCTCGAAGACGACGACGACGATGATGACGACGACCAAATCCCTGGACTGACTGCTCTGCTGGGCATGGGTATAGGCGTGATTGTCGGCATCGTTGTCGGAGCCATTGTCGTTCTCGCCATCATCGTCATCCTTATCGTAGTCGTCCTCAAGAACGTGAACAAGCCCAAGATGATGGTCTCACCCGTCGTCAAGGCATAAATTCTCATCAATTCTTCTTTCTTTTGTTCTTACTATATTCCGTATTTCCTTACTTTGCTCCCTACAAATGTATTCACATTTCTTTCGTATATGTTGACGATTCGAAAGTGCTAAGTTTACACTAAAGTAGCCCCCCCCCCCCCTTTATGCGTTTACAGGCACACAACTCTTGTTAGTCCCTGAGCGTAACAATTATGCAGCCCATAATAGTGAGACTATGCTGACGTCATAATCTAAAGGCTCTAACTGAACTGTTTGACAGACAGAGACTGCCAGATATAGGCTCTGAACAAGGCTTCATGAGTTGTGGAAAAATGTCCGATATGATTCTTTGCTTCAGACAACCCGGCCCCCTCCCACTTTCTTAATGTTGTCCTTTTCCCTGCATCTTTCATTTTATATATAATCGTTGGTGTGCCCTTTTCCTTCACCCTCTTACTTCATTTATATCATTACTCAATTACTTTATATTTGTAATTGTTTTTTGTTGTTGTATGTTTGTTTGTTTTTCAACCGTTACCATTGGTTAATTGTATGAATGTTATCATAAAATTTAATATTACTAAAACAGTTTTCGGAGAATCGTTTTTGTTATTTAAAGCTTGTGAACAAATTGCATACAATGAAATCTTTAAGTAAAACATCTATGGTACTTTGTAGTGATATTTGCTCTGATTAATGTGAAGGTTACTTTGGAAAAGAAGTTCATGGTAAAGCAGCTTTAGAACGAAGGGCTTAAGAGGGGAAGTAAGAGTATGGCGGCACTGAGTACAGCTTTATAAGCGTGAAGGTAACTAGATTTAACCAAATGTACATTATCCACTGTTCTTTTGGGTGATTGAGAGAGGAAGGAAGAGAAAAAATGAGAAAGATGTAAATATTTCTATTTTTGCACAGAGAGGAATATAGTAGCTATAGATCATTGTAGGAAAAACAGGAAGGAAAAACGAGTTTGCTAGAAATTATATGTATCAAACCAATTTATTATGGTTCGAATTATGTTTTCATGCAAAACATTGTTTTAATGTCATCACTTTATCAATCACCTTGAAAATGACATCTTTACCGATGTTTTTTTGTATATAAATATCATCGTTTCGTTTGTTTGATGTGAAAAATGCAGTGCATTTACTATTTTCTATTCTTAAAAAGAATTGTAATAACTTATGTTTGAAATATATTTTGGCATGTATATACTTCATGGGCAGTTGTATTTTACAAATATGTTTGACGTCATCACTATTTGAGACACCTTGAATTATTAATAATTTCATGTCTTTCTTTCCCAAAAATGCATTTTAATTTTTATAATGAATTGCATTAGTTTGGGTTATGATAGGTTAGTATCTGTATTTGTATTGTATAGTGGAGGTCTCGTGGTATAGTTGATTCGTCACCAGACTGTTGATCACGTGGCCCGCTGATCGAGTCCCGCATTAATAATATCATTTACAAAGTCATTAATCTACATCTACACCCGGTAGGATGCGCACATTAGTATGGTCGGATTAGCATGTGTGCGCTTGTAAAATGGCGCCTACCCCGAATGCTCCCCAGGGAATGGAGCGTGTACACTACCATGTACGGATTAGCAATTGAATCCAATAACCGAGGTAATAAGTATTACAATGTAAAGCACTTAAAGTAGTATAAACTGCTATACAATTGTGACTAATATTATTTTTTAACAGGGATGACATGTAATTTTTTTATTTTTGTTACTTGGCATTTGTCGTACCCCGGGAAAGTTATAAATAAATATAGAGCTTTGTCTGACGTCTTGGCAGCTATATTTCACCACTAATTATTATTATTTGTGTGCCAGTATGTACCACTAAAAGCTGATCAATAAGATGTGTTATACAGGGTATCCGCGGATGTTTAGAAAACTTCGACACACTAACATTTTGCTCGGTCATTTATAATTGCTTTAAACATATCCTTCGAGTCTTAAGGTAATCCAGAGTCCTTTAAAATAAAGAAACGCAAATACCACGAATGTTTTTTACATCATTTTATTATACCTACTGGTACTTAAAAACAAGATAGGTGCAATCTTATTATAAAGTCATGTTTAGTTGATTTAAAAGCCCTCTGATGCAAATGAATTTCCCCGAAAGATGATTAGAAGACTATTTACGTGTTACATTTTCAAATTATCTGATCATTTATGTTCGTTAGATTGCGTGTAATTAGATCGTTTTGGAATCTGTGGTTTGATAATTGTATGAAATAACAATGAAGAAAATTTTGCATTGTCTTAAAACCCGAAAGTCTTTCAAGAAAAGGGATAACTTTAGTCTGTTGTTGATTAGAAACTGTTCTGGTAATTGTGATTTAAGTAATAATTGTAACAAAAGTAAATATGTGTAGTAGGAACACTTCATATATATATATATATATATATATATATATATATATATATATATGTTTACATTGAACTGTAATAATGCTCACTTTAATGCTATAATGGCATACATGTATGTTGCAGGGACTAAATCTCAGTAGCAAATATTGTTTTAACACACAAATCAGAGAGCATTTTGTACGAGCTCTGTTTTGGTTTGGGTAAATACACTTTCAAATGGCACTCGGTTTGATCATTACATTGTCACTGAAATCATTGATCCCCATGCCTGCACTTTTGTTAATTTGTATGTTGATTTGTCACTTGACTTAATTATTCATAAAAGTCATTTTATTAGTCTTGATATCAAAATATGAAATTCATCACATGTTATTAATAATGTTATTATTAATTTGTTAACAATTCTTGCTGATTGCAATTATGAAGTTGCCTTAATCTCGCTTATGTCTTTCAAACGTAAGATCTTAAGGAGAACATTTGCAATAACTGATTAATAAAGTTTGATATAGATTGTGTGTATGTAGATTTAAATTGCAAATCTAATAATGTAAACTTGTTTACTTCACTTTCCTTTATTTTTGTTAATACACAAGTTCCACACACATAACAATATGTTCCATAGGAAATATGTTATCATAAATAATTCTGGTCTTATTATCTATTTTCAAATACAGATTGAGCAAGGATGTTGCCAAAACCTGCACAATAGAAATCCGTCCCATTAAGCTTTTTTCAAATTTGATCATTATGTAATTGATAAAACACTATCTAAATCATTTAATAATTTGGGTCATCTAGTATTAAACATTTATTCAAAAATAATTAAAATTCAGTTTTTCGGTCCTGTAACTAGTTAAATATACTTGTTCATGCTTATTTTTTACTTTGAAAAGCGCATAGAGAAAATTTCGTTTCTCCTGCGCTTATAAATCAATCTTTAAAATTATTATTATAATCTAACATACAAATATTAGAGAGTTTATCACCTATTCGTTCAAATTTCAGACACATTCCGTTAGAATAAGTAATCATCATTAAAATCCAAACTAATTAAAGCTTTTCTGTACTAGTTTACAGGAGGGATTAGACCGCCCTGCAAGGTCACTGGACAGGTGGTTATCTCATCAAATCAGCTCTCAATTAACATAAGAAAAAGAGGATCATGGGGACCAATTGTCACCTATTAGGCATTGTTTGTTATATAGAGGGCGCAAGTAGCTACAAGTAGTGCAGTGGGCCATTAACTCAACAAAAGAAGAATAATTACTCATGCGTGAAAAACACTTTGTATATTTTGTATCTTCCTTCATGTTTACGCTGACGTGGTTATATCTGAAATATTTTGCATTTTCTTGCGATCACTTTTACTTTTTTTGTGGTTTTTAAGTTTTGGCAAATGAGAGTTATTTTGTGTGCATCGATGTGTTAACTGTTCTTGTATCATAGCCCGCCATTTTAAGAGATACAAAACTGGGGGAAACAAATGTAGGCTTGATAAGCACGTAATTTGCCTTAAACAGTCAAACGAGGGATAAAATTAAAGTAGACTTTGATTATTGCAACCATTATGACGAACACAGAATTTGGGTGAATCCCCGAACAGATATGATAAGATATCATAAATTATGTTTAATATCTCAAAGGATACATGCAAGACCTCAGTGTACAGTGTATTTCAAGTTGCATTGTCGAAGGATCATTTGCTGTTTTTGTCTTTTTTGTAGTAAAACTATTTGCGTCTGATTGTGTTTTTGTTTTCAAAGACCCACTGAAATTGACTAAAAAGTACGCCTTTTAAAACCAAGCATGAACAACAATTTTATATTCGTATTGTTTTTCGAGCGATTTATCAAGTTATTAAAAGCTATGGCTAAGTTCATACGTCACCCTATTTTATAATAAAATGAATCAGCAAAGTCTCCACAACAAATTAAAAATATATATCGTGCATCGATTGGTAATCATTTTATTGAAAAACATCAAATTTTGAGAAATCGGAGTCCTATAAGAGTCATATAATTTGTATGAAAGTTAATTTATATCATGGCTTAAAAGAAATGTTTGTGTTTGTTTGAGGTGGAAGCAAAAATAAATAAGAGTACATTACGTTGAACTAAGTCTTGTGTAATGACGAAGATCACTTTGGGTCCTGTTGATGAAAATTGTCATTATGATTGCAAAATCAAAATTAATTATCAACATTTCTTTCAAAAACAGGCTTTCCTGATCTCTTAAGAACAAAAACTGTCTCCGAGTAACATTTTAAAGAAATTCCCCAAGTTTTAATATGATTTCCAATGTCTTTTTTGCCAAGCTCATGCCAATATATAATTCGACCAAAACAAACTCGGACCATTCACATCGTCGAAAAGTACAATACTACTATTATTATTATAATTTTTATAATTATTATGATGATTGTTATTATTATTATTGATATGAATATTACTGTTATTATCATGTTTTATTATTTTTTACTATGATTCTATTGTTGTTATTACTGCTCTTATCATCATTATTGAAATTAACATTATTATTGTAATTATTGTGAATTACATTGAAAAGGGATCATCAAATGGACTCAAAATGATCTTTGAATACTAAAAATAAAAAACTTTTAAGTAATACATTTCAATTGAAAATTATTGTAATAGCTAAACTAATTAATACTTAAATGGTGGTGTGTTTCTGACAGGATGCAAATAAATTTTCAGCACGCTTTATTCACTGGTTGTCATCTTGTGTGCTGTTTGTGTATAAATATGTCGTTACATATGCATCATTTAAAATATAATCAATAACGCAATAAAAATTAAACTTAACTGAAGCCAATGTTTTTAAAGTGGGTTTAATCCGAAAAGATTCACAGAACTAACCGAACATGAAGATACAAGCAAAATAAAAAGCATGCAACTAATAAACTTTACTTCTTGTCAATATATAATTGGATTATGGTGTCTTTTAGGTGATCTATGTACACATCGGTGATTTTGTACTATACAAATGGCATTTTGAAATCACATCACGATGTCCTACAAAACAATGACAATGTCTACTTAATGACTCACTTTTTCCAATCCATATGTCAGTCTAGCGACGCCTTAATTAAAATATAATATTTTATATATACATGTATATGTATATCAACCTTTACAAAAGGAGGAACTTTGATAAAGCTACGCACCATTATTCTCTTATTTTCATTTATCACCATTGTTTATTTCATTTTAAACTTAGTCGCCAATGTTTATTGCATCCGTCAAATTCTTTTCATTTTACAAATGCACAAACTCACCATATAACCCCACCAAAATACACACAAAATATATATACAGAACATCCCTCAGAACCAAAACATAAACAAACTTTGTTTGGGAATCACTCAATAATTCAAAATCTGTTTTCAATAACTAGTACAACGCTGAAAAGCTCATTTGCTTCTCTTTCAATTACACATGGCCAATTTAAGATGGTATGAACAAGAAGTGTCATTAGCCCTGAAAAAACGAATGACTGCTACATTTGGTTCATATTGCTTTTATAAAGAAGAAAAAACAATTATTGAATTATTTATCATTGAAAATACAGATCATTTAAAGGCGAATAATCTCAACTTTCAGTTGGCGCCGTATTAATATTGGCTCCAAATATTACATTTGTAAAGAGATTTGCAAATATGTATATATATATATATATATATATATATATATATATGGTTTACAAGTTAAAATACTAAACTCTCCATTGACATGAAACCGATTTGAATTAGATTACTCAACGCAGCCTCACGTGCTTTCCTTTTGTCTATATCAAAACGTGTAAATAAATTGTGATATAAACCTCTAGTTTCCGTTATTTTTAAATGATAGTAATAAAAGCAAATAAATCGTCTGGCTTTATTATCCAAAATTCTACTAATAAAAGTGGATATAAGATACCCACAACTGATTTTACCAACAATAGACCAGTAACCCTCGACCAGGGTGTAAGATCACAGAATATTTTCACTTGTTAAGTGTGATTTGAATTTGATGTATATTTTTGATTGAATACGTTTTTGGTTATTGTTTTGTGTCAACTCACAATTGTTTTATTAAATTTTTCTATTTGTAAGAATGTATATGTTTATAAGTATTTGTGTCCATAAACATGTAACATGTAAATAGAACGAATTTCCTTTGTTAAATGGACGATAAATAGGAACCATATGTCAAATGACGAGATTTGATTCGATAGAACATAGACGAAATTGATTTTTGTTATGCCCAGTCTTAATACGGCCCTAATTATGGCCTAGGTTCCCCATTTCTACAAATATCGTTTAGAACCACAAATGATAACGAAAATAAGTGTTAATATATTGGTTAGAAGAAGCCAAGTTGAGTCTCGAAACAGTCTCGCATCTAGAATTCCACATCAAACATATTCACTCGTCATCACAATTTACTGATTTGTTTTCTTATTTTATAGCTATTAATTCGAATTGGGCTATGTGTGTCAAAGTTGGGTTTCTCTTTGACTTACTCATTCTCTGTATTCTGGTCTAATTCATCTTCAAGTAAACAGCAAACATGATTTCTGGGTTTAGTTTCACGACTAATATGCCATTTTGAAGAAAACCATTATTCTATGCTTTATAACGTTTATGGAAACAGTATGTCCTTTTGTAAAAAGATCTCACTCAATCTAAGAAGTTGTCTTTTACTTGCAGATACGCTTCCGTTAAATCCACTAGGTTTGACCTCTTAAATGCCTTTCTTAAATCTGGGCGCTGGTGCGCTTTGTCTGTTCTGTTTCGCCATCTTGTGAGGAGCGTTTTGGTGCCTGCGTACGGCTTCCCACTCTCCTCGGAGCTGGCGTTATCCGAAACAAAATTCCCGTAATCGTTGACACCGAAGCCGCCAAGGGCGTTAACCAGTTTAAAAAATTGGTTTTTCTCTATCTGGTGACTTGATATGTCATCTATCATCTGGTCAGTAACTGTTGTAGGAGTTCTGAAGTAAAGTGGAAAAAAAAAAAAAAATTTCATCTGGCATTCTGATATTCTTTTAAATTTCACGCAAAGAAGAGCGCCAGTAAAAAAAAAAAGAGAGGATTTTTTCCCTCTTTATCTAATGATTAATCAATCGTTATAATAGTCATGTAAATATTCATTTGTTAATTTATTGATTCCTTTATTAAGTTAATAATTTTTATTTTTCTTATTTTACAATGAATGTAGTTATTTTCTCTTTGTTCTTTTACTTATTTGAATATTTGTTTTATTGTAATAGTGTACTTCTTTTTTTTCTTCTTCGTTTATTTACTAATTTAGCCTTTTTTTTTTATTCGATTAAATAACGTTTATAACCTCAAATGAATCAAGGGTGTGCTTTCCGGCTGCACTGAGGGTTCTTCCTCCTCTAGTTCCATCTCCTTTGGTTTCATTGGGGGTTCTGACTCCTCTGGTTTCATTGGGGGTTCTGACTCCTCTGGTTTCATTAGGGGTTCTGGCTCCTCTGGTTTTATTGGGGGATCTAGCTCCTGTATTTCCATAAGGGGTTCTGGCTCCTGTGGTTTCACTTCCGCTTGTTTTGGTTGATCTGATTGTGGGACTGTTTTAGGAAAAACATGTGCAAGATATGTGTATATAAATATATATTTACATTTATAAACCTATACATCTCTGTTAATGTCCACTTATCGACATAAAATGAATTACTAAAGACTAACTTGACCGCCTCGTCAAAGTTCAAATATCTGACGGTGCACTCCTCTCGATCGATGTAGTCATTGACTGACAAGCCTTTAGGCGAAGATAAATGATGTTTGAGCCGATACCCACCCACTATGCGCTTTGGCACTAAACCTATATGGGAGCAACGAAAATTATTGAAGGGGGGGGGGGTGCAGAAAACGGGCCTACAATTCTACCTACCAGTACTTCTTTTTCGATTTTTCTCCGAATAATCTGGGGGTATTAATAAGCAGATTTAAAATTCCTAGCAGACATGGGCACGCGCTCCCCAGAGAACCTAAGCGAAAACCCATTCTTAAAACCCTCAATCAACTTTTCTCCTTCTGCATGCGTATCGTACTATGTGCGAAGGAAAGGCAACATGCGAACTAACTTAATTAGAGTTTGCGCTTTATTGCAAGCAAACTCTCCGTGGGCGGCGGCTTCACATTTAATGCATTTATGCATGTATTGGCAAATTTTCCCTTTGATACATTTTCCGGCTGCATTAAAAGCAAAGCAGAAGCCTGGCCTTGATTGACAGCGGCTACTGGCCGAACCCGCTCCTCGGCGCTGACCCGAGCTCCACCCACCCCGAAGGACTGGCTGCCGCTGTTGATCTCCTTGGGGAAGGGGGGGGGGGGGGGAGGGAGTCAGGCAGGGCCGGAGAACGGGCCAGCCGGAGAGCGGCGACCGACCGATTAGTAGCCTCCTCGGTCCCTGCTGGAATTTAGGCATCGCCCAGCGATTTTTTTTTTTAGAAGTCGAGCAGGCTGTAGAGCCGCAGCGATGCCTGGGCGGTGCCCTGTCGCGATTTCCCGTCGGTCGCCGGTCGATTTTAGGAAAAAACTGGGTGATATCGCGGATTTTTTTCCGCGCGGTGTCCCGGCAGTGACCGATCGGTGACCCACCGATTCCCGAGCAGTCTCCCACCGGCCGCCGGCTGATTTTAAATATATTGCACGGCGACCGGCCAGTGATCGGCGGGGCTCCAAAATACGCTCGGTACCCGGCCGCTCGCCGTCCGGGCACAAATCGAGCGTTCGCCATCGAGAGATTTAGGTCAAAAAATCGAAGCCGCTAGGTCAATAGTCCACGTCCTGGACGATTTTTCATTGAAATTATTTGAATACAACCCCTTTAATGGCCTTGTAAATATAATTAATGTGAGTAAATTCATGAAACTTTCCTTGATATAAAACTGGCAACATCGTCGCCTTCATCTGTCATGTAAAGTGACGTAATTGCACCGAGTCGTACGCTGCTCTGATTGACAGGAACTGTCGACCAATCAGGATCGAGAGCAAGGGAGACTTGATTACGTGGGCGGAATATCAGTTCTCTTGAATCTGACGGGGAACTTGCCAAGATAAGGGAGTTTACATATACAATCTGCGCGTGGGCAGATAAAGGTCATTTGTACCAAAATGGTAAAACCCACAGAGATGAGTATGCGCTCATGAAAGTTATGTAACACTATTCATTTATGCACCAACGGTACATTCTATGATACGCAGGTGGAAGTATTCTGTTCAAGAGGTCAAACAAAAGGTATTCATGAAGCACATCTAGAACTTTGGCAGTTATTTTTCTAAGATGCTCAAAGTGGAACTTCTCTGTGGATATTTGGGGTCATTTGTACCATGTGCTATCTGTGAACTCCCTTATTCACTGGACTGTTGCGGGAGTACAGGCGCGTACGCCGGGGGGGGGGGGGGTGAACCCCCTTTGGGTTTTGTATGTGTGTATTTTTTTTATTTAAAAACAAAATAAATAAATAAAATATGCCAATGGCTGACCTAAAAAGTAGACTTAACCCCCCCCCCCCCCCCCAACGGAGTAAAATGTCAAATTTTCAAATTTCGAGACCAAAAACAAAAAATATAATAGTGTCTTCTAGAAAAAAGAATTGCAAATTTACAAGGCTGTTGATAAGGGAAGGATGCATTGTTGTCTGGTACCCCATTTCCCCATTTATTTTAGGGGTAGGGTTGCTTCATGCTACCCTGTATTTACGTCAACAAGCATATAATTAAAACAAAACTTATTTTACCTTTGAAGGTTTGCCTTATCTCAATGTCAGCCATGCATTCGTCCTGGAGAACACGTAATCGGCTGTTAACTTCATTCGTTTCTTCGCAAGTGTAATCCAGCTCAAAATCAAGACACTCGAAGGAAACAACATCCATGGTCTCGGTCTCAAGCATCTTCAAATATGAACAAAATCCAAAAAAAAAATAATGAAAAAAAATAACTAACAAAAACGATAATAATGTTGAAGACTGATCACAACAGATACAGGCTTGCATTTTTGAAGGAAAAGGCGATGCATGTACATAATCTAAGTTTTACAAATTGTAACCGGTGTGCTGCAAAACACATTGAGGGGTGCCGAGTAACAAATGTATTTTTGATAATGTCAAAATCGTAAGGTTTTATTTTTTTAACCGCTCTGTATTTTCATGAGAAAATGACGTTTTAAAAAGTTTTAAAATGATACTGGGAATGTTTTAGCCCGTGGAATGCAAAACGCTAAAAAGTGTTTAAATTTTAAAATAATTCGTTACTCAGATTATAATTTGCTATTCATAACATATTTTTGAGGAGAGCTCAAACAAAGAAGGCAATGATGAGAAACAAATAAATGTTTTTTTTTTTTGGTGCAGGACAAATGGGAGAGTTGTCTCGGTCTACAGTTACTATCCATTGACCAAATCACCAAATGGAGTTTGGCATAGATACAGTGTTCTCATGTTTCAAACATTCATATTAAAGGTATTACAAAGTGTTGGTATGGGGTCATGAATTTGGTTCAAATGAACATATTGGAAACATATGCGTTCCTACAATATTTAGGGATCGTTGTCCCGGTTGAAATCTAGTCTAAAGTGATGAATTTGTAAATAATAAACTCGTTTCGCTGTATAGCTCCCTCTCAAGGTCAAGATATTAATTTAGCTATAAAACAATGTTTCTTGACTAAAATCGACCAATTGGCTATTCCCATTTGAGATTATATATCACAACTACATACTCTGCGATTTTCATGGTCGCAGCTACTATTGAACGGCCGTAGGCGCTATTTGAAATTTATCAGAATTTACCGGGAGCACCAGTAAATTTTTTAATTCAATTTTTCTCAAAAGCAGAAGTGTTTTAGGGGCAAAATTTTCTAGTGCCTATAATACATCCAGAGGGGCATCCAAATATTTCAAAATTGTAAAGAATCACTATCCAGCCAATTTTCAAAATTTCCCAAAACTTTGTATTACCTTTAAACGCTCTTAGACTATAGGGCATGGGGTCAAAAGAGCTTCCTAAAATGATTTTTGTAGTCTCCTCCTTGTGACTACCTAAACTATGGCTTAAAATGTTGGTATTGTGTGTCTTATCAATATTCTGATAGTTCCCACTTCCAGAAGTGGAGCACTTCCAAAAAAATGGCGCCCAAAACAAAAGATCTAAAAACAAGCATTCCTTCATAAAAGGACTGCATCCGGTGCAAGTGATTTTCACTAATACAGGTGGTAATTGGTTTTAATCAGTGAATGTGCATGATACCGCTTTTGCGGTCTAAGTTCATATTCATTGTACAAAATATCTATAGGGAAGATTTAATATTTCACAAAACACTGTATAGTTGAGGAAATTTGCATGAAAATGACATTTTAAGCCAAAATACGTAAGTTTGACATTTTTCTGCAACAAAGCCTGTAATAATTTAATTATTCTGAATGAGGAAGTTCATTTACAAGCAATAAATATTACAATAAAAACAAACTACTTTGCTTTGTGCTGCTTCTTTAGTTTGATGAACAATACATACAGCATTCATTTAACTTAAGGCAGAGCCATGCTGCTGGGAGCTGTTAGGACCTGGTTCTCATAGCGCATGTTGTAGACTGCTGGGAGCTGCATGTTACTGGTGTTATGACTTGGTTCTTCTCATCTTTAGGCTACAAAGACAAAAAATGAAAAGCTTATTAGATATTTAGCTAACTTTAAAAGAATTATTAATAGTTTTATCATGCTGCTGTATTTTAATGTGAAGGTGAACTGTGCGGCATTTCACAATACACTGTATAGTTGATGAAATTTGAATGAAAATGACATTTTAAGCTAAAAATATGTAAATTTGTCATTTTTCTGCAACAAAGCCTGTATTGATTTAACAATTATTCTGAATTACGAAGTTCATTTACAAACAATGAATATTACAGTACAAAAACAATACATACTTCTTTCATGTCACCGGTGGTAATTACGGCCGATCCATGCTGCTGGGAGCTGTTGGGACTTGGTTCTATAGCGCATGTTGAAGTGCTGGGAGCTGTTGGGACCTGGTTCTCATAGCGCATGTTGTAGTGCTGGGAGCTGTTGGGACCTGGTTCTCATAGCGCATGTTGTAGTGCTGGGAGCTGTTGGGACCTGGTTCTCATAGCGCATGTTGTAGTGCTGGAAGCTGTTGGGACTTGGTTCTCATAGCGCATGTTGTAGTGCTGGGAGCTGTTGGGACCTGGTTCTCATAGCATATGTTATAATGCTGGGGACTTGGTTCTCATAGCACATGTTGTATAGTGCTGGGAGCTGTTGGGACTTGGTTCTCATAGCGCATGTTGTAGTGCTGGGAGCTGTGGGGACCTGGTTCTCATGTCATCATCTTTAGGCTATAAAGACAAAATAGTAAAGAAAATGATAAGAATATAAGATATTGGGCTAATTTTAAAAGAATTATTCATACTTTTAACATGCTGCAGTATTCTAATGTAAAGGTGAACTGTGCAGCATTTCACAATACACTGTATAGTTGATGAAATTTGAATGAAAATGACATTTTAAGCTAAAAATATGTAAATTTGTCATTTTTCTGCAACAAAGCCTGTATTGATTTAACAATTATTCTGAATTACGAAGTTCATTTACAAACAATGAATAGTACAGTACAAAAACAATACATACTTCTTTCATGTCACCGGTGGTAATTACGGCCGATCCATGCTGCTGGGAGCTGTTGGGACTTGGTTCTCATAGTGCATGTTGAAGTGCTGGGAGCTGTTGGGACCTGGTTCTCATAGCATACGTTATAATGCTGGGGACTTGGTTCTCATAGCACATGTTGTAGTGCTGGGAGCTGTTGGGACTTGGTTCTGATAGTGCATGTTGTAGTGCTGGGAGCTGTGGGGACCTGCATGGTTCTCATGTCATCATCTTTAGGCTATAAAGACAAAATAGTAAAGAAAATGATAAGAATATAAGATATTGGGCTAATTTTAAAAGAATTATTCATACTTTTAACATGCTGCAGTATTCTAATGTAAAGGTGAACTGTGCAGCATTTCACAATACACTGTATAGTTGATGAAATTTGAATGAAAATGACATTTTAAGCTAAAAATATGTAAATTTGTCATTTTTCTGCAACAAAGCCTGTATTGATTTAACAATTATTCTGAATTACGAAGTTCATTTACAAACAATGAATATTACAGTACAAAAACAATACATACTTCTTTCATGTCACCGGTGGTAATTACGGCCGATCCATGCTGCTGGGAGCTGTTGGGACTTGGTTCTCATAGCACATGTTGTAGTGCTGAGAGCTGTTGGGACCTGGTTCTCATAGCGCATGTTGTAGTGCTGGGAGCTGTTGGGACCTGGTTCTCATAGCGCATGTTGAAGTGCTGGGAGCTGTTGGGACCTGGTTCTCATAGCATATGTTATAATGCTGGGGACTGGTTCTCATAGCACATGTTGTAGTGCTGGGAGCTGTTGGGACTTGGTAGCGCATGTTGTAGTGCTGGGAAATGTTGGGACCTGGTTCTCATGTCATCATCTTAGGCTATAAAGACAAAATAGTAAAGGAAATGATAAGAATGCAAGATATTGGGCCAACTTAAAACATTTATTATTTATAGTTTTAACATGCTGCATTATTCGCCTTCGTGTTACGTGTTACGTTCAAACCTTTAACTGGATCAGGCTTTGAATCCTGAATCACAATCGAAACAAGCACTACACTTACAGGTAAGTACACTTCCGATACTCTTGTGCCTGCTGGATGTGCATGGTTTAGTTACTATGGACTTGCATAAACATTTCGCTGGCTAATAGAGTTAAACTTAAAACAATGTTTTTCAACTTCAAGTTGGTTGCTTAGCACAAAGCCTGACTGTTCTTACTAGATGATAATTATTTATTATTTATGGGATATATGAGTTTTTGCTACCTACCTGAACATGTTAAAATAACTCCTCTTCTTCAAAGTTCTCCTCATCGTCACAGTTGTCACCTTCATCAGCTTCTGCTTCTTCTTCTTCTCCAATGATTGGTTCCTCACCTGGCACAGCCATGTTGTCGCAGTTCTTGCACTCACACAGTTCTGTGCAGGGAAGGCCCAAAGGCGCACAACACTGGGCATCTACTCCTGTGACTTTACATTTGGACTTTTTGCACTTGCATGAAGTAAGTTCAAGGATGCTCTGTTGAGCAGGTTGCATATCCATCCAGTCTATTCGAAGCCCTCCATCGACCGATTGCCAACCTCGCCCAACTGGTGACGGAACATCTGGCTGGCTCTCAAGGCAGCGCCTCCAAATAGCAGTTTGATAGTTGGCCCTTTGGATGTGCTTCATGAGGGCATCCTTGTTTGGTGGCATAATGTCTTCTTGTCTCGTCGCCATGGAAAAAAAAGCATATCTTGCTTCATTCACCTTACTGATTTCCTTCATCCCATACAACTTGCAAACAAACTCCTCCAGAGTAGAAACCAGGTCATCAGTAAGGGTGAATGCTTTCCCAAGCTCCTGAAATGCCTTGATAAACTTTGTAGTCTGCGACATCAGCGTAAAGGGCTTAGTCTTCCCCCGTCCATACAAAGCACTGACGGAATCACAACCTGTGAATGGGTGCAGGCCTACGATTGCATCGCTGACTTGATCTCCAAGATGACATTGAATGGCGTTCAAATTGATTGTCCGTTCCTTATCTTGCTTGCCAGTATGGAAATACAACTTGGAACCCTCAAGTTGGGCAGCTATGCCAATGCCAATGACGAATACGTCAGTGTCCGGGCTCTTAATGATGATGTCCTTCCTACCCATGTTGCTGATGTACTTTGCGTGTAGCATCATCCTCGTGTCGGCTTCCTCTTGAGTAGTGTATAGCTCTGGAATCGCTTCACTGACCGTGGTACCACTACGACAAGATAACTTGTGGCATTCTTCAGAATGAGCCAGATATACATCAACTCCCTTGAATTCATCCTCACCACAAGCACTCCACGACTCATATAAAAACTTGGCAAAGTGTTGCTTATTGAAGCCATTTGCTAAGAATTTCTTCCATTGCTTTGGAACGGGTTGGTCTTGGTTTGTAATCTTTATACGCTGCGACCCACTTGCAGCACGCCTTTTTCTCTCTGCACCTTTGATGCTGACAGGTGGGTATGTGTCCGTGACAAAGTGGACTTGATCAGAACTGGAGTTTCTGGCTAGGTAGACTACATCCTTCAGGATTTTCTTGGCCAACTGTCCCATGGTAGCAGGCATCCGACTTGGTATTAGGCCTTGAAGCAATGCCATACCATCAACAATCCATACTGACTCCAGCAGTCGATCCACTGTTGGGGATGACTCTGGCAAATTTTCCAACTGGTGAAGGAGGGCAGCCTTGTTGTTCTTGACCAAACATCCATCTTCTTTACAAATGGCTGGTGGGTATGTGCTTAAGGAGTAACTGAGCATCTTGCGTTGGTCAACTTTGCGTACACGGCCTATGATGATGAGCCTTGCCAGTAACTCCCGGGCGCTCTTAAGCACAACTTCTCTCCCTTTAATGTTGACTTTTGCCTTGTCAGAATCGGCAAATGTCTTAAGTTTCATCTTGGTGATGGTCTTGTTAAGATCGGTATCTCCTTGTAGTCTGGTTTTGGCAAAGTTGATGAATGCTTTGTCCCCCTTCTCGCCTGCTTTCAGAAGATCTGAGCACACACTGACTGACGCAACAATGCCTGATGAGAGATGCACAAGATCATCAGCATCTGTCTCTCGATCGACCACAAAGGGATTTGTCATGCTGTTGATGGTACTCATGATATTGGCTACATCCTGCTGGTCCCTTGTCATTCTGCTTTTTGTTAAGTCTACTCTTTTTGAAGACTTCTCGCCCTTTCCAGCCATCACTTCACACTGTCTTGTGATCAGGGCTCTCTCGTGGTGGCCTCTGACCCAGCGGTTTGTCGCCCCTTGGTTGTTAGAGAACCCTTTTACACCGCCGCTGGTCTTCGTATCCCTATTGACTGTCTGCTCAATAGTCATGTCACATGCTACCTGAGCAAACCCATGACTGTCTTGGCGTTGCACTCCAAAGTGACCCTTCATCAACTCGTTGTAAATGTATGGATGAGTGGTTGGAAGTTGGCTCATCTCGATCCAATAAACTGGCAGGTACCGTGCATAATTTGTTCTGTCATAGGCAAACATCCAAGGAAGCAGGGCTCTGACTGAAGCAAGATGCAGTTGCCAATCTCCTTCTCGTGTTGCACGTATGAACAGGAGGATATTTCCAACCAAATCTAGATAGGAAGACCAAAATGTGAAAGTAGCATCCTTCTTTCCTTCTTCAATGAAATCTTTGTACTCCTTGACCATTGCTTGGTACAACTCTCCTTGAACTTGGTTGGTGAATTCACTTGGAAATGATCCCTGTAGAGATGCCACTACTTCTCTGTACTGATGCTGCCTCTCCTCTTCCAAGGAACCCATGAAGCTCTGCCAGCGCAAGCGATGAAGTGCTTCGGCCATAAGCTTATGGCATCTGATACTTCTATTGTAGTTGTGGCCATTCATCACACCAGTCACTGAGCCTGTAGCTACAACACCTGCCTCAATAAGAATATCTTGCAGTCCTGCCTCCTGAAATCGCTTTCCAATACAAGCGAGTGCCGTCATTGTTGTGTGGAAAGCCCCTAGTCGAATGACTATCTTCTTCAGAAATGTTGGTTCTTGCCAGCGAATTGTTTGAGCTTTGCAATAAATGGCCTGATCAACCACTATCACAATGGCTGGAAGTGCCAACTGATCTGCTATCTCCAGACTTCGGTGTAGTACTGTATGGACGGTGTTAAAATCTGTTGGGCTTGCATCTATCACTGGCAAGTAAGCTATTGTTGCCTTAGGAGGGATATTGGACGAAAGCAGTTGATTAAATCCAGTCCAAGATGGCAGTAGTCGTTCCTGTGACGATTTTGCAACATAGAAGGCTGCATCCTTTTCTTTGTTAGAATGTAGAACATCATCGTACTGACTCATCTCAAGCGCCACAGAATCATCAAATGCCTCTGGCGATGACTTCCTCTGGCCAGTGAATCTCACCAGTATTGTAGCAGGTGCAGGCAAAGATCGTTGTCTTGTCTTCTTCATACTCTGAGCTGGTAAAGCTTGAGGGATTACAGCAGCAAGATGTGCATGTTGTACAGCTATCCCATTGGTATTATGTGTCGTCCCTTTTCCTGAAAGTGTTCTTTCCCCGAAGTCGTTATTGTCCCAGACTAAAGTAGTGTAGGATGACTTTTCCAGACTGGACGGAAGCTTACTTGAACCTTTCTCTATCTCCTGCAGCCCTAGAGCCGTATCATGCTCCAAAACATTAGTGTGCGACACACAATATCCAAAACCGTTAAGTAGCCCAATCAGCTGTGATGAACCACTCAAATGACGCATTGCCATTGATAGAGATGTATGCTTGGGCATCATCTTCCTCCCCTTTGTAGCCATGTAGATAATATCTTGACAAATTGTAAGGATACGACGATCTTCTGCTGCTCCTATCTTGACTTTCTCCTCTTCTTCTGGATCCTCAGAAGCACCTACAACCCATGCTAGAAAATTGTACAGCTTGGTGGATACTATTGTGCGTGCAGAATCCAATGTTAAATCAGATGATGTTGGAGGCCATGGTAGACTGGTCCTGGTCTGCATGACATCGTCCTTTAGGTCCAGTGCAGAGGCGTAGCGATCTCGAAGTGAGGCCATTGGAGGTTTGGATCGTCTACCATTCCCGCCCTTTTGTCGCTTCGTTGGAGGTTCTATGCTTTCATCAACGTCTGTGATGTCTGTGTCAGTATCAGATAGGGCGTCTGTATCAGTGGTGGTGTCTGTTTCTTCTCCTTCAGAACCAACTGCTCCTGGCACAAGGTCTTCAGTTGATAGCGTCTCGACATACACCATTTCACTTGCATACCTCTTCTTAGGCTGAAGAAAGCAGAGTTGTGGATACTTTCGTTTCAGGCGTTGTTTTAGGCTGTAGGTCTTGTAATTTGATGCATCTTTAGACTCAACATCTTTAACAGCTTTTACAAACAATCTTCTCAGTGCTGTCATTCTATATATTTGCTTCTCTTGTATGATCTTCTTGTCTACAACATAACTGCAAAATGTAAGGAATGCCTTTCCATACTTCTGCTCCTTGATGGGCTCAACACTTTTCCTTGATTGGTAGACAGTATAGCTCCTGAAACAACTGCGATGATACCTGACCTCTATTGCTACACAGTCTCTGTCCTGGATCTGAAGAAGAATGTGGTCGTCCTTCTTGTCTTTAGCAGCTGTTGCTACTTTTCCACCATCTGGCTGTTGACACAGCATTAATGGTTCCTTCTTTTTCTTCCCCTCAGAGTCCTTATGAGTTTTATTTTGTCGACAGATGATGCAAATCTTTGGTAGAATGTGGGCAGAGACAGAGGGCTGCTTTGAAGCACCAGCAACACTGGAGTTTGACCGTAAGCGTCTTATTGCTGAGGCTGAGGACGGACCTGGAGCTTGACCGCCTGCACTTGACGTAGAAGGCTCCAATTCTGTACAAATAAATGAAAATTGAGAGAAATGGGTGATTTTCACAATTCAAATAATGTTTGAACAATTATGCAAGCAGGTTAAATAAAAATTCATAGTCATAACAGTAAAAATATAATTTATTGATTTAACAAATATCAGCTGTATTCAAAACTGTACTTGTAAAGTTAAAAAAACAGGCTGTATTGGACAGAGTTAAGCACAAGGAGAAAGAAATTAGACACTAAGACATTATATTATAATGCATTTGTATGTGAACATCCCATTTAAATTTAAGCACAATTAAAATTGTAATGTGTTCAAAGTAATCAAAGGTTAAAATTGCCACAAAAAAAAATTGGCCATAGCTTCGCTGTCTGACGGCTTTTTAGACAAAAGCCGTCAGAAAACTAAGACATTATATTATAATCATTTGTATTTGAACATCCCATTTAAATTTAAGCACAAATAAAATGTTAAGGTGTTCGAAGTAGTGCTACGAAGCAATCAAAGGTTAAATTGAAGGTTAAAATTGCCCCCCCCCCAAAAAAAAAAAAAAAAAAAAAATTAAAAAAAAAAATGGCCATAGCTTCGCTGTCTGACGGCTTTTTAGACAAAAGCCGTCAGAAAACTAAGACATTATATTATAATCATTTGTATTTGAACATCCCATTTAAATTTAAGCACAAATAAAATGTTAAGGTGTTCGAAGTAGTGCTACGAAGCAATCTAAGGTTAAATTGAAGGTTAAAATTGCCCCCCCCCCCAAAAAAAAAAAAAAATTAAAAAAAAAATGGCCATAGCTTCGCTGTCTGACGGCTTTTTAGACAAAAGCCGTCAGAAAACTAAGACATTGTATTATAATGCATTTGTATGTGAACATTCCATTTATGATTTAAATTTAAGCACAAATAAAATTTTAATGTGTTCAAATACAAAGCAATCAAAGGTTAAAAATTGCCCCCCAAAAAAATTTGCCATAGCTTCGCTGACTGACGGCTTTTTAGACAAAAGCCGTCAGAAAACCAAGAAATTATATTTATAATGCATTTGCATGTGAACATCCCATTTAAATTTAATCACAAATAAAATGTTAAGGTGTTCAAAGTATTCAAATCAATCGAAAGTTAAAATTGCCCCCCCCAAAAAAAAAAAAAAAAAAAAAAAAAAAAAATGGCCAAGCCCAGTTATAGCTAAAAAACTAAGTCTAGATTTCTAGGCTATTGAACACTTTTTGTTATAGGCCTAGGTCTAGAATCGATTTATTTTTAGCTGCAAATTAAGTGCAAGACTAAATTAGACCTAGCTCTGTGCTTGTTTACAACTGTGAACATTTTTGACCCGTAACTCCGGCGTGGAGATACTCTAAAATCTAGACCGTCTTCTTGTTCAAACCAGTGGCAGTGACTGTGAAAACGTGTAGAGGTCTAGCCTAGGCCTGAGCCTCGGAAATATAGTCTACTATTAAAAAAAAAAGATTTAAAATTGACACGAAACAGATAAGAAAGATAACGACTTTTAAATCATGACCGTTATTTGAGCAACTGTGGAAGTTTTAGATGAATTTTGATGTGTTAGTCTGTAGAGTAGGGTTTCTCCACGCCGGAGTCACGGGTCAAAAATGGTCACACTCACACTCACAGTTGTGAACAAAATTTTGAATGAAAAGAATTCGCGCAAGTTAAGTTAAATGTATGGCTTACCTAAAGTTTGACATGATGCAGCGTCTGTTTTTTGTTTGTCTTTGTTGAGTTTCCCTCTCTCTTGCTTGGATGAATCTGTGAAATAGCGATAGCACGTCGGGTGATATCCACCACTTTCTGGTACTGGTAAGCCTACAGCAGTATCGACCAGTGCATCAGGTCCAACTTCGCGTAAAAAGGCTCTCGCTATATCAGCCTGATACCCCACTAAATCTTTCCAAATATTCACACTGCTTACAAATGTGTTCCACCGTGTAGTCGTGAAAGGTTTGAGATCTTCGGAAACACTAGAGCAATGAGCAAAACATCGATTTTTTGACGAATTTCGATAAGATTTTGCACCGACAGACATGATTACGGCAAACAAAGCGCCTGTATGTACACGTGACTCGCAAAAACGCAGTACCAAAGCCGGTTAATACAACTTTTCTGATTGGCGGACTAGCGATAATCTGTCATTTTGTCAATCTGATGGGCCAATCAGATGAGTTTATAGTCTTAGCAACGTAAGTGGATTAATTACGCGATTTAATTGGACGATTTTATTGCAATAATATTAACCCTTTTTTATCAAAATATTAAACAATGACCCAACTCCCAGTGTGGGAACTAACAAATTTATTTCCTAAAAATATAATGCTTATTTCTTAGATAAGTTTCAGGTAGTCACAACATGTGGAGTACAAGACAAGCGTTAAAATCGGCTCGCCCTATGGTCTATCTTATTAAAGGTCCAATTTATTGATAACTAGCGCCATTATGCTCCTCGTATTGGTCTGATTCCATACAAACGAGCTTATTATAGATGTTGGATACTGAGATTGCCCTATAATGCACCAATATGCCTTGTAAAATGACTGTACCTACCGATGCACGAGGTTCGGGATTTCCTTTCACAAATAGCATCTCACATGTGACTTCGGCATCCTGGCCGATTTTCCTCATAGTGAATGTTGTTTCATCCTTAACGCACACGTTGTTCTTCTTCTCCCATTGTGCCCGAAGGCGCTACGGAACGACAGAGGGAGGATATAAATCCGTTATTATACACAAATTGCATGCGATCATAATGCGATATATCCGTATTTTGTGTTAGGGGTTTATGCATCTACCAATACGTATATGAACAGCCTTGGCAAGGACAGTTAAATTCTATCCTGAACAAATGAAAATAATCATCATTTGTTCCCGAATTTTCCATTTACACTGCGAAAATCGGTGAAACTTGAAAGTTAAAAGAACAAAAACATTGGAAATTGATTTTTCTATTTCGTTCTTCATCCTGTTCGCCGGAAACACGGTAATGTGAGACAAATCGACGATTTGATGTTGCAGTGAAAATGCATCTAGTCTCTACAAACGCTGGTACGTGGGATAATACTACAATGCCCCTCTCTCTCTCCCTCTCTTTAATACGAACCTTTGTAACGAAGGGACGAGTTGTGTTTCGAAAACTTGGACAATAAATTGTATTTATTATTCGGCAGAAATATGTATTTATACACATCTTACAGCGTCATTACACTGACATAAGTAGTTTTAAAAATGAGTAATTAAGTGAACATGGTCATTAGCAAGACATTTTGTGTCCTGTTAACGAATGAATAATGTAATTACTGTCCTCTATGCTTGTAGGCGGAGGAAACCGAAATGCTTCCTAATAACTTATCATTAATCATTAGTTTAATCATATAGTTACAGTGTTTGGGATTCATGGTTCGGGTTAGCGTTAGGGTAGTATACTAGTTTTTGTTGTAAATCTACCATTACTGGTTATGAAAGATGTCACGTTAATACAACATGTACGTTTATAATTATTATCTACAGTGTGAGTCAAAAAAAAGTTTAGACCTAGAAAATTGCTTATTATTTTTTAAATCATCTATAAACAGTGCATTATTATACATCTTATGAAAGAGTGTTTTATCCAAAATCATTTGGTACCATTTTAGTGTTGTATGTGTTCACGCTTGGATGAACAGGAGGCATTGTTTGCGAGAGTGCAAAAATCGGCTTGCGCCAAAGTTGCTTATGTGATGTCTGAATAAAATATTTGGGATTTGGGTATTAATTCGGTTTTTGCAAATCCAAATAACATCCCTAACAAAATTAATCATGCCACACATATCAAAACTCGAATATCAAATATCAACGAACATTTTGTGCGCGTGTGTGTGGGTGTTTGTGACTTTGCCCTTTGCCAAAAGCATATGCAATGCATTTCATTTGATACATTCGATTCATTCTGTCACTCCGCTAATCCCAACATAATACATACTGTAGGCATCATTGTGGCGCAAGTCGATTTTTGCACTCTCGCAAACAATGCCTCTTGTTCATCCAAGCGTGATTACATACCACACACAAATGGTACCAAATGATTTGGGATAAAACACTCTTTCATAAGATGTACATGTATAATAATGTACTGTTCATAGGTGATTTAAAAAATAATAAGCAATTTTCTGGGTGTAAACTTTTTTTTGACTCACACTGTGCGTGTGCATGGATGCGCGCGTGTATGTGTAGGTTAACGTGTTAGTATTCTTAGTGAGAGTTAAACGAAAGAAGGATATTAACTGAAGTTATTAATGAATATTACCTTTCCAATTTCACCGAATGGATAGTAAAAGTTCACACGTAGAATGGGCCTTCTGTTCTCGGGCATGCCACATGGGAGAAAGGCTAGTAGTGCAACGCGTTTTCCCTTGCACATGTCATCTTTCATTGAGGCTGTAAACGAACCTGGTTCGATTATATCAAAGATCAGTTTGCCTTTCTCGATTTGGTACTCGGGGGGTGATAGTTCTCGACGAATAACTTGTTTTTTTCCTTTAAAAAAGACCAAACAAATATTTCAGGTTAGAAGAGGCAGTGTGTGGCGCAATAGATCGTCACACGCGCGGGTTTGTAAATCACCTTGAGGAGACCAGCACCTTAACTCATATCCTGCCACAAGGCTGCATGCACGCTATCGTTATAGTGCTTTGTACATGCAAGCGAGCCATTGCTTTGCTACCTTGTGCATGATTGCATGCTTTCGTAATAGCAGTTATTGTTCATGCTCATTGTACTGTGCTGTATGTTTTGCACGCGCTATTCATAGAACCATCGGGTTAAACATTTTATCTCAAAATAAACTCGGCACGGGGGATTTGGGGCTTGGCACAATGGGGATTAGCCCTGTGGCATGATACGAGTTAAAGGGGAGCGCCACCCTGATATTGAATATTATGCGCTGTACAGAAACGTGTTATTATTATTATTACGGTTGCAGCGGAGCTAAAGGTAACGTAGTAATATACAAAGTCCTTCGGAAGAGCACCAAAGACGTTATATCATAACATTAGTTTTACATGAAGTGCATACAATTTTGTTAAGTGCAAAGGGGTTTAAAACCATGAATATTCGTACCATCAGAAGCTTTGTCTGGTTTTGAGTAAACGACAAGTTTCCCTTCTCCTCTGCGTGCGGCTGGCGTAAGTTCTGCACAATGACTCAAACTCAACTGTACTGTAAATCCCTTGGGGATTTCAGTAACTTCAGCAGTTGGGCAAATCGACACCTCATTTTGTTCGGATAATCCTTTCATCAAGTCGGCTTTTGTAGAGTATCCAACTATTGACAAGAAATGAAGAGTTTCATTCCAAAAGGAGCTAAATCCACTTTGGGTACTTCTGAGTAAATCACCTTTTTTTTTTATTTCTCCACTTTCCCTTTAGCCATGGACCTTAATGTTGTTATATATTTTAAAGGTGTCACCCTGGACCAATAATATATGATAAGAAAAAATCTACCAGTTTTCCCTGATTTTTACTAAATTTTTAGAATTTTTGTTTTCGTGGATTTAGCTCCTTTTGGAATGAAACATGATATTGTACCTGGAAAATTTCATATTTTCTCAATAAAGTCACTGAAATGTATTCAAATTTAGTAGCAAACCTTTCCTTTTAAATAATAATAGTGAAATCGCAACTAAAAACACCTTTTGAAAAGAAAGTAAACAACATATCACATTTTCATTCCAAAAGGAGCTAAATCCGTTTCATTTCAAAAGGAGCTAAATCCATGTTTCATTCCAAAAGTCCAGGGTGATACCTTTAACATATATAACAACATGAAGGTACATTGCTAAAGGTAAAGTGGAGAAATAAAAAAGGTGATTTCCTCAGAAGTACCCAAAGTGGATTTAGCTCCTTTTGGAATGAAACCGATTTGGATTTAGCTCCTTTTGGAATGAAACATGATATTGTACCTAAAATTTTTCATACTTCCGGGTGAAATTTTTGAATGTAATATAGTGCATTTTGTCCCCATGTAGGATAACATTATTTTAAGACAAATAACTCCATTTTGATAAAATATGGATTTAGCTCCTTTTGGAATCAAGCTCTTCAAATACAAAGGAGCAATTCCGAACGATAATAACATACATTCGTATACAATATAGGAACTTTTTTGATTTGCACGTTCACTAGTAGACTTCGACGTATGCGGTCACTTTTGAAGCAGTGCACATGCGCATTGACGAGCTCAGTGTTCGTAGCAGAATTCTCGAACGCGTTCGCCCTTGTTTTGCCGTCGTTCGCAAATTGTGACGGTACACGTTCGTAAACAATCTGTTGTAGGTACGAAACATCGCATTGAAGTCACAAAATGGACCCGATTGACCAAATTCTGGAACTGGAGAGTGATGGAAGCGTGAATTCTCTTAAGTTAACACATTTTCGTGTCTGTAATTTTCCTTAAATCAAAATTGTTGCAGAATAATTCATAAAATGAACACATTTTATTTATGCATCATTAATCTGTTGCAGCATAATTTGTAGAACAGTCCCATGCACCGAATTTGGTGTTGGATCTTTAGCTATTCGATCGAATTTTGCGCTCACTATGCGAGCGTCGTAGTTGAAAAGTCGAAAAGATAACGAACGGCAGTCCCTTTTGAACGTGCACATCGAAAAGTCCCTAATATCGCGGATACGTTATTGAGATTTGAGGTTTAGGGCTTGAAATCTAGTAATAAAGGAAATAACAACATTGCTGTATTTACGTAACACACTATTTACGGACATCAAGATGAAAAGGTTACAGTGAATTATGTTCTACATGAGATATTGCACTGTGGGTCATAGAGGTGAAATTAATGGATTGATTTTGACAATGATTTATTTCTAATAGATCTAGATAATAGTATACGTTCTCTGATTGTATTGAATAATAATTTCCGAATGTTTTTTTTTTAATGCGTGACTGCTAAAGTTGTGTGTGCTACTATGCTTATATACTAGAGGACCTACGTCCCTAAGTCATAACTGACAGTGATGAGGATTAATGCCTCACAAAGGGCATTCAAATAGCACATCGACACGGTTTTGATCCTAGGGCCTCACAGTTACGAGGCCATTGCTGTGACACTGAATCATGGCTGTACAAAGCGAGGGCTGTATAAGGTAAGGGGCATTTTCCCCGATTCCCAAACGTGGTCTTTTTACTTCCTCATTTGGCCTATAGAGTCTTGAGTAAATACTTCTCAATTAACTTTAAGATTCTGTCCGTGTCGTACTAAAATTTTCCCTCAATCCCTAAACAAGAGATTGATTCTTTCTGACTTGTTTTTTCAATATAGATCGATCTTATTTAGTGGGTGTAAGCCGGAAATATGTTTAAATAAAAGAGATGGATTGTTTTGCATCGTTTCTTTTCTCTAAATTGACAAATATTTGGAATTATTTCCCCTTCTTCAAACTTGGTTACCCTTGCTCTAACTCCAGCACCATCACTAGCACTATCTTTCGTTATGTTATATTGTTTGTTTCTTCCTTCTACCACCTTCTCTTATGATATTCATTGTTTTTATCAATCTATCATTTTTCTCTCTCTTTCTATATGTTGTTCTCTGTATTTTTTCTCCTTTTCTTAATTCACTTTCCCGCGAAAAAACACACTCATTTGCGGTTGAACATCGCTTTCTGGCACGGTTTATGTTCACACTTTACGCTAGATCGGTCTGGAGCGATCTAGGAAGCGAATCGGTCCGGAAGATCGCTTCCTGGACCGCTTGTCTGTTTCACACTCACAGTTAGACCAATTTAGCATGGATCTGTCTAGGAAGTGGGTGAGAACGGGTTCTAAGAGTCACACACTGTTGAAAAAAATAAGTTAAACAAGTTCAAACCTATTAGAACTTTAATTACCGTCAACATTTCGCGAATTCGTGTATTAATATAATTTTTGTAATACGTATTTATATTCGAAAAATAAATTCCTAGTAAGGGGGTTATAATACAAAACTTACTTTTGATGCGGTATTTTTGGGATGGGTCAGCCATGCGAATTTCGACAGAGATTCCCATACTTTTCAGTCTGTAGAGCCCATAGGTGATTCCCTTTTTTCCAATGGTCTGGAACACGGTGGGCTCTCTGAAATCTCCTCGGAATATGTCTGATAAAAGTTGGGTAAGCGTGAATATTAATGATAAAAATACAAACTGACTACATTAACATTACTTTACAGTACTAATATTACTCCAAGAGCTATTGCCCAGCTCCCCTTAAAGGCTCAAAACATTCAATTACAAAGTTGTATAGGTACTTCCAACTACAGAATCGTATTGTTTTTTCGTACGGCCATACCAACAAGCTTGGAGATTATTTTAACATGTATCCGGGCACGGGTCACGTCTTTTTGTTGAATGGCGATGTCCATTTCTTCGAGGAACTTGCCGGATTCGAGTGTTTCGTAATCATTAATATAGAATGCGATGTAGTGCAAAAGACATTTCATCTCGTCCATGGAAATCACCTGCAATTCAAAAGAAAATTCAAAATCAAAACACATTTTTTTAAATCTTAAAACTTTTCATATATGAGGCGATAAACTGCGGTTTTTGTTTGTTTGTACATATGTTTTTCTTTTCTTTTCTAGTGACTAAATCTAAAACTAGTGACGTATAAAACACTCTCAATAGTAAATGTATCTAATAACAAAGAGTTCGGTTAAATACGAGTAAGACCTTTGTTGTGCGCAGTTGCCATTCATATACACGTTTAAGAACATGGAAAAAGAACGGGTTAAAATGTTTCCAACGTAATATCTGAATAAGTAATAAAAACCAGGGGAATACAAACAAGAACCGTACATTTGAGTATAATAAAGAATCGATATTGAAAACGTGTGAAATATCTGCAATACGTATGTTCCGCAATCTCTTATGTCCAAACAATAAATGTGTATTAATCTTCAATACTTTATCTAATCTTACAATTTGTTGTACATAATGTGAATTTTTGTCCGGGCCATTTATCTTCTCACCTCGCTTTTGCATCCTCCTCCTTTAAACTTGTATAGTTCAACGTTCATTTTAATCTTACCTGTTTCTCCTTTTCACCCTTTTTCGAACAAGACTCTAACGTCACGTCTAAATCTGTGTCCAAAGTCACCACCTTCTCTGGGGTCACTGAATCGAATCCTATCCAATTCTCGTGTTCCTCTATCATCTTGGAATGGGTTAAAATTAGCACTTTAGTTTCACCTTCATGTCACGTTTATTTTTCATGTAATTGTTTTATCCAGAAAGCTCTGAATTACAAATTGCATATGAGCAGAAAAGTCCCCCCCCCCCCCACAAAAATAATAATACAAATTAAAAAAAATGAGTTGCAGATTGTGTCGGTCATGAAGAAGACCAGTTAAAACAAAAACAATATTGATGGATGTTAGATGGAAACGCAAAGTAACATTTATACTGATGATTTTAGTGTTGAGATTTTGAATTTTGTATTCACATTGTTTAATTAAATTTACATTAATATAACCATTCATATGTGATTCATACAAAACTTATAGAAACTCAAGTTTGATCGATTACATCTCTTTCATCATGATACAATTAGCACTCTCTTTAGTATCATTAGAAGGAAACGTTATCCTTAATACCATATTTCTAAGGATATTGCAGCCAAAGAAGGGGCAGGGTGTTACTGTGTACATGAATGACACAATCAATTCAAACAAAAGTATTCCATAATATTTCATCTTTTTATATGATAGCACCCGGCTGTAATTCGTGTATTGGTTAGATTAGCACGTTTGATAAGGTCGGATCACTTTCGCCACTCTGCTACATGCTGTAGTTTCTTACAATTCTAAAGTAGGTTAAGTCGGTTGAGTCAAAATATGCCGAATAATGAACGCGACCTGTTGCGTTCATTATCCCATCAAAATGGTGACCAAACATACGCTAAATACCGTGTTAATGCCTAGGTCACATGTGCCACGGCGGCCGTGGGGTCTAATACTCTACTATACGGTCAATGGCAATTATAGGGCTGCCATGGAAGCAAATGGTACCAGTCACATAATGTGCCCCCCCCCCCATAACACATGAAAATATTATTGTTATTATTATTATCATCACGTATTGTACTTACCTTGTCAATTGGGAAGCCTATCAGTTTGTGGTAGAAACTTATTTTGACTGGCAGAGGATCACCCAAGTAAGAGAATTCAGGAGCGAAGCACATGAATCCGATGTCCTTTGCCATGTCACCTGTTATCGGCTGGATTAAAGGTGAAATTCAAAGAAAATCACAAATATGTCAACTAATGTATCACTATAAACTGATAAGCTAACAGATGGCCACCGTACAAGTTATAAGTCAACTACATATCGGGTGATTTATAAAAATACAAATACAACCACCTCCATAGCAGCTGGGATATACGAGAGATTCGCCGGAAAAATAACGATGTTTTAATGACGTCACTATATGGACCAACACTGCCTAAGCAGACGACATCCCATAGAGAATGAACATAATTGCAAAGCTATTATTTGTCAAATTATAATAAGTTTAGTGTATATAAATGGAATGGCATGTCAAACCATTCAAAAGGGGATATGACCCGATTCTGATAACTAAAATCTTTTGCTTGTAAATACACAGGATAGAGGTTAATTAACAATCAAGGAAACCAGACTTTCAAATTGAAAACCCCCGGAATGATATTAAGGACGGCATTTGTTCCCTCCTGAAACGCCGAACATACCCCGGTGTGTGCAGCTGAATATACAATGGCGTCTTATTTTGTTTACAAGCGACAGATTCCTTTATTTTTGTATCGCTGCATTTGTCATCAAAATAAAACCATGCGCGGGGTTTAGAGTGAGGCAATAGATTATACATTTAGCCTGACAGTGTGAATTAAGAGAAAGAACTCAAGAGAAGATGAAAACACAGGCACTGAAAATGTGCGAGATGTCATGGGGCATCGTCTGCTTGTGAAAGTCATGTCCATACTGTGATCTCACACATCTCAGCAGCGTTCGGAGAGCTCTTCAGGTGCTATGCCGGGGCTGTATTTAAGCGTTTTGTAATTTATAATAATCGTTACTTCGAATGTTTCCAAGCATTGAATTTTGATAACCTTGTCGAATCAAAGTTTGAACTTTGCAATAATGAAAATAAAGTTAGTTTTTAAAATCAATGAATATCTACTTTAAAGAAAAACATGATCGCACTTATTCTCGAAAACAAAATCAATTTAAGGGCTATTTAAATACTATCTGATGCCCCACATAAATGTTCGCATCACATACTATTCTCATCGTCATGTTTTTACAGTTCACTTTGTGGTACACAAGGATATTGAAAACGTCTGAGGTTGCGTTTCCGAAGGTAGTTCCTAAAACAACATAGGCATAGGCGCCGGAAGTGGGGGGGCAGGGGGGGCAGCTGCCACCCCAATCAAAAAAGTGGGGGGGCAAAACGCATTTTTGCCCCCCAAAAACGCCCCCCCCCCCCTCCAAAAAAAAAAAAAAAAGCAGTAAAGGAGTAAAGATGGTTTGTATTTTTAACCCAAAAGAACATAACAATAATAAAACCTGAATTAAATGACGTATGAAATTCCATTCAAAGAAAATGGAGGTTTTTATAATAGCGATACGCGCATATCGTAGACATATTGCGAGAGAATGGGAAAGCGTGTCTGTTTTTTGTTATAGGGGTGAGAAGCTTATGAGCCCCTGAACGCTGGCGTACTGAGGGGGGGGGGTATTTTTTTTTATTCGATACCAGTGATTTACAAATGTTGCTGAAATGACATGATTTTCCGGTATATTTTCTCTTTTTTTTTGTAAGTCATACCTTTTTATGCGTTTGTTGGAAAATTAGAAATTCCCAAATTTACAGTCGGGCGAAAAATATATGGGCGGCCAAACGGGCCAATATCAACAGTCACAAAAACAAACAAAGATGCATACAAACAAACAAAGAAGCATACAAACAAACAAAGGACAGAGCAAAATAGACAAAGTACCCAGAAGAAAGGACCAATTAACAAAGAATAAATCAAAGGTCAGAACAAAATAGACAAAGTACAGGTCAGAAGAAACAGAGGGCGTTTTGGTTTCCGGTAAGCAAATAGACATCAAGCACGAAAACGAGAAAGGACAAACTCAAAAGGACATCAGCTCAGCTACGAAGTGACCCTCAAAGGACAACAGAGGGCGTTTTGGTTTACGGTAAGCAAATAGACATCAAGCACGAAAACGAGAAAGGGCAAACTCAAAAGGACATCAGCTCAGCTACGAAGTGACCCTCAAAGGACAACAGAGGGCGTTTTGGTTTACGGTAAGCAAATAGACATCAAGCACGAAAACGAGAAAGGACAAACTCAAAAGGACATCAGCTCAGCTACGAAGTGACCCTCAAAGGACAACAGAGGGCGTTTTGGTTTACGGTAAGCAAATAGACATCAAGCACGAAAACGAGAAAGGACAAACTCAAAAGGACATCAGCTCAGCTACGAAGTGACCCTCAAAGGACAACAGAGGGCGTTTTGGTTTACGGTAAGCAAATAGACATCAAGCACGAAAACGAGAAAGGACAAACTCAAAAGGACATCAGCTCAGCTACGAAGTGACCCTCAAAGGACAACAGAGGGCGTCCTCGAGGTTTTTTTCTTTTTAATCTAGGGCCTACTCCAATATAATACGCTGTAGGTCAATACAACAAATATGGGCTTTCATCGAAAGGGTGCGGTGCGGTGCGGTGTGGTGTGCTCAACGCACCCATTCGATAAAAGAGGGGGGCCTTTTCTCGAAAGGGTGCGTTGAGAGCGGAGTACCATTTTAACACACCCTTTCGATGAAAGCGGGGGGGGGGGGGGGGGGGGGCTTTTCTCGAAAGGGTGCGTCGACTAGTCTTTCGCATCAGTCGTTTAAAATGAGGATCTCGGACAGAAGGTAATAGTTGCCAATTTAAGTATATCGAAAATGTATTAAATGAAATGGAATGGTCTTGATTACAGAGTGGTCTCTTTGATGGGGGAGACAGAGAGAAGGAAAAAAGGGAAAGGGAAGATAAAAGGAAAGAAAGAAGAATAAGAAGAGAAGAGGGAATAAGGTGGGGGGCGAAGGACTCTTGCCCCCCCCCCCCCCCCGCCAAAAAATAAATCAGAGAGAGAGAGAAAGAGAAGGGAAAGGGAAAGAAGATAAAAGGAAAGAAAGAAGAAGAAGAAGAAGAAAAGAGGTAAACGGGGGCAAAGGGCTTTTGCCTCTCCCCCCCCCCCCCGCCAACAAATAAATAGGAGAGAGAGAGAAGGGAAAGGGAAAAGGAAAGAGAAGATAAAAGGAAAGAAAGAAGAGGAAAAAGAAAAAAAGAGGGACACGGGGGCGAAGGGCTCTTGCCCTCCCCCACCCCCCCCCCCCCCCCCAGAAAAAAAAATAAGAGAGAGAGAGAGAGAGAGAGAAGGGAAAGGGAAAGGGAAAGAGAATATAAAAGGAAAGAAAGAAGCATAAGAAGAAAAGAGGGAAAGGGGGCGAAGGGCTCTTGCCAACAAAATAAATAAGAGAGAGAGAGAAGGGAAAGGGAAAGAGGAGATAAAAGGAAAGAAAGAAGAGGAAGAGGAAGAAGAATTTGTGTTCTGCCAGTGTCACAAATAGATATAAAAATATGCTCATCTGACCGTTATTTATTGCCCAAAACCCCTGAGCTTCTGGGTGCTCCACCCCCTGGACCCCACGCCAATTCGTGACCCCTGTGTCACAAATAAGGTATAAAATAATAATTATTTAATGGACAAAACTCCTGAGCTTCTGGGGGCTCCGCCCCCTGGACCCAACACCAAATTGTGTCCTGCCACTGTCACAAATAAGGTATAAAATTATGCTCATCCGACGTTAATTTTGATGTTTAATACCCCTGAGCTTCTGAGGGCTCCGCCCTGTGAAAAAAACGTGTAAAAAAAACACGTTAATTTTTACCGTTTTTGGGAGATACCCCCCCCCCCCTGGCGTTCAAGGGGGGGGGGGTACGATTTTTCAAATTTTTGAGGGCCCCAAAAAAGATTAGTGCTCTCTAGTAATTTCGCGACTACTCCGGAACCGCGGCAGTTTTTCTTTCATGACTTTTTTCTTTCGAGTCTTACGCATCTTTTGAAACATATTTTTGTTGAAAATCGGACGTATAATTGCGGAGTCACGTGACCTTTTGTTTTTGCATGTCAAAAAAATCTAAAATCGCTCATTTTTGTGATTTATGTACCAAACATATGGAAATACCATTTATTCTTTTAAAAAAAGAGAAAACATTGGTTATTTGGTCTTGTTTCAAGTAAATTTGTTTGATTTGGGGTAAAAATAGTTGAATTGTGGTTAGAAATGAAATGAAATAACAAAATAATATAATACATAAATACAAATAATCAAAACAAGAGATAACATAGGGATAAACTGGCTCTTCCAACTTTGTTGTCGTATTATTATTCTAACGAATATATGAAGTGAAAAAGAACGCTCGAATATGAATTATATATGATTTATGGGTAAAAATGTGAATTCTCTGACCTTGTTTGCATAAATTACCATAAATATGCATTTTCGCGGCGATCGGCTGTGAAACGGCCGAGATCTTAGGAGGTCCCCCCCCCCCCACCCTCAAGTCCACTCCAATCACATTGAAAAAAAGTATGACTTAAATCATCTCTCTCATCATTATACCGCTATAGTATTCATGTTTTTAATATTATTTATTTTCCATTAAACAAGTTCATAGAGAAAATACTTATCTCTCTGCAACATTAAAAAAGAATCTTCATTAATATGTCTTAATTTGTATTGATAGCCTTGTGGTCGCCAACAGTGGCGAAGGCAGGGGCGTCTCCAAAGGGGGTGTGGGGGTGCGACACCCCCCCCCCCACCTGTCAGGATATTGTCGGTAAAATTGCGCTGCCGTCGGGAAAAAGAGAAAAGGGGGAGGGGGAAAAAGAGAGTAAAAGGGAAAGAAAAGAAAAAAAGAAAAAGAAAAGAAAAAAAGAAAAGAAAGGAAAGAAAAGAGAAGAAAGAAAAGAAAGAAAGAGAAAAACGAAAAAGCGGGAGAATAGGAAAGAAAGGAGGCAAGAGCCCTTTGCCCCCGTTACCCTCTTTTCTTCTTCTTCCTCTTCTTTCTTTCCTTTTATCTTCTCTTTCCCTTTCCCTTCTCTCTCTCTCTTATTTATTTTTTTGGCGGGGGGGGGGAGGAGGGGAAGAAGGGCTAGGAGGCAAGAGCCCTTCGCTTCCGTTTCCTTCTTTTTCCTCTTCTTTCTTTCCTTTTATCTTCTCTTTCCCTTTCCCTTTCCCTTCTCTCTCTTACTTATCTTTTGGCGGGGGGAGGAGGAGGAGGCAAGAGCCCCTCTTTTCTTCATATTCTTCTTCCTTTCCTTTTTTATTCTCTTTCCCTTTCCCTTTCCCTTCTCTCTTTCTCTCTTATTTATTTTTTGGCGGGGGGGGGGGGGGGGAGGCAAGAGCCTTTCGCCCCCGTTTCCCTCTTTTCTTCTTCTTCTTCCTCTTCTTTCTTTCCTTTTATCTTCCCTTTCCCTTTTTTCCTTCTCTCTGTCTCCCCCATCAAAGAGACCACTCTGTAATCAAGACCATTCCATTTCATTTAATACATTTTCGATATACTTAAATTGGCAACTATTACCTTCTGTCCGAGATCCTCATTTTAAACGACTGATGCGAAAGACTAGTCGACGCACCCTTTCGAGAAAAGCCCCCCCCCCCCCCCGCTTTCATCGAAAGGGCGTGTTAAAATGGTACTCCGCTCTCAACGCACCCTTTCGAGAAAAGGCCCCCCTCTTTTATCGAATGGGTGCGTTGAGCACACCACACCGCACCGCACCGCACCCTTTCGATGAAAGCCCATATTTGTTGTATTGACCTACAGCGTATTATATTGGAGTAGGCCCTAGATTAAAAAGAAAAAAAACCTCGAGGACGCCCTCTGTTGTCCTTTGAGGGTCACTTCGTAGCTGAGCTGATGTCCTTTTGAGTTTGTCCTTTCTCGTTTTCGTGCTTGATGTCTATTTGCTTACCGTAAACCAAAACGCCCTCTGTTGTCCTTTGAGGGTCACTTCGTAGCTGAGCTGATGTCCTTTTGAGTTTGTCCTTTCTCGTTTTCGTGCTTGATGTCTATTTGCTTACCGTAAACCAAAACGCCCTCTGTTGTCCTTTGAGGGTCACTTCGTAGCTGAGCTGATGTCCTTTTGAGTTTGCCCTTTCTCGTTTTCGTGCTTGATGTCTATTTGCTTACCGTAAACCAAAACGCCCTCTGTTGTCCTTTGAGGGTCACTTCGTAGCTGAGCTGATGTCCTTTTGAGTTTGTCCTTTCTCGTTTTCGTGCTTGATGTCTATTTGCTTACCGTAAACCAAAACGCCCTCTGTTTCTTCTGACCTGTACTTTGTCTATTTTGCTCTGACCTTTGATTTATTCTTTGTTAATTGGTCCTTTCTTCTGGGTACTTTGTCTATTTTGCTCTGTCCTTTGTTTGTTTGTATGCTTCTTTGTTTGTTTGTATGCATCTTTGTTTGTTTTTGTGACTGTTGATATTGGCCCGTTTGGCCGCCCATAAAAATATGCTTATTTAGAAGCATTTATGTTAGGGTCTGCAGAACGGCCGGGCTCGGGGACTCGTGCCACCCTCAATTGTTGAAAAAGTTTGTTACAGAGAAAAAGAAAGAAAGAGAGAGAGAAAAAATAAGTGACCTTCTAATGTCACAAATGAGGTATCAAAATATGCTCATCTGACCGTAATTAAATACCTAAAACCCCCGAGCTTCCGGGGGCTCTGCCCCCTGGACCCTAACAAGGGCCCTAAGGCGGGGCCCTGGATGCTCATCTGACCGTAATTAAATGTCTAAGACCCCAGAGCATACGGGGGCTACGCCCCCAGACCCCACCAAGGGCCCTAAGGCGGTCCCCTGTATGCTCATCTGACCGTTATTAAATACCTAAAACCCCTGATCTTCCGGAAGCTCTGCCCCCTGGACCCCACCAAGGGCCCTAAGGCGGGGTCCTGGATGCTCATCTGACCGTAATTAAATGTCTAAAACCCCAGAGCTTACGGGGGCTCAACCCCCAGACCCCACCAAGGGCCCTAGGACGGTCCCTTGTATGCTCATCTGACCGTAATTACATACCTAAAACCCCGAGCTTCCGGGGGCTCTGCCCCCTTGAATCCCACCAAGGGCCGTAAGGCGGGGCCCTGGATGCTCATCTGACCGTAATTAAATGCCTAAAACCCCACCAAGGGCCCTAAGGCGGTCCGCTGTATGCTCATCTGACCGTTATCAAATACCTAACAAAACCCGAGCTTCCGGGGGCTCTGCCCCCTGGACCCCATCAAGGGCCCTAAGGCGGGGCCCTGGATGCTCATCTGACCGTAATTAAAGGTCTAAAACCCCAGAGCTTACGGGGGCTCCGCCCCCAGACCCTACCAAGGGCCCTAAGGCGGTCCCCTGTATGCTTATCTGACCGTTATTAAATACCTAAAACCCCCGAGCTTCCGGGGGCTCTGCTCCCTGGACTCTCCGCCAATTAGTGGCCTGCCAGTGTCACAAATAAGGTATCTAAATATGCTTATCTGACCATAATTTGAATGCCTAAAACCCCTAAACTTCTGGGGGCTCAGCCCCTGGACCCCACGCCATTTTACGCTCTACCTGATTGTTAATAATCCACTTTGAAAAACGTTCCGCGGGGCCTGCCCTGCATGTAACGTGTAAGAGTGATGGTGATGCAGATTTCTCTTCTGCCCCCCCCCCCCCCCTTCCAAACGTTTTTGCTCGTTACGTCACTGCCCCTGGAAGGTGAGCCCCTGGAATGTTTGCCACCCCAATCCCAAACTGCTTCCGGCGCGCCTGAACATAGGCCTATATATATAGATTCCTTGAAAAAAAGCTTATTCGTTGACGAAAATATAACAAAAGAACATGTACATGCATTCAAACCAGTGTTATTGCTCAACCTCTCTAAATAAAGACCACATGTATATTCGGCCGTGGGATGGCATAGCAACGTATGTCGAATTATATAAAAAATGGAAATATTTACGTACTTAGCTTTTTACCAATATAATCTATCTCCCAATGAAATATTAACACGTAAACGCACCCTCCCCCGAAGATTTTGTTTAATAATTTAGTACGCAAAACAACGAAAGCGGTGAAACACGGGCCCCTTTTTGAACATGCGCTCGATGTGTTCATGGTGAAACCACTTAAAACGGCAGTACACTATTTTGCCGCGCTCACTACTCCAAAATACAGTATAGTATAATGTGTTTACATGTAATAATCCACATTATAATCCTAATAAGGATGATAACAATAATTATAAACCCATAAAACTACTAGGAAAGATAATTGATATTTATATTGCGCAGATATTTATCCCAGCTAGTGTTAAAGGTACTATGTCCCGTTTGCAGGCCAACACAGAGAAAATGCTATGTACAATTAACGTGTTTTTACACGTCCCCCACCCTGGATCCCCCACTGTGACTACAACCAAGACTGAGTCATCATTTTGATTCCAAAGCCTCACAGTATATACCAATACAATTTTCCATCATGCTCAACATTAAAAACAAAAGCTTCTACAAGACAATAGCATTACTAGAACTCAACCTTTTAATTTGTTTTGATTTACTTATTTTTTTTTAGTTGTGAGGATTGTTTATTCATGGTGTGCGCGATGTTAAAAGAAGTAAGTAATCAAATTAATTTAGACAATGTTTTTCGTGAACAGAATCGACGAGATACTCTTTTCCTGTAGGTAAACATTATGTTATCACGATTACTTTTCATGTTGCATGATGAAGTATAACATATTCTTTCATCCTTGTTATCGGAAACTCGATTTTCCATTTAATTGATTTTTTCATTTTATTTATTGATTTATTCGTACGGGGTAGCCCATTAAACATCGGTTGGTCTCCCATGGGGCCCCTAAAAACATACAAAAAGGAATGCAACACAATGATATCAGTGACCATTACTTATTCTCCCCCTCTGAGAGTGAATCTACTATTTGGTAAAAAGGATGGGAGAGGGAAAACCGAGGGGAAATCCCCCTCCCATCCCCGCCCGAAAGAAATGAATAGCAACCGTTCACCGCATGAACAAATGGAAAGACCAACGCGAATGTGGCGCAAAGTCCCCGGAATCACAATAATTGGCATATGCTAAACAAACCAGGGAAATGATTGGTTGGTTTTATTCAAAAGTCTATTGACGGAAAATCGAGCTGTAACTGGTCTAATTTCAAGCAGACGGATTCAGAGAAGCAATGTTAGATGGTTAATTGAATGAAATTGGACATACAAATCAAAAACTTTTTAATTTCTCTGTAACTACTATACATATAGGCTCTTCAAATTGGCTAAATCAGAAATAACAGTGTGAGATAGTGTCGGGCAGCTTTTCCATTTGTTGAAAACACAAAAAGTAACTAACATGTATTTTTTCAAAGTGTATGACTCAGGAGGACCTGAACATTTTTGTTAGCCATTGTATATTTTGGGTAGTCCCCAAACGAACGAGGGACCTGCCAACATGGAAATTAATGAAATATTTGTACACGAGAATGATATAGTTGTCCGTGTATAGGACATATTCCGATAACAAAAATGTCAATTTGAGGTTTTCATAAAGTTCGGGATCTCATATTTCACATTCTCTTTAAGAGGCTATCAAGTTATATTGGTGCAATCAACTTTAAAGAGAAGGTTGAGTTCTGGGAAGAGGTACAAAAAAATTTGTGAGCGTTATCATTGTTATTATGCAAAGGTGGAAGAACATCAGATAAAACATGCTTCCTGAAAAGCATGACTCTTCAAATGCCTTCATATTCTAAATATAACATGAAACATCGTGTAAATCGGGGGGGGGGGTAGGTTTATTTCGCCTTGTGCTCGTGTAGTCCCATATACATCATTCTGTGTACAGTGCTTGTAACTTTGCCAAGATTTGGCCAAATTTCTTGTCATTTTGTTGATTCCAGTACCTTGCAATACACACAAATACTTATATACTAGATGATCAATCTTTTCTGATAGATTCCAAACCGTTTCTTTCACAATGCAAGCACATGACCAGAACTCAACTAAATTATGCTTCTCTTGTTTTATCTATTTTCATACAAATGAACTCATAACAAAGGTTAGATTACTTTTTAATCACGTTCGTGCTTCACTCCGCCAAAAAATAATCCTATTATTTTTCGGTGTGTCGGTCTGCTCTCGACCTCGTTAGTGTAACTGTCTTTGTCATCACCCCCTTCCCCCATTCTCCCCCATGCTCCCAGCCTCTCCCCTCTCTCTCTCTCTCTCTCTCTCTCTGGCTCTCTCCCTGTTTCTCTCGCCCGCCGTTTATTTTAACCTAAGAACCTAGGTAATGCTTGGCATTACAATGACAATGTGATCAATCATGATCAATCAAACCTTGGAGTTCGGTGAAGAATTACCATCGCTTTACAACAGAAAATCATTTATTGATATCAAGAATTACCATTGCTTTACAACAGGAAATAATTTCTTGATATTAAGAATTACCAAGGCTTTACAACAGAAAATTGTTTCTTGATATCAAGAATTACCATGGCTTTACAACAGAAAATCATTTCTTGATATCAAGAATTACCATGGCTTTACAACAGAAAATTATTTGTTGGTATCAAACAATAGGAATAAATGTTAAAACGGCTTGCAATGGACACGCATGATCAGTGGACGTTCACTCATTTCTCGTCCACTCAATCTAAATGTCCCTACTTGCGGTTGCGCAAGACAAACCTCGAATTCTTCTGGACTTTGGTATTTGGTAGACGGTTGGCTCAGCCCTTCTGCCACTTGAACTCCAGTACTCGCACAAGATCCCATGATTACAACGGGACCATCAGACACTATCAACAAAAAACAATGAAGTTCGTCAAAATATATCTATGGTTAGGTCAACGTGGTGGTAGATTGTGATGACGAGACATGAATTTCCAAAATACATACATATTCTGTATCAGACATATTCACATCAGCATAATTAAATATTCATTTTCATTATCATTATCATCAACACAATTACCATCATCAACAACATCATTTTTTCATCAACCCGTATTCAAACATGATCAGCTTGAGAAAAGCACAGTATTGAGTGATCACGTTTTTAAGCCTCTTTGAGCCTCTGTCGCACCTTATTCTGCGAACTCACAAACGGACTCGTATATATCACATAACCCTAAGTACAATTTAACGGTCTTTAATAACTTGACATGAACATTTGTTTCATTCTTTTTTTAAAGGTGCGGTCCAAACCAATAAAAGGAAACCGTACCCATTTCATTGCCATGATAATTCCTTGAGTTTATCATTTGAACTCACCTCATCATTCAAATACAAAGTTCGACATTGGAGTTGGAGTTTCTTGATAATTAACCCACATTCAATCCTTGCCATAAACTTGGCCTAAACCTCACTCGTAACCAGGGCCCTAAAACTAACACAACCAGCTTGCTAAAAACAACTTTGAACCATACGTAAAACCCAATCGTGATCATAATTGCAAGCCTGGCAGAAAACAGAATAGAGACCATAACCTTTCCCTAACCTTGAACCCAATCATGACCCAAACCCCCAAGATTAAACCTAAACCTCGATAGTTTTAACCTTATCCAAAGCCTAACCTAACATCCACTTGCGACCGTGACCATAAACCTAACCAAAAACCTCTTAGCGACCATAACAGTAAACCTAAGTTAAAACTCAATCGTGGCCATATTCCTAAATCTTACACCTAAAATCTAATAGCGACCATTTATCTGAAAACCTAACTCAAAACCCAATAGTGACCATAACCTTAACCCAACCTGAAACCCAATTGCAATCCTGAACTTACGTTGAATACTACCCCAAACCTTGGACGGATTAGAGGTTACCGCAATAATCGTGAGGGCAAAGGGTTGATTACCTCGCAGGCGTATTCAGCTCTTGGATATATATGTATATATGATATTTGACGGCTATTCCAAAATCAGTTTATTGTCACAAATTCGAAATCTCAACAACCACCAAAAAAATATTTTTCCTTTTTAACACAAGATACTATCATTAACAATATAAATACTCTTGATATTACCTGCTCATACGATCGTAGATCCTCTTTGCGAAAGCTTTCCCAAAAGGAATGGACTATCAAAGGAGTTTTCCTATATTTATATAGGCCTATGTAGAATTATTGCATTATCCAACGATAATTGATATGCGTGTAGTCTCCGTATACATATATGATTGCCCTTCCCGTATTGCGAGCTAACGAATCAATTCACGAAGCGCCGTTGCTTGTGCACTGATTGGCCGAATGTTAGTTTGTGTCAGTCCCATGGCGATGATTATGTTAATTAGCGCATGATCGCCTTTTTATGAATGAAATCTGTCGCTGAGGGCTCGGGTGATGAAGTTCACAAGGTTTGACTAACATACAGATCAGACCATTTATGTTAATAGTGATACTATTTGCAATAATGAATATATTATTACCGTTGCTATTTTTTGTTAGTAGTTGTATAAGTAGTAGAATTGTTGTCATTGATATAATTATTATAATTATTACTACTATTTATATTACCATTAATTGTTATTTCTAGTATCATTGTCATCATAATAGTGTTGTTTTTTCAATATTGAAATTATTATAATTGGTGTACTATTATTATAAATAGTATTATTATTATTGTTATTATTAGTAGTAATAGTTGTAGTAGTAGTATTAGTAGTAGTATAGTAGTAGTAGTAGTATTAGTAGTAGTATTAGTAGTAGTATAGTAGTAGTAGTAGTAGCAGTAGTAGTAGTAGTAGTAGTACACTGTTGCTCATAACGGTGGAATATTTTTTTTTATCCCAATTTATGGAATTATTTAAAAAATAATTTAAAAATACTAGATCTAGATAATAGTATACAGTCTCAGATTTTATTGAATAATAATTTGCCAATATGTGTTTTGCGTGACTGCTAAAGCATGTATATTATGCTACTATGTTTATTAACTAGGGGACCTATGCCCTTAAGTCATAAATGACAGTAATGAGGATTAATGCCTCACAAAAGGGCACTAATATAGCACATCGACACGGTGTTGATCCTGGGGCCTCACAGTTACGAGGCCATTGCTTTGTCACTGAACCATGACTGTACGCAGCGGGGGCTAGCGTAGGGGGCAGTTTCCATAAATTAAAAAAACAAACAGAAATTGCAATAAATTTTCAATAATTTATTGCATTCTACCCCGGTCCCCAACATAAAAAAATCTTCTGTGTGCCCATGCCTTGAGCCATAATGCATGGCCGTCCAGAGGATTTGTTTATGTTGGGGACCGGGGTAAAATGCAATAAATGATTGAATATTTATTGCATTTTCTGTTTTTTTTTTAATGTATGGAAACTGCCCCCTACCCTAGCCCCCGCTGCGTACAGTCATGGTTCAGTGACAAAGCAATGGCCTCGTAACTGTGAGGCCCCAGGATCAACACCGTGTCGATGTGCTATATTAGTGCCCTTTTGTGAGGCATTAATCCTCATTACTGTCATTTATGACTTAAGGGCATAGGTCCCCTAGTTGATAAACATAGTAGCATAATATACATGCTTTAGCAGTCACGCAAAACACATATTGGCAAATTATTATTCAATAAAATCTGAGACTGTATACTATTATCTAGATCTAGTATTTTTAAATTATTTTTAAAATAATTCCATAAATTGGGATAAAAAAAAATATTCCACCGTTATGAGCAACAGTGTAGTAGTAGTAATAGTAATAGTATTATCATTAATATTTTTATTTTCGGAGCTAGGATTAGTACTATGAAAACAAAGTAGTCTTTTAAGTTAAACAATTTGTGTTAACTGTCATAAATAAAATAATACAAATCAGGACGAGTCTTTGGATAATGTATCTAAACAAAACATGCTGAAATTTAAGGTAAGCGATTTCAACTAATATTTAGAAAATCACTATCAGGGTATTTTTCTATTTTCAACTGACAAGATATCGGCTATTTGAAAATATGTCTTAATTGCTCATCGCATTATACAAATGTATGGACATTGACATTAAAACTGTTTCATACAAATTCATTTTGTTTAAAATGTAATTATCAGCTATATTTACGAAACTCAAATAATTTGCCTTTCTTTGAGTTTTGCAAAAACAGCAAACATCAATCTTCAGTAGCAATTATAATAGATTATGTTAAATGATAATAAGTTCTTTTTTTTTCAATAATAGAAAATAAAACAATATTTTTAGCTCAGATTGATATCCACATGAAAGGAAATTACACCAAAAAAACATAAACGCATTTGGCATAGTCCCACTTGTCTGCTGAAAAATTACTGGATGATTCAAAATACCGAAATGTCAGTCTTTTGGTCATGTTGACAATTTTTCTGAGGGTTCAAACATTGTCGGCTCCATATTTTTATTTTACACGTTACAAAACTCAATGAAAACTCATATGGACTGTTCAAAAGAGATAGATAGAGCGATAGAGAGAGAGAGAGAGAGAGAGAGAAATGGAAAGGGACAGTGAGAGGGACAGAGACGGGGAAGGAGGAGTGCGTGAGATATATATATATATATATATATATATATATATATACATATATATATATATATTTATATATATATATAATTAGAGAGAGAGAGAGGGGGAGGAATCGTTTTGCACTAGCGAATACACTCTAAAGACAGTTGTCTATAAAATTATGCGTTGAATTGGTCGTTTAATTGTATCACTAATTATGGATATCAATAATAACGTTATTATTGTCCCTGCCTTTTGTGTAAGCTCCTAGGTTTTCCCCCTTTTTCCCCTTCTCCCCCCCCCCCCCTTACAACCTTCGCGTGGGACCAAAGACTATGTTGACGTCAATATCTTTCATTACAGCGATCGTCAATAATGCTCGAAAGCTCTCTTACTATAGTCATTATTGATCCCAGCTACAACTTTAAAGAGAAGGTAGGGTTCTGCGACATATGGAAAATATTTGTTGAGCTCTTTTATTCATATCCTGTTTGAGTGGAATAATATCGTATAAAAATTCCCCTGTATAAAAGAACGAACTAGGACGAGTAACAACTAACAATGTTATATTATTCCACGTTCATGCCATAGTCCCATATACGCAGTCCTATATACGCATTTCTGTGTATGATGCATGTGACTTCCAGCAAGACTAAATCAACATCTTGTCTATTTTATTCTAAAGCCTCACATCGTATACCATACTCATGTTTATCATGCTCAACATTTTTAAATACTTTCCACACAGTTTCTTTCACAATATTATAGCATTACCAGAACTCAACTTTATTTCTTTCGAATGAAAGCTGTTTTCACGTGTGTGTTTGTTTCTATGCTCGTATTGTTTATGTTTGCCTTGCTGTTTGTGTTTTGTTTTGTTTTATATGTGAGGATTGTTCCTTTGCGATGTATGCGTTGTTGAAATAAAGTAATAAAGAGACGTTTGTCCTTGAGCAATTGATGAGTTAATTTATCATAAAGGTCATCGCAGTGTTAATGTATTAAAGTAACGAAAATAGAGATTATCACAACTACTGTTCCTATTGCATGTTGAAGTAACATATTTTTTCATCGTTGTTTTCTGAAGTCGATTTTCCATTCGATTGATTAATGATATCAGTGGCCACTGTTTTTTCAACCCCTCTGAGAGTGATTGGAGTGGAAAGAAATGAACAGTCGTTGATAGCAACCGTCGATCTCATGAAACGACGAAAGGACCAACGCGAATATGGAACACAGCCCGAAAACATGGCGCGAAGCCTCCGAAAACAAAATAATTGTCATATGTTTGTTACACTGCCGGGAACTAAAGGAGTGATTTTATTTCGTAATCTGTTGACGGAAAATCCAACCGTAACTAGTCTAAATGAAAGCAAAAGAGAAGCAAACAGGTAACAGTTTAAATGAAATGGTACATAGCATAACAAAGTTATGAATTTCCTGTAAAGCTGTAATTACTATACGTGTTGGCTCTTCGAATTGGCCGAATCAATAATGTCAGTGTAAAGTAGTGTTGGACTCCTTTTCCATTTCTACATGCAAAATAACTCAAATGTATTTTTTCGTCAAAACGGTTGAGAGGACTAGGAGAGGACCTGTCAACTGTTGTTATCCATATTATATTAGGGACTTTTAGATTCGCACGAAGACAATAGGTCTATGCTACGATCGACGTCCTTTTTAAAGCACTGCCGTGAATGGAAGTACCACGTATCAGTCCACGCAAATCTAAAAGTCCCTATTGTCAGTAGTGCCCCATGTGCGAAGGGACTGGAATAAGACGTGTACATATGGAAACTATTGAAATGTTCGTACACGACAAACGGGATATGTTTACACGTGACAATCCGATCATAAAAATGCTTATTTTAAAATTTCATAGGTTTATTGATCTCATTTCGAATTTACTTTAAACTTGTGCCAGTATGTATATTGTTACTGTCACTGTCATTTCCCCTCTCAAACATAACACATCGCATAGAGTACAGTGTATATCACCTAGTAAAAAAAATCAAATAAATGAAATCATTACTACCCAAAACGGATTACTTTAACACAGAAGAAGAATTAATAATGCATCAAGGAGACTTTCTTTATTTTCTTATCTTACTTAATGAATACGTTTGCGTGGTTACACCTCACACATTTGAAATTTCCGTCTATAACTTTTGCTTCTTTTAAAGGTTTGACATATTTTATTATTTATTTTGTGTGCATTTGTGTGTTAACTCTTTTTGTATCATAAGTCCATGCCAACATAAAGAAACCAGATATTTCGTTTGGACTTGATAAGCACGTAATTTGCATTAAACAGTCAAACGTGGGATAGAATTAATTAACACTTTGATTAATACAACCATTATGATGAACAAAGAGTTTTGTTGAATCCCCGAACAGATATGATAAGATATCATATATTACGATGTAGTATATCAATGGACATTTACAAATGCATTGTCGAAGGATCATTAATTTTGTATTTTTGTGTGTGGGCTGTTTTTCAGTTTTCTTTCTTTGTCGTAAAACCACTGGCGCCTGATTGTGTTTTCGTTTCCAAAAGTCAGCTGAAATTGACAAGAAAGTACGTCTTCTAAAAATAAAATGGGTCAAGTAAGAAGGACGATTCGTTCAAATTGTTTTCGAGCAATTTATCAAGCTAATAACAGCTATGGCTAAGTTCATAGGTTGCCATTTTTTTAACATAATCAATCGCCAAAGTCTCATAAAAAAATGACATTTTCGTGCATCGATCGATAATCATGTTGTTGAAAAATAGGAAATTGTCAGAAATCGGAGTAACTTTTAAAAAGAAAACGTTGATTTCACACACACGTAAAACATTAGTAGTGTAAAAAGAATTATATAACTTGTATGACAATGTATCATGTTTGTGTTTGTTTGATGTGGAAAATGTAAACTCGAGTACATTACGCTGAACTGAGGCCTGTGTAATGATGGAGATTACTATGGGTCCTGTTGATGAAAACTGTAATTAAGTTTGCAAAATTAAAACGAATTATCAACATTTCTTCCTAAAATAAGCTTTTCTGAACCCTTAAGAACAAACATTTCTCAGAATAAAATTGTAAAGAAATTCCCCAAGTTTAAATATGATTTTCTATCTTTTTTTTTTCGAGCTCATTCCAATAAATAACTTGACCAAAACAAATTCGAACTATCTTACTTTTCCCCAGAATATGATTATAATATTATGATTATTATTATTAATATTACTCATATCATTTATGTGACTATTACTGTTTTTATTGTTGTTATTATTAATACCATTAATTAATTATTACCAGTATTACTTTTATCATTATTATTATTAATATCATTTATATTGATTAGGGATTATTACCAGGACTCAAACTTATCTTTGAATGCAAAATGTAAATATCTCTAAATTCTACATTCCAGTTGCAAATTATTGTAAAAGCTGAAGCAATTTTAAACCTAAATGGTAGTGTGTTTCTGACAACATTCAAATACATTTTCAGCACGCTTTAATCACTTGTTTACAACTTGTGTTTTGTTTTTGAATCAAATTAGAAGCCTCCCCTTATGGTCATATGTTTCCTTCCCTTTTAAATATGTTGCTTACTCAGGCATGTTTTAATATAAATCAACAACACAATAAAAAAATTAAAAACATGACTGTAGCCAATGATTTTAACGCACTTTTAATCCACAAAATATGCATAGAATTAACCGAACATGAAGATTAAAGCAAAATATAAAAGCGTAAAACCAATAATCTTCAATGTTTGTCAAAATATAATGGACATTTTTTCTCGAGGCAATTTATGTACACATTGGTGGTTCTTTACTGTACAATAGCATTCTGAGATCACATCATTTTTTAAATTTTATTACAAATTATGCTGTGTTTACATATAGGCCTACATGTAAAATTGTATTATCGTTTGCAAAACATGAACAATGGAGGAACTTTTTCATTTCTGACCATTTTGAATTTCATTTCAAAGAGAGTTGCCAGTTTTGTGTGCATCTGCCAAACCTCGTTATTTTACACATGCACAACATAAGAACCAATCAGCCACACCCACACTCACACAAACACACACATAATATAAACAAAGTGTCCCTGAAAACAAAAACATAACAAAACTTTGTTGTTGAATCACTCAATAATTCGAAATAATTTTTTGATGACTAGTTCATTATTGAAAAGCTCATTTTCTCCTCTTTTAATTGACACCTTCAAAATAATCAAGAAATTACTCATGACCAAATTTAGATAGTATGAACAATAAATGTAATTAACCCCAAATAAGCGAATACCTGCTATATATATTTTTTTTTTTGCTTTTATAAGGAAAGAAAACAATTAGTGAATTATTTATCATATACACGCGAATTATCTCAACTTCCAATTGGCAGCATATTAACATCGGCTCCAAATATAAAATTTGTAAAACCATTTGCATATATGTATGAATATTTATATATATGTATATATATAGTTTACTAGTTAAAACACTCAACTCTCAATTGACATCCAACTGATTTCGAAAGTAGACTACTCAACGTAGCCTCACATGCTGGCTGAAATTGGCGTACGCCAGGAACCAAGTCTTACTTGGGTTCTGTGTGCAAGATTGCAAGATATATTTTTATTTTCTCCTCTATACTCCTTATACGTTAGTCCATATAAACAAATATAATTAAATTGTGATATACACATTAAGTTTCGTTGTTTTTAAAGAAGAAGTCGAATTCTGGTCACGCGATTGCATCGTGAAAGAAACAGTGTGGAATTAATCAGAAAAGGTTGATCATCTAGCATATAAGTATTGGTGTGTATTGTAAGGTTCTGGAATCATCAAAATGATAAGAAATTAGGCCCAGTCTTGGTAAAGTTACAAGCACTATAAACATAAAGATGTATATGGGACTACACGAACATGTGGCGTAAAAATCCGTCCCGATTCGTTTGCTGTTACATGCAATATTCAGAATATTATGGCATTTGAAGAGTCATACTTTTCAGGGAACAATTGTAATCTGATGCTCTTTCACACTTGCATAATAACAATGCCAGACTGCTTCAAGACTTAGCATGGCTTATTTACATATATTCAATATAATTAGCATTTAGTTTGGTTATGTAGGCTTTAAGTTGTGAGTATATTATATTCACCTTAGTAAAATTCAGGATAATAAAGCCAGACGTTTTATTTGCTTTTATTACTATCATTTGAAGAGAAGGTTGTGAGCGTTGTCATTGTTAACATGTATAAATGTAATACTTCCTAGGAGAAATTTCAATTATTTAAACATATTTGTGGCTTACACCCAGTAAATAAATGACTTGTTTTTCAATACAGATCGATCAATCGATCTTATTTACTCGTCATCAAAATTTCCTGACTTGTTTTAATAATAATAATATTTAATCTTTATAAAGCGCTTAATACAAATGTCTCTAAGCGCTTTACAAAATTAATATACTATTACCCCGGTCATTGGATTCAGTGCTTGCCTGCATACAGTGTGTGCACAATCTCCACTTCCTGGGGAGCTTTCAAGCCAGGCGTTACATGACGCTCAAAAACTGTTTGACCAACAATGACGGTCGCATCCTACCGGGTACCCATTTAAATCGGGCTATGCGTGTTAAAGTTGGGTTTCCCTTTTACTTACTACCTGTCTGTATTCTGGCCCAATTCATCTTCATGTAGACAGCAAACATGACTTATAGGTTTAGTTTTACCAATAAAATGCCAGTTCGAAGAAAATTATTATTCTAGGCTTTTTGACGTTTCTGCAAAAGGTAAGTCATTTTGCATTAAAAATGTCACTCAATCGAAGAAGTCGTCTTTTACTTGCAGATACCTTTTCGTTAAATCCGGAAGGTTTGATCTCTTAAAGGCCTCTCTTAATTCCGGGCGCTGATCCGCTTCGTCTGTTCTGTTTCGCCACCTTGTGAGGAGCTTTTTGGTGCCTGCGTACCCCTTCCTACTCCCGGCAGAGCTAATGTTATCCGATACAAACCTCCCGAAATCTTTAGTACTGAAGCCAAGGGCGTTTACCAATACAGAAAACCGGTCAGCATGTATCTTGCGGTTTGATATGGCACCTATCATCTGATCAGTAACTCTTTTTGGAACTCTGAAGTAAGGTGGACAAAAACAAAAATATATCCCATGAGGCTTTCCGGTTAATTTTTCAATTCACTCAAAGAAAAAGGTCAGTAAAATGATGTAATTGTTTTGTTAGCTTGTTTTTCATTCATCGTCATGTACTAATTAATCGTTTGTTATTTAGTTAATTATTAACGAATTAATTTATTTCATACGTTTGTTCAGTAATATATTTATTTTCCTATTTTACTATAACTGGACTTACTTTTTACTCTTATACTTATCTAAATACTTATTTAGTTCTAAGATTTAATGAAGTCAATTATTTCCAAATTTAGCTGTTCTTAAATTCGATTAAATAACGTTTATAACCTCAAATGAATCGAAGGTTCCGGTTCAACTTCCATTTCCACTTCTTCTGGTTCGTCCGCTTGTGGGTCTGTTTTAGGAAAAGAATATGCAACATAATATTACATGTGTTTATACACCTATACATTTATGTTAATATCCACTTATTGACATCAAATGAAGTATAAAAACAATCACTTATTTGAAATAAATATCATTTTTTTAATTGTACAGAGTGAGTCCGAAAAAATGTCCCACTTTGTAAAAGTTGAATTGTTTGAAGTATGAGTATTTAATCATGGGTTTCATGATATATCTTGATAGAGTTATCCTTCCAGTACATTTAGGTATCATTTTCACTTGAATCTCTGCATGCATGACTGAACATCAGACAATCTTTACAAGACTGCCAGAACTTACTTGCGCCAAGTTGCTGGGTGAGGAATAAAACAGTGCATTGAACAATAATTGTTTCATAATTTCCCCTTTTCTGATTAAGCATTAATTTGTATTAAGATCCCTAAATGTTTAAGTGGCATAACCCTGACAATCTTTTCCTTTAGTACACATTCACTACCACCATCATTTCATCATAACCATCATCATTGTCATTATCTTAATCTTGATCATCATCATCATTATCATCAGCATTATCATCAGCATTATCATCATGAAGCACAACATCCCCCTATAAGCGCCAAGAGGACAGCGGCCACTCAACTTTACGAACGAGAAGAATTCCCGACAAAAAGTAACAGTTTGGGTAGGCCTTGTCTGGAATGGAACGCTCATTTGTGTGCCTGTGCTTGTGCGTGTGTTCATGTGGGTGCGTGTGTGTGTGTGTACGTGTGTTTTGTCTGTCTGGCTGTCTTTGTTCAAAACACTATTGTATTCCTCACCCAGCAACTTGGCGCAAGTAATTTCTGGCAGTCTTATAAAGATTGTCTGATGTTCAGTCATGCATGCAGAGATTCAAGTGAACATGGTACCTAAATGTACTGGGAGGATAGTTCTGTCAAGACATATCATGAAACCCATGATTAAATACTCATACTTCAAACAATACAACTTTTAAAAAGTGGGACATTTTTTCTGACTCACTCTGTATCATTATCATGTGGTTGTGAAATCATAAGTCTGCTTTCGAGTAGAAAAGACAAAGTAGAAAGTAAATTCAAAACCAAGTGAAAGTTCAAATTATTGCATGTATGGTAATGAAATGATGACGCTCTATGGGGAAATTCGAAGTCACTTACGTTTCAAGCAATAATTTCCTTCATACATCTATACATATATCTCCTCTGTAGCTTTGACAACAGACAAATATCTTAAACAGTATCCTTTACCTATCAACTTTTGCTTAATGTCCATCTCTGACCGGCATTCTTCCTGGTAAACACGTAGTTTGATGTTTACTTCGTTCGTATATTCGCAAGTGTAATCCAGCTCAAAATCAATTAACTCATAGGGAACGCAATCCAAGATCTGAGTTTCAAGCATCTATGAATATAAACAGATGTTAATAATATGTATATTGATAATAATAATACTATTGAATAAACATTCTATTCGTCACGGAGATGAATTAGGTGATCTGCCGCTTGATCGATATATAACTTTTTTCCCTTTCTCTTATGCCCAAGCGAGGTTTTTATTTCCATAATATCAATACATACTTACAATAATTACTGAATTATTGAATTAAAAATAACATAGGCTAAAATTAAAAAGTAAATTCAACAATCCTTACAGCTAAGTATTATTTTATTTGCCAGCAAATGTATACCTTAAACATAATCTTAGCAACGACTTGAATTTAAAAAAAATCGATATAATTTGTATACCACATGTTAAAACTGGTTTTATTTAAAAAATCCTCCATCCACGTATACTTAACATTACAATCCAATGTTATATTGCCCATTCGAGATTCGTATAGATACAGATATACAGTGATATCACGTTTCAAACATTTGGAAAGCTCTTATTATTGGTCCTACGTATTGACATTTTTCGCTATTCTGCTTGTCCTGTTGGTCTGCTTCCATACAAATGAGTTTATTATAAAATTTCGATTGTCCTATAATGCACCAATATGCCTTGTGAAAAGACTGTACCTACCGATACAAGAGGTTCTGGATTTCCTTTCTTGTCACAGGTAACTTCCATATCCTGGCCAATATGCTTCAAAATGAATGTTGTTTCATCCTTAACGCAAACGTTGTCCTTCTCCTCCCATTCTTCCCGAATGCGCTATGGAACGAAAAAAAGGAAGGGTATACATTCGTCGATATATAAATACTGCATGCGTTAAAAATACGAAATATCCGTATGTCACGATGAGGGTGTATGCATTTACCAATAGGTGCATAAACGGCCTCGGCAAGAACAATTACATCCTATACTGATCGAAGGAAAACATAGATCATTTGTCTCATTCAACGAAACTCCTAGATCCTTGTGATTTCTCGTAAAAATAATTCATTTCAAGATTGGTTCGTATCATTATCGCTGACAAGAAACCGCAAGTTAGCGCGCACACTTTTAAACTCTTATTCTTAAGAATTGCAATTCCCGACAACTACCCCTGGCAACAATTACCACCAACTTGAATCCTGGTTGTCCATGAGGTTAGTCTGTTGTTCTAGAACCATTCACACTACTAGAAAAAACGCAGAATGGAAGCAAGGTGAGTCACGTAAACAATACGTGGTAATTTATTGGTATATTCAGAGGCGGAGATCCCTAAATAATTTTAGGGGGATCGTCCCCCACTCAAAATTTGAATAAGTACTGGCTTAATACTGCAACACACCTTTAGGCTCTGGAGGGCCCATGAGTGCAGCGTTTATGTAAATAAAAATGCAAAAATCTTCTCACTCGGTAGCTACGCTCCCTCGCATATATACTTCAAAATGTACAGGTAAATACCAAGCAAAGTGAAGTGTGAACAAGTATATTGCTTGTTTTTATACTGTAGTTTTGCTAAGGACTGTACATTGTTAATACAACAACACTTCAAAAATCTGTGATGGGGTAGTCACTTCCGTCACCTTCACCCCTCTCATTCACTATTACTCCCTCGCATTTGCGTACTGATGGGGGGGGGGGGGGATGAGGGCTTTGGAGGCAGTTCCCCCCTAATGAAATTCAAACGTGGTTTATTTCTAATTCGATACCAGTGATTACAAATGTCGCTGAAATGGCATGATTTTTCCCTCAGCTTTCGGGGCTCTGCCCCCTGGACCCCACCAAGGGCAGTAAGGCGGCCCCTGGATGCTCATCTGAATGTAAGTAAATGCCTAAAACCCCTGGGCTTCGGGGGGCTCCGACCCTTGACGCCCGCCGAGGCATTGGCCCTGGACCCCACGTCGATTTACGCACTACTTTGCTTTGCTCTACCTGATCGTAAATACTGTAGCCCCCCCCCCCTGCTTTGAAAAAACGTTCCCAGGGCTTGCGTAACATGTATGGTGATGTCGATTTTTTGTTCTGCCCCTCAAAACATTTTTGATCATTACGCCACTGCTCCCTCGTCCCTCGCATTAGGTCCCCCACCCCCCCCCCGGTCATGAAAAGAAACCGCCGCCCCTGGATATATGTATGTGCGTGTTTGTGTGTGGGTGCGTGTGCGTGTGTGTGTGTTATGTGTTAGTACTCTTAAAATATTTACTTCAAAGCTAACTGAGATTAACGCTGAACAATACCTTGCCAATTTCACCGAATGGATAATAGAAGTTCACATGTAGAATTGGCCTTCTGTTCTCCGGCATACATCGTGGAAGAAAGGCTAGTAGTGCAACGCGTTTCCCTTCGCACATGTCATCTTTTATTGAGGCTGTATACAATCCCGGGCCTTCTATGGAGAAGCTCACTGTGTCTTTCCCGATTTCGCACTCAGGGGGTGATAGTTTTATACGATATACCTTTCCTTCTACGACAAAAAGGAAAAACAACAAACAAATATTTAGAGTAATAAGAGGCGGTGTGGCCCCATACATCGTCACACGCTTGGGATAGTGATCTACTTAAGTAGACCAACTTCTAGCTCCAGAAGCACTATCCTGCTTGCCTGTTTTGTCTTGCCTTTGGGTTTAGTAACCTTTGAGTTTTCCTTCTCTATCTGAGATAAACACCTTATGCTCCTTACGCGCATGAAATGGCGCAGCAGACGAATGAGCAGAGAAAACGTACATACCATGAGACAAGAAGTTAATAGGCTGATCAAAACAATTCAAGATCATCCTCTGGATTGAAACAAGGTTCTGTGAAAGCCTAGATACATTGCATGAATTTAGAAAATGAAGTACTAAAGCACGAGGTATATTTTAACTAACTTTTGATAGGGTTTAAGACCAAAGAAGCACACACATTCGTCCCATCTTCCAAAACTTGGTACAAGGCGATTCGACAACACTTTCTAAAGATCCTGGTGCTCAGTCATCCGTGGCAATAATATTATGAATAGAGTACAATGGTAATGAACACAAGTTACTCTTTATCCTGGAATAAACTTCAATGTTATATTGGTAATGACTTTTTGATTAGAAACTAGGGATTTTGGGTACTCTTTTTTGATACGCACTGTTTACTTCTTCCAACGTCCACCTTCATATTGAATGTAATTGAGCTACGGATAAACGTTTCATTTGTATTATTATTATTATCATTTTTATCACAGTTGCAGCAAACAAAGTCCTAAGGAAGAACATAAGGCGTTTTATCATAATATACGTTTTGCATAAACTACATATTACTGTGATTATTGTAAAGATGGGGGGGGGGTGGTGGTGGGGGGGGGGGGCAGGGTAAAACAATGGCAATTCGTACCTTCAGAAGCTGTGTCTGGTTTTACGTAAACGAAAATTGTTGCATTTCCTTCGAGTGCGGCCGCCGAAAGTTCGGCACAATGGCTTAAAGTAATCTTTACTGGCTTTCCATCGAAGTTTCCAGCAACGTGAACAGTCGGGCAGATCGCAACTTCATCTTTTTCGGACAATCCTTTCATCAGATCGGTATTTCTTGAGATGGTGACTATTAAGAAAAGAAATGAAAAGGCATTTAGTATTGCCTACGTTGTTTGCTGTTTATGTGGGGCAAACATTATGGCCTGTCCTACCTAAGAACACGTGATATATGTAATAAACATTCTGAATATTGAAATACTTGTATTAGGTGAATGAAATAACTTGTAACGAGGCATTTACTAAAGATGTGTGCAAAATAATAATAATACTAATGTTCGGTTCTTGTATAGCGGACTTATATCACATTATAACGTCTCTATGCGCTTCCAAAGAGCTTTGGAAATTATGACAACGGCTTTAGTATGGCTGCCAGGTACCCATTTACCTCACCTGGTTCGAGTGTGGCAAATGTAGATTAATGTCTTGCCAAATGACATCAGTGCCGCGCAGGACTCGAACCGCGGAGCTTGTGATCCAAAGTTCGGTGACATTTCCACCCACGACACCTCTACATTGAATTGGACTACATTACGAAAATGATCTAGTAATGCAAAGCCATTGTGAATATGCGTACTCTAGGCTTATGAGATGATGTCATTATGTCGATAGCTAGTTTGTTTATTGGTCGATTAATTCCAATTTCAAAGCTTTACATTTCAAGTTTTCAGTCAGACAGTTTTTACTCCTCTGATAGACGTCAAAAAGTACATAACTGATATCATTTTAATATATGGCTTATATGCTTTCAGTTGATATATAATCAACTATTTTCACTCCCGATATAATCATTAACAAATTAAGTAATTTAGATTTAGGTGTTGAGTAAACGTCATCTTCTGTAAAAGTAGATCTGAAATATCGAGACAATACTGCAACAGATAGGAAAGTAATTTCTACGTTTCGTTATTGTCCTGAATTGTTTTACCCTGGCTCAAACTTGAATTTTTAAACTGTACTATTCGTCTATAATTAGACCTCGATATTAAAGAAAAGATTCTTATTGGATATGACATTGATAATAAAAATGATGTTCTTCAAAACATTATCCCATGGTTTGTTCAATATTTAGTTTATACGATGTATTTTAAAGTTGATTCGAAATCCAAACATTTTGATTCAGTGGTTATATTTCTACATGTAGAATTATAAACTGGTCTCAGAGAATAATGTGAGATAATAATATAAAAAAAAAAGAAACTGAAATTCTCAAACGAAAGGTTGTAAAATTAACAGAAATTCTGAAGAACATAAGTGAAAAAAAGTTCGAACCAAATTTGAAAACGAATTTACGTGAATATTAAAGGCAGACTTTACTACTTCAGCCATAAGGGATTAGACCACCCAGCGAGCCAGCGAGGTCACTGTCACAGGTGGCTATCTCATTAACTCAGCTCTCATTTAGCATAAGAAAAGGAGGATCATGGGGGACCAACAGGCACCGATTGGGGAAGTTTTCTTTATAGAGGGAGCAAGTAGCTACAAGTAGGACAGTGTGCCTTTAAGCGAATTCGTGAAATAATGCAATCTGTTTAATAAGTATATCATTATTTAAAAGCAAACTATTCCTAGAGAGGGGGTTTACAACAGATCTTACTCTCGCATCTGGAGTCATCTGATTGGTCAGTCATGGGAACCTCGATATAGACTCCCATACATTTGTGTTCGTAAAGCCCATAGAAGATTCCGTCTTTTCCAATGGTCTGGAACGCCGTGGGCTCCTTGAAATCCTCAAAGTTGTCTGATAAAAGCGGGGTAAGCATGAATATTACTGACAATAATAAATAATCACTACATTTACATTACTACATCGCTATATAGTACAATTACTACCCCAAGAGCTATTGTCCATCTACCCTAAAAGGCTCAAAGCATTCCATGAAAAAAATCCTACCAGGTACCCATTTTGCACACATGGGTGCAGAGTGGCATATGTAGATTACTAAATTACATTAGTGCCGCGGCAGGCCTCGAACCTCGAACCTGGTAAATACACAGTCGGGTGACGTATGAAATACACGGCGACACCTTTTCCTGCAACTATTCACATTCGGTGTACATTATGGTTCTAGGACACGTACCCCCTGGACATCCGCCCCCGGATAACCATCCCTAGTTAACTACCCTCTAGGACAACTACCCCTAGGACAACTACCCTCTAGGGCAACCACCCTCTAGTACGACTACCCCCAGACAATTACCCAACACACAACTACCCCTAGGACAACTAAACCCGGACAACTACCCCCGGGAAATTATCCTCTAGAACAACTACCACCGGACAACTATCCTAGGGGGAAGTTTTCTGGGGGTAGTTGTCCGGGGGAAGTTGTCCTGGGGGTAGTTGTCGTAGGGGGTAGTTGTCGTAGGGAGTAGTTGTCGTAGGGGGTAGTTGTTTTAGGGGGTAGTTGTCTGGGGGTAGTTGTCCGGGGGTAGTTGCCCGAGGATAATTTTCGTAGGGGGTAGTTGTCCGAGGGGGTATTTGTCTGAGTGGTAGTTGTCCGGGGGTAGTTGTCGTGGGGGTAGATATCCTAGATGGTGGTTGCCCAAGGAGGTAGTTGTCCTAATGGGAAGTTGACTGGGGGTGGGTGTCCAGGGGGAATTGTCCGGATATGGATACGGTAAATTATATATGGGCTTGACTTACTGCGTGTTCCAGCAACAATAGTGGCCCCTATCCTAATAAGTAGCTGGCCAAAGTTCATGCCGTTTTGTAAGATGTTGACGTCCATTTCCCAGGTGATCGTGTCGGCTATTCGTTCGTAATCCTTAATAAAGAAGACGATGTAGTGCATGAGACATTTCATCTCGTCCCGGGTAATCGTCTATGAATTAAATTGAAAATTCAAAAAATCATTGATTTAATTGATTGTATTATGTAACATACACATCGAAATACATTTCAGCAATACTGCATATACGAAATGTTATCGTACGAAGGGCGATATAAATTGTTTGCATTCTTCAGTGACATCACTCAGGTATATGGGGCGGCGGCACTTTTGTGATGTCCTTTGGCGGCATCTTGAAAAAAAATATTGATCAAAAAATTCGAAAGTAATACCCGGGTCCTTCCCAGGGGTGGATTGTAGTAGTGTAACATATAACGTGAAAGTATGACGATGGTTTATCCTTCTATATCTAGTTGTGAAAGTCTTGTTGTAATTGTTGTTATTGTCATGATGTTGATATTTAGGGTAACAAGAAAACATCCTTTATTAAATCCGAAGTAAGCGCAAAAAAAAAAACGAATTTGTTTATTTTGTTACTGTGAATGTAAAATATATTACAAGTGCTAAAATATACTACTCATTGCGGATATAGTATCGAAAATAACATCGCTAGTGGCATTCGTATGTCTCGCGATGTATGGTCAACAAGGGATCTAAAAGATCACGACGTTTCGTGTCCCGCTGCTACACTTCGTCAGGTGATAAAATATATTGTAAGCAAGCGTTACTCTACGGGTGGACCAGGTGGACCGGCGGTCAAATAATTAGAACAATAACGGACAAGGCCTACTGGTCGAAGCACATGGGTGCTCAGCCAATCAACGGGCCGCTGGTGAAACCTAAAATGAAAATATGCTGATGGAAATATGTCTGACAAAGACAACTTTTATAAGTATACTTCACTTATACAATATAGTGTTAATTAATAAATAATATTGAATATTAATTCAGCATTAGTAGAGTAAGTTTGGATAGTGTTTTCTAATATGAAACAATTATAAAAGGAATGAGGAAGGAGGTTATTAATGTATTTACAATAAAGATCAAACTCCGTAGTGCCTTTATATCAAGTTTTCAATGTTGTAAATTCATTGAATGGGCTAAATTTATGGGCTACATCTTATGTATATACCATTTGCTATAATTATATACCTTTTTAATACTAATGTCAATTATATGACCTAGTTTGATATACATTATGTTACACATTTACCAATCGTGACGAATTAATCTAATCCATCAATTTGTTTTTGCATAATGAATGTGTATTTTGTCCATGCCATTTATCTTCTTATCTTTCTTTTGCATCCTTAATCTTTATTCCTTTAATCGTTCAACTCTTATTTTAATCTTACCTTTTTTACTTTTCCACCGTTTATCAAACATGACTCTAACGTCACGTCTGAATCTGCGTCCAATGTCACCTCGGTCTCTTTGGCCTTCAAATCGTATCCTACCCACTCCTCGTGTTCCTTAATCATCTTAATATGAGGAGGGAAATAAAATATTAATCGAATGCACTTAAATGTCATCATCACGTCACCTTCGTATTCATTGTTTAATGTTTTGATCCAAAATGCTCTAAATTACATATTTTATGTAAGCGTAAAGTGTCAAATCCCCCCCACCCATCCCCTAAATTGAATTGTCGACAAGTCTCGTTAATTATCCGATTAAATTAGTAGTCGCACAAACATTAGATTTACCGAAGTTAAGGGAAGTGGAAGCCACGGTAGCGGGCATTGTTATTAACGTAGCAGTATCTAAGTTGAATTTACAGTAGTTACAAGTAGTTAAAGCCCACGTCCACTCCAACAATAACTTACTTTTAATAGAAGCAGAAAAATCAGACTAACCAATCAAAAAAAGTCTGAGCAAAATCGGATAACTAATAACATAGTTATGAATGTTTATTGACATTAAAAACTTCCTTTTTTATGTTCTCGTTCACTGATCACATATTGTACTTACCCGGGCTAATCGGAATCCTCTCATTACATGGTAGAAACTTATTTTGACCGGAATAGGCCTATTCATACTTAATCGAGATGGAGTGAAGGCCATGAATCCGATGCGCTTTTCCATGTCATCTAATATCAGCTGGATATAAACAGAACAACCAAAAACAAGATCGCAGCTATTTTCGAAAAACAAAGTTAAGGGCAAGTTCAATAATCTATAGTACGTCGCATAGGAATACGCTCATTACGTATTCTCACCATCATGTTCTCATGTCCATAGGTGAAACACGGCACAATGTTATTGCAAGTGCCTTTATAAGTTGCTTTTCCGAAATTAGTTCCTATCGTGTTAACAAAATAATAAATGCATTGCAAGAAAAAAAATCTTCTTCGTGGGCGGTAAAATCTAAAAATTGAAATCGCTTCATGATGAGTAGTGTTCTGGAGTTCAATATCACACAATATGTGTACAGTCAAAACAGCCTTATTGGCAACCCTCTCTAAAAACGGCCACATGAGAAAATTGTTGAACCTGAAAACCTACCAGTCTACAGCAGTGGCCCCTTTCTCCGTTCAACTCGGGTTGACTAATCGTATAGGTTTGACTGTATATACATCAACACATTACAATGAGACAAACCAAGGACATAGAGTAATACCCCCTTCACATACACGGATTTTACCTAAGAGTCCTACGTATTGCCAACTCGTAGTCAATCGCAAGCATCCGTAAATAAATCGCTAGTATCCGTAAATAACTCGTCCCAATTCGCAACAACTCGCATACACTCTTATGCCTCAGTCACACCTTTGCGTATGTTGCTGCGTATTGCTGCGCTGTACGGGGTATATCAATACGCAGCCGTTCCCAGAAATACGCGGCAAATTTGAAGGTAGCAGTCACACTATTGCGTATCTAGCTCGTAGGTAGCTCGTATGCCGCTCGTACAAAGACTGCCTACGGTTGCCTATGACTGCCTAAGCAGTTTGCTCGCCACGTTGCGTATGTAGCTGGTTCCTTGCTCGTTTGCTGCTCGCTAGCTGCTCGCACCAGTTGGTCTCGTTGCGTCTCACTGCGTGTTCGCTCGCTTTAGCTCGTCTGTTGTTCGTACTGATGCGTGCCAGCTCGCTCTACAGCGTACTAGCTCGCTTGGGCTGCGACGGCGTATAAATAAAAGTCATTTTGCGGGCTCCTGACGAGTCTAAATCAATCTAATGAAAAAAAATGGCCCTGCAGCAGAGCTCTGCTGGAAGGAGCAGAGGCGAATGGTGTTTATTTATTAACGTTATGCAGCGCAGCGACGGTGGTCGGTGCTAGGCAACTAATCGCAGGGATAGCGAGCTAAAGCGAACCGCGTACGAGCTAGACTTGCAGCGTAGCGAGCGGCAAGTGCAACGGTTCTTGCTGCTGCGAGTGGTAGGCGAGCAATAGCGCAACAATACGCGCAATCATGCGAACGAAAACGAGCTCTGGCGAGGTAAATCGTGCAGGGAACGCAGCTATAGGCAGTGACACGCGCTCCAAAAAAAAAGAGGTGCGTATGGTTGCGTATACTTGCGCTAAGCCACTCGCTTGTTGCTCGCATTCACTGGTTGCCACTCGTATCCGCTCGTAGCTGATTTGACCTTGCGTTTGCTTGCGATAGTTTAGAAAATTTTAAAACTAGCGAGCGGCAAACGCAGGTCTTTGCGCTAGTCTGCGTATTGAGTTCGCAGTGAGCACGTTTCATTGCGCTGTATTGGGTATGACTGCCTATGTCTGCGTTCGGGCAATACGCAGCAATACGCAAGCCCAATACGCAAAGGTGTGATTGAGGCATAAAAGGATCCGTGAAAGGAAAAGCAAATTTGTTGTGATGTCAACAATCTGTTTACGATTGTCCACGGATTGATTTTTCCGTCAATAACTCGAAACAATCCGTATGTATAGTAAACCGCTGGTTAACCGCTCGCAACAACACGTAACCATCCGTAAATCCGCTTTACGAGTGCTTGCGTGTTGATTACGATTTCATTCGGGGTCGTTTACGATGCCTTTACGGATTGTTATTAGTAATACAAGCACAATACGTGTAGTTAGGGGTACTTTACGAATAGAAACGTATATACTTGACGTATTATTACGTATAGTTTACGATTTGGGGGAAAGGTATGAATGCTGCAAAATTGCTACAATACGTGTAGTTACGAGTAATTTAGTGTAATTAAGAGTAATTACGAGTAATTTACGAATAAATAATAATAATCTACGTATTATTACGTATAATTAACGATTTGGGGAAAGGTATGAAAGCTAAACAAATTGTAAGGACTCGTAAATACTCGTAACTAAGTCGTAAGTATTCGTAACAACACGTAAACAAGTCGTGAAATGCCCGTTAGTTGCTAGTTATCCATGACAACTCGAAACAAATCGTGGATTTGTCCGTAACTATATCGTAATAACTCGTAACAACTCTTAAATCTGTCGTAAAAGTGGCAAAATCGTAACGATCCGTAAAAGATACGTGAGTTTTGGGGATCCGTAAGGACTCGTAAATAATACAAATCCGTGTATGTGAAGGGGGTATAAGTGAGAGGAAAGGGGTGGGTCTGACATACATCATCATTTTGCCACTCTTCATATTAATCAGATTCATATTTATTCCTTTCTCTCTCCCTTTCTCTTCCCCTCTCCCTCCCTCTTTCTCTCTCCCTCCCTCTTTTTCTCTTCCTCTCTCTCCCTAGATCTATCTTTATTGAGGTGTCTTGGTAGAGTGGTTCATGTATTTAACTTGCGCTCGGCAATAACGTCCTTTGGGAAGATATTCAGCCATTAATATTAGTAATAATAGTACAATCATAATTATCATATCGTCTTATTGGCAGGTGTCCTTTTTTTTATTTCTTCTTGTTTTGCTTATTTCTTTACTGATAAGTGTAATATATGAAAATGAAAGGACTACATGCTTATATGCCCCAAATGATTGTTAAAATATGCATACCTGCACCTGCTAGAGGAAATATGACGTATCATGCAGTGTCTACCGTACGAACGCAATCCCGTTGGCCGGTTTAACCTCGGAGGTACAATGACTGGATGATTCGATGCGTTTTGATGAAGTGAGCTCCATCTCGTCGTAGGCGCACACGAAATTCATGGTACCAGATAAGCCCCAACGCACACGTGAGACAACAGCCTCGTTTCACGAGACCGCCATAAGTACAAGTTCACCGACATGCTATTGAAACACGTGTTAAATTTGCTACACGCATTCCAACGGGTTGTCGGTGAACTTGTACTTACAACGATTTCATGCAACGGTGCCTGTCTTTATTCGTATAGAACTGTGCCACACACTTTGCGTAACCTCGGCGACTTTTAGACAACAATTCATTCGTATAAAAGCAGAGATAGGTTATTTAGTTTTGACACAATAATGATAGAAACAAAATGTGCCTTTATTGATGTATGATGTCACCGAAACCAATAGATTGTTTTTGACTTAGTAGTTGAGGCATTGGCGTTATGAGCCAAGGACAGGGGTTCGATTCCCGGCTGAGACATTAACCAAATGTTGTTATGCCAAACAAATAATCTATAATGTATCTATCATGTGATATATATACCAAAAACTCGAATGCTTTTCCGTTGTTCCCATTGCAATATTCATCTCTACTGGCGTTAAATAAGCTGTTATTACTCGTTGAGCCAATCAAGACTGAAAATGGGTCATTTCTTTTTAAGGATGTAATTACATGATAAAAAACCTCGTTCTTAGTTAATGGGCAAAACCTTGGTGTTTTTTTTTTTCGTTGGTTTCATGATGATGACGTATTAGCGTAATATAGGTGTCACATTTCTGTGTGTCATAACACGAGCAGCCTTAACTAAATTCTATTTGAAAAACTGGCAGTAACGCTACTCAACAATAGTGAAGAGGTCTGGGTGAACATATGAAATCCATCAAACCCCCTCTCCCCGATCCCCCTTTCTGAAGGATAAAGACCAGTTAGGGTCATGCGATTACATTGTGAAAGAAACGTTATGAAATCGATCAGAAAAGGTTGATCATCTAGCATATAAGTATTAGTGTGTACTGCAAGGTTCTGGAATCATCAAAATGATAAGAAATGTTGCCATGTCTTGGTAAAGTTACAAGCACTGTAAACAGAAAGATGTATATGGGACTACGCGACACGTGCGCGACACGTGCGCGATATCTATCACGTCCAAATAGATATACTAATTTACCAAATATATAAATTAGTAGGCATTTTATCGGCAAAATTTGTGTCATCATGTAGTCAAAACATATTCTTTCACATGATTGGTAATAAGAGCTCCCATTTCATTTTTTGAGAGGGGGGGGGGGGGCGTTTCCCAAACTGGATTTTACCTTTAAATACGGTTTTAATAATGCCAATTACTTGTTTTACCTTTTAAATTCTATTTACATGCGTATTTGTTGATTATTTTAGAGTTTTTGCGCTTTGTGTGAATATAATTTTGACCTGCATTTTAAAACCATGTAAAACAGAGCTTGAGTGAATTGAATTGAATACCATTCCTTGTTTCTTTCGAATTATCATGGGAACAAAAATAACGTTCCGCTTTCCATACATTACGTGAAGATTGAATTTTAATAGGAAATATGAATTGTCAAGTGCAGGGCCTACTGGGAAAAGTGTGTGATACAGAGAGAGGGTTGTAGGGAGAGAAAGAGCCAGAGTGAGGGAGAGATAGAGAGAGAGAAATAAAGAGTTGGGAAAAAAGAGAGAGAGAGAGAGAGAGAGAGAGAGAAATATAAAGGAAGAGGAGGGGAGGATAGAGAGAAAGAGAGATAGAGAAAGAGAAATGAGAAGGAGAGTGTGAAAGAATAACGTGGATTGAGAGAGGGAGAGAAATAAAGAAAGAGAGAGAAAGAGAGAGAGGGGGTGGTTGTGACAGTTGTTTCAATCATACCCAATATTGTACAAATTTTACCAAGCACTTTGTAGACTTTGGGCAAAGGAGAAATACATAATAAATTAACCACACGGTACACTGGCTGGCTTACAAACAAATTAAAAGTGATTCTATGTTGGGGTGGAGGGAGGGTCTACTTTGAGTCTGTCCTTGTATTGATTCTTGAATTATGAACATCAATAATAATGTTGCGATTGTCCCTGCCTTTTGTGTAGGCTCCCTAGGTTTTCCCCTAGGTTTTGCCCTTCTTTTCACCCTTCTCTTACCCCCCTGTACAACGCTCGCGTGGGACCATTTCATTACAGTGATCGTCAATCATGCTTGAATGCTCTCTTTTATCGTTGTTTGCTGTACTAGATTTCCCATTCAACTGGTATCAGTGGCAATTGTTTATTCACCCCCTCTGAGAGTGATTTTATTATTCTGTAAAAGGGATGGGAGAGGGAAAACTGAAGGGATATTCCCTTCCCACCACCGCCCGAAAGTATTGAATAGTTGTTGATAGCAACCGTCGATCTCAGTGAAATAATGACAGGACCAACGCGAATACGGAGCAATGTCCCGAAAAAAACAACCAAATTGCATCTCTTTGTAACAAACTAAGGACTGATGGTTTGGTCTTATTCCAAAGTCGTTTGACGGAAAATCCAATCGTAACTAGTCTAAATGAAAGCAGGAAAATTAAAAGAGGCAAGCTGGTGATGGTTTGAATGAAATCGGAAATAAAAATAAGAATTGATTTCTCTAAAGTTGTAATTATTATACGTACGGGCTCTTCAAATTCGCTAATTTCGTAACGCCATTGTGAGGTAGTGTTGGTCCGCCGTTCCGTTTGTTTACAACACACACAGTTATTAAAACAAAAATGTTTCAAAATGTATGACTAAGAAGTGCGCCAAGGGAAAAGGTACTTGGAATAAAATGTGCAAATATGAAACATGGTGTATACTATTGTGCGTTGTGCTGGATGTTGTGTCGAATTCTAACCAGGTTTTGGCCCTACTCTCCTTATCAATGTTTCTGGTACGAAATTCGATTGGGGATGGGAAGTAGGGGGTATCGTTTTCTAACCCTTATACTGTACCTTTGTTTAGTTCTTTACTCATTAATCAAAATTATGTAATTGAATGTTTTACAAAATTGTTGTTATCATTCAATTCATGTGTCTTCATTTGCTTTAGTTTTTAATTTTTGTTATAATATTTGGATTTTCCTGGACCCCATTGAAGACCAAACATGACTTGCCTGCCACGATTGAATATTGGCACTCCAGTCGCTTCATTTGTTTTTGTTATTTCTTTGTGTAAATGCTGATTGAACTGAACAATATTAAAAGCAGTACTAATACCAGAGTGGATCGCGCCATCTTCGGTAGGTATTGGTATCGAAGAGATATCGCGATCGCAAAATAACATAAAACCAGCCATACTCGAGTCTAGGCGATGAGCCGTATAGACACATTTCGCCAGCCTGTTCAACAACAGCTACTTCGTGAACGTGTAGCTTAAAAGATTCGTTTTTTCTTCTGTGGCGCATGATTCCGTGTCGCTGTTTAATAATTGAAAGACGTATTTAATTCTTCGTAGATTGTGCAAACCCACCTTTTCAAGCTACGGCGGCCGTGTAAATATAACAGACCAGAATCCAGTGGAGCCCCGGAAAACTACGGTTAAAGATGAGTTCAATCAAAGCCCTTGCCTTCATGCCACGAACTATGCCCCAGACGAGGAAAGTATCCCTCAAAGTTTTTCTGGATGATAATGACAAACCAAGCGGACGAGAAGAGGTAAATGTATTTTTTTCTTTTAGTTGATTCTGGGAAACACAGCTTTCATTCACAAACCGAGGCCTTTCGTTTTAATGTGAATGTGTAAAGAGGTGTCGTAATTATAATATATATTCAAATAATATTCTGGGTTTATGTCTCGCTTATCATATATCGATTATGTTCCGAAGCACTTTACACACATATCATTTCCCCAATCATCGGATTCAGGCTTGTTCGCTCACAACTGATGAAAGGCCAGTCATTAACGACACGTAATTCCAAAACCAAAAACGGATACAAAAAAATATAAAATGTTCAACAACAACAATTATGAAATATGTGAGTCAGTATTGCAAAGTCATTACTGGCCAGTACAATGAACCTCATAACAAATATCAATGAATGTGGGGGTAAAACCGAATTACAAAGTAGAAAACTTATTTACGAAAGGGGAAGTTTTAAAGTGACTCGGTAGCATTGCCTCAGGTTCTTAAACAAAATCCTAGATTTAGCTCATGCTGCAATCATAACTATAAACGTTTAGGTCAGTCAGAAATCCCATGGCTTTGGCAAGCCGATCGCCTGTTTGAATATCAAGATATCTATGATTAGAAATCGAAATCAAATTTTGCGTTTTCCTTACGTGTTTTTTCGCACTACAGTCTATTGGGGAAATGAGTAAGGTACAACCGGTCATTCCAAGTTTTTTAAAACTTTTTTGAGCAACTTCATTACAATTTTGAAGCGCAATTTGTTTAGGGCTTCAATATTACACTTTATATTTTTGATCAATGAAATCCTGTTCAGTGATTGGTCAACATAGCATCATGTGACCAAACATAACATTGCTATGATATAACTGTGACGTCATCCATAGTGCACTATACCATGGCACTTTACCATGGATGACGTCATATATATGCGATCGATCAAGATCAATGTGATATCGGTCGCGTCGCGGTACTGTTGTCTGTGCTGTAATTACTGCACTCAACTTCAGTAAAGCAGGGCTCCCACATAGCCGAGTTGGAGCCTCGAGTTGTGGTGAGCTGGCGCGATCTTATGGCAAGCAGTTTTATCATTAAAACATATTTCTTGATATCACGAAATCGAACTCTTGATATTAAGAATTACCATTGCTTTACAACATAAAATGATTTCTTGATAACAAGAATTGATTTATTGATATCAATTAATAATAAAACGGCTTGCCATGAGATCGCGCCAGCTCGCCACAACTCGAGGTTCCAACTTGGCTTAGTGGGAGCCCTGCTTTACAATTATATGAAGGTTGGTTTGAAAAATATAAAACAAATACAGTGTAAGTCTAAAAAAAGTTTACACCTAGAAAATTGTTAATTATTTTAAGAATCATCTATGTTCAGTAAATTATTATACAACTTATGAAAGAGTGTTTTTATCCCAAATCATTTGGTATCATTTTTGTGTGGTATGTGTTCACGCTTGGATGAACACGAGGCATTTCTTTTCGAGGGTGCAAAATTCGACTTGCGCCAAAGTTGTTTATGTGTTGTTTAAATAAAACAATTGGGATTTGGGTATTAAATCGTTTTTTGTAGATCCAAATAACATCCCTAACAAAATTAATCATGCCACGCATACCGAATATAAAATATCAATGAAAATATGTGCGCGTTTCTGTGTGCGTGTGCGTGTGTGACTTTGATTGTGCAAAAAGCATATGCCATGAAATTCATTTGATACATTCAATTCATTCTCTTACTTCGCTGATCCGAACAACAAGCTGTAAGCATCACTTTGGCGCAAGTCGATTTTTGCACTCTCGTAAACAATGCCTCCTGGTCATCCAAGCGTGAACAAATACCACACAAAAATGATACCAAATGAATTGGGATAAAACACCCTTTCATGAGATGTATAACTATTTACTGTTCATAGATGATTTTTTTTGTTGACTCACACGGTATATCATGCACTTTTTAAGCCACTAGTGAAATTATGGATTCCTCGGCCACAGAAACAGCACTATTTACTTTGGGGCTACGCCCCTCAGAAAATACTGCTTTTCCTGCCACCTCGATCAATCATTTGAACTAGAGCCTCTCAGTGCATGGCTTATTTGTGTAATATCACAAGCACTGATAACACGTAGGGCCATGCATCTCCTTTTTAACATTGTTAAACGATGCCTTTATTCTAAGAAGTGTCTTGATTTTTTGATCGGATGGATTATAGGGAAATATTTCTTGACCATTTTCATATGTGTGTAGCAGTTTGTTTGTTATTAGTGATATGGGACATATACTAGGGAACCTACGTCTGGGCTTCTAACATTTGACAGAGATTTTCTTTTAAATTCCTTTTATGTTCGAAGTTATATTACTCTGCACATTCTGAAGAGAAAGTGTGACAAAAAGTTCATCAAAATTTGGGTCAAAGAAAAGTCATTATCACCGTAAGGCCACCATGTTATTATGACGTTGAAAAGACAAAGGTTCCCGTGTCTACACATTTATTTTGTTCACACGGCTTCTCGATTTGTTAATGTAAAAAGGTTTGTGAATAATTTCATGAAATGTTGACTTTTCTGAATATGTTTTACAATTCTTTTAGAATATAAGATTACGTATTAAATTAACGACAATTTCGATTCGTAAGTGAATAACGTCCACAACGCATTCTTTGAAAAAGCATTACAGGTGACATACCATTTAAACGGCCAAAGTGTCACAGAGGTTCTCCATTTTGTGTTATATGTGTTTCACATCAAACGTTGGCTATTGAACTCAAAACATTGTTGTTGTCTGTCTGTTTTCTTTTATGACTAGGATGTGATTCGGAAAATGCTAACGAAAGGACTTAAAATGGTCGGAAGAAAGGATTTCATATATGTCCTTAAGAACTCAAACATCAGCATCGAGTATAACTTGACAGGTCCTAAGGATTACAAAAGGGTAAGTATAATGCATTTGATTATAACAATTGATTTTGACTTTCGACACAATTATTATCTTGTTTGCCTGTTTTGTTAGTCCAATTAAACTCACTGTTACGGTTTGATATTGTATGTTGAAGCGTGAATGGGTTTTATCATAATCCACAGGTGAAAAGAAACATATCCACCAAGGAATTTCCAAAATGGACGAAAACCAACCTATATTACGTGCATAAAGAGGGTGACTACAACATGGAAGGAGTGCTTGAATTTCACCAGAAGGACACGTTTGTTACATCGTTTAACGTTAAAGCCACTTTAACACGTAGGTTGATTCGATAATTCTGCATGATATTCAGCGTGATAATATACTAGTTAATGGTTAATAGTGAATGGTCATGAGTGCAATGGTACAAGATTTTGCACGAAGTGAAGATAAGAGACGCTCCATTCAACTCGGCTGCGCCTCGTTGAATATAGCGTCTCTTATCTTTCACCGAATGCAAAATATTGTTCCATTGCACGAATAAAAACCATTCACTATTTGGGGCCTGTCACCACGAAATGAGTCCAGTTGGTCAAAATTTTTATTCCTGTTTTTAAGTATTATATGAATCTACATTAAGTAAGCTTTAAATTAAGGGGTCACACATTAAAATTGATAAATTATATCCAGAAATATGAACAAAAACCTAATTGGACTTTATAAGCAATGGGATTACCCAGTTTTGAGATAATTAGGTGTAAAGTTAATGATGCGTAACATAGCCTATATTATTTGCCAAAAAATGTTAGAAGGAGATATTTTCGTGACCTAAGCTCTGGGGACATAAACTACAAGACATTAATAAGTCGATTTGTGGAAAAATCTTAAATGTGGTAGGTGGGTCAATTTTCAGTACATACACACTATACATCGCTATTACTACGATTGAGCCTAATGCGACACTGGACTCATTTCGTGGTGACTGGCCCCATTCGTTTTATACAACACCTCGGACGTTAACAGGCTTAAAACAGTTTTCCTAGGTCTAAATCTCAGCGATTTTTGTTTGTTTTTAATTTATGAAATTGCTGATAGTGAGCGCGCACTATTAAGCAGGCAGCAAACCACGCGCGTACCATGCGCCGCGCGTACAAACCTTTTTATAAAATGGCTCTAGTATTTTAAGCATCGTGATTGGTCAATACGCGTCACATGACATTGACACATTTTTGATGCAAGCACGATTTTGCAGAAAAAAGCGCAACAAAAGTTATAATACACGTGACCATGGAGATCCAGCGCGCGCGCGTACGCGTAGTACTAGTACGCTCCCTCGAGTGCATTGTAGGCCATAGGCTACGCGTAGCTAATATTGTACGCTCCACCATTATCCCCAGCGCAGCTGCAGCTAGCTAGACCGGGGACGGGGTATTATTAGAAGGCAATTTTTTATTTTACTTTTGCCTTGGATTTAGACCTATTTTGACTTTTGGATTTTATAATGAAGCCAGGAATTGCAGCTGTCTGATGTAGACTCGCCTCTAGACCCCATATGGATTTTATTTTTAATCAAACAATGAATCCCGTGGACTTTTTGGTAAGCCTGCAAGGTCTTACTCTTATTTTTGTCTAGTAGAACCAACACAACTCTAGATCTAGATCGAACTCTCGTAGACTCTAACTTAAGATCTAAACTTTTGTTTGTTGCTATTTGTGTCGCTATTTTATAAAACAAATAACGCACTTGACCCTGTTGTGCGAAACGTAAATGCAGTGTACGCTCGGTTTCTTCAGATGGTTCGCACTGTCAACTCGCCGCAAGCGGCTCGTTGCACAGGGCGGCACCAATCTAAAGAAACCTCGCGCGTACTGCATTCACCGCTATTGCACTCTGGGCCGTGCGTTATTTGTATAATAGGGACTTTTAGATAGAGTGACGAGAACACGACGAACGCCGACTGATCATGCGTGTCAACGTACTCAACTGCCCATGTTGACTACAATAAGGGAGTTTACAGATAGCACATGGTACAAATGGACCCAAATATCCACAAATCTTTTACACATGGAGAAGTTCCACTTTGAGCATCTTAGAATAATAACTGCCAAAGTCCTAGATGTGCTTCATAAATACCTTTTGTTTGCCCTCTTGAAAAGAAAACTTCCACCTGCGTATCATAGAATGTACCGTAGGTGCATGCATAAATGAATAATGTTACATAACTTTCATGAAGTAACACTATAAACATGACGGATGAAGAAAGAGAACAGAATATACACACTATGAACTTGACGGACAATGAAAGCGGACAAAATATACAGTTCCTCAGGTAGACAAAGGGACATCCCTTCACTGCTATTATGTAAAAATGTGTAGAACAGGTGTCACATGCATATTCACCTGTTCTACACATTTGTACATAATAGCAGTGAAGGGATGTTCCTTTGTCTACCTGAGGAACTGTATATTTTGTCCGCTTTCATAGTATGTCATGTTCATAGTGACAGTTCCTCATTCTACCCTCAACAATTGTTGTGGTAGACAAAAGAACATCCCTTCACTGCTATTATGTAAAAATGTGTAGAACAGGTGAATATGCATATGACACCTTTCCTACACATTTTTACATAATAGCAGGGAAGGGATGTTCCTTTGTCTACCTGAGGACATATATTTTATGCGCACGCGGCATATACTAGTGTGCCGTACTAGATTTAGGAAAATCAAGGTTGACGCATTCTCGATCGCCGACTGAGACGACGTGACGCATGCTCAGTGCCTTAAAATGACGTCACACGTTGCAGTCAAAGCTGTCGACGTGCAAGTCTAAAAGTCCCTAGTGTTTATTGTTACGCGGAGTGCAATTTCGTGTGATCCTTTCGCACCATTGCACTCTGACGTCACTTAGCTTACCATATACTTTGTACATCGTTAGTGACGTCAGAGTGCAATGGTGCGAAAGGATCAAACGAAATTGCACTCCGCGTCAATGATGCCGTTCAATGGTACTTTTAGCGCATGTCATGTGATCAAGAATTGACCAATGAGGTTGCAAGCATCTTAGTAGGCGTTGTATAAAACAAAATATGTTTGCACCTATTTTCATTCAACTCTGTAAAAAGAGACATCCCCCTATAACACATGATGACACACGCTGCGCATGCGTTTCCTTCGGTAGGGCTAGGCAAATAGCGACAACCAGCTATTTGCATGATAGGGGGAAGCTGATATTGTTCATCCCAACTGCTTGATTATAATGAACGTTATTGTGTGGACGTCGGTTAAAGATTGAAAAGCTTGCAGGTTGTGCCCAAAATTAATAAATTTAAGTTACCAAGTGTCTATTGCTTCTTCAAAATGGGCTCGCGATTCGATATACTTCGTAACAATCACTTCCAGCTCGTTACTAGCTTAATGTTTGGTTTATATCGTCGGTATTATATTGCGTATTGACGGTGAAATATGATGATCGTAAAAACTGATCACATTGTTATCTTTATCTTTAATACTAGCGATTAACATATAACATAAACATATGATCTCTTAACAATGCGTATAATCATTTTAACATTTGTTTGTGTTTTTCAAAAGCGATCGAATTTAAAACAGTAAAATGTACAAAGTAAAGTACTTTATATAGTTTTAGTTAAGTATGTGAATTTCAAATTATATGTGAGCTGGTACGTAAACTAACAAACACGCACACACGCACCCCCCCCCCCCGCACACACACAAATATATACATATATATATTTATTTATTAACGTATCGACGCGTTTTTTTTACATTATTCGTCTTAATAGTTTTTGGAATACTGTTTTTCTTTTAATGCCATCACTCTTCAAATCGAATCTTTAATAGCTGACCTGTTCGATTACTCTGTTGTGCACGATGAGGCTGATGCAGGCTTTGCACCCAGCTCCTCCGAAGATTCTGAAGTTGATACACTCGAAGGTAGGTGCAATCTCCGAAGTTTCCCCTTTTCCCAAATTGTCACAATTCCGAATGTTCTTAATTTCGAAACAGATTTTCCCATACCAGGGGGTTCACAATTCTAAAAATTAAATTTGGTTCATAATTCGGATATATTGTTGCGTTATTTGGAAGGTTCGCTTATTTTAAAGGTTCAAAGTTTGGAAAGTTACACAAGGTTCATTTTTCCAAAGGCTCGTAATTCCGGAAAAAGAAGGGATTTCATAGTAATTCACAATTGTGACATATGTCTGATAATTTTTTTCATAGATTGAACATTCCAAAACCTTCAAACCCTAAGTCCAGTCCCTCTTCCTAACGGCTTGCAAGGAACAGTCACGTATGACGTGTCACGTTCACGTATGACGTGTCACGTTCACGTTTTGCGCCGTTTCGTAAAATAGGTGACTCTAATTTACGAAGTGTAGGGCCAACCATTTGTTGTTTTCCACGCCGGTAAAACACGAATGATCACGTCTACCAAAACGTGACGTGAGTATTTAATCGATATTTTTTAAATTACAACCGCTTGTTACTAAGACTAGTCACCGTAATATCTATGATTTGTGTATCGATTGCGCCTAGCTAGCTGACAACGCGTCGCGACGATTGAGATGATTATAAGTATAATTTTTCTGCTCTTCTGGTATAGACTCTGTAATGACACGGCTTGTCCACTACAGTGGACTTTGGGCATGCATTGGCCTAGCTACTGGCCTAGCCTGGCCAAGCTTCCCGGTGACAATGAGTAGAGTGAGACAGATGATGGCCTGGCCTAGTGTTTCATAAAGATGCATGTTCGTATAGTTATGCATGATTTTTTGAACGACCGGAAGTGAAATTTGGCAAGCCAAATGGCTGTCTCGTTCATTTTTACCGCATTATTTAATCATTAATGATTAGCTAATTTAGTTGAAATATGCATGTCATTACAGAGTTTATACTAGCTGAAATCACAACAGCTGAAAAATTATAGTTATAATCGTCCAAAAGTATACTACATTCTCACTTTGTATCATCGATAATCAACGGGTCGCTGAGCGCTGGCTAGCCTCCAGGATTGGATCAAGGATTACCTAGGGGGTGGGGGGGGGGGCCAAATTTAAATATGCGAGCCAAATATTGGTACGTAATGGTGACGCCGGCAGTGGCGAAATTAGCAAAATCGTTTGCGTATTAAGGGGGGGGGGACAAAGAAATCTGCACCACCCCCGCTGAACGTTTCTCTAAGTAGGTGGTGGGGGTGGGGGGGGGGGGGATTTACGATCAGGTAGAGCGTTGCGTAAATTGTAGTGGGGTCTAGGGGCGAAGCCTCTGCAATAGTTATGGGGCGGAGCCCCCCCCCCCCCCCCAGAAGCTCAGGGGTTTTGGGCAATAATTACGGTCAAATGAGCATCAAGGTGCCCGTCTTAGGGCCCTAGGTGGAATCCAGGGGGCAGAGCCCCCAGAAGCTCAGGGGTTTAGGCACTTAATCACGGATGAGCAAATGTTGACACCTTCTAATTTGTGACAAAGGCAGGTCCCTTTTTTTTTCTTCCTTCATAAATTTCCGACAAACGCATAATAAATTATAATTTACTATTAAAACGTTGAGGAATAAACTTGGAAAATTATATTTTGGGGGAATCTGTCACACCCCTTCCCAAGCTCATACGCTAGTGCCCCCCCCCCCCCCGATCTACACCTTGTTGGCGAGAAAAATCGCAACGGTTCTCCCTTCTTTTCACCCTTTTTTTTTCTTCTTCCTCTTTTTTTTTCCCTTTTAGCTATCCTCTTTTCCTTTCCCCTTTTTGCACCTATTTTAATTCAAATCTGTAAAAAGAGACATTCCCCCTATAACACATGGTGACACACGCTGCGCATGCGTTCTCTTCGGTAGGGCTAGGCAAATAGCGACAACCAGCTATTTGCATGATAGGGGGAAGCTGATATTGTTCATCTCAACTGCTTGATTATAATGAACATTATTGTGTGGACGTCGGTTAAAGATTGAAAAGCTTGCAGGTTGTACCAAGTGTCTACTGCTTCTTTAAAATGGGCTCGGGATACGATATACTTCGTAACAATCACAGTTATCCAGCTCGTTACTAGTTTAATGTTTGTTTTTATATCGTCGGTATTATTTTGCGTATTGATAGTAAAATATGATGATCGTGAAAACTGATCACAGCGTTATCTTTTTATTTAATACAAGCAATTAACATATACAATAAACGTATGATCTCTTAATAATGCGTATCATCACTTTAATATATATTTTTCTTCAAAAGCGATCAAATTTAAAACAGTAACATGTACAATGTAAATTACATTATAAAGTTTTAGTTTAGTATGTGAATTTCGAATTATATGTGAAATGGTACGTAACATAACACTTTTTTTTTTTTTTTTAACAATTTTGTTTTATTTCTCCAGATGTGTAATACAAACCATGACATACAATTGAATAAAATAAACGTGTTCAATATTGATGCTTTTACATAAACATAATTAAACACAAACTTATTTGCAGTATAATATAACTTAACAACAAAGTAAACGTATAAGTACCTAAACATAATATGTCAATTGTAAATGTTATTTACTTATATATTACAAAAAAAAAACAAATCTGGAGATAATTTTACTGAAACAATCCTGCCCCCTCCCTGCCCCCTACATCACACAGACATACTCACCCTCTATCACACAAACATACTCACCCACTCACACACATACTCACCCACCCACCCACCCCCCCCCCCCCCCCCCCCACACACACACACACAGTACTCACTCAGTGGATGTCTGCCAACATTCTCAACTTAAGAAAAATATACTAAATAAGTTATCCAGGCCGCAAAATCGAGTTACGCTTTTAACAAGCTCACGGTGGAGAAGAAAGCAAATCTTAATTAATCTTAAGCTGCTCCCACTTTAAAAAATGTGATCCTAGCTTTCCCATTTTAATTGCTATTTTCTTTTCCTCATCCCTATACTTAAAAATGCTTTTTTTCATCTTTTCTAAAGTTAGTACTCGCCCCCCCCCCCGATCTTGACATAAATGTAACATACTTCACCATGAAAATGATAGTATTACACATTTTTATTCTATATGAACTACCTACCAACCCAACAAATATATCTCGCCATTCTAAATCTTTAATTTCATCTAACTCAAACAGTTGTATTAAAGCCTGCCATAACCTTTGAACGCTCCCACAAGATAAAAATAAATGTTTGTATGTTTCTATTTCCTGCTTACAAAACGAACATAAATTATCACCAACAAAACCAAATCTATGAAGATGCTCATTAGTGTAAATGGCTCCATGCAATAATTTAAATTGAAATTCACGTTGTTTTCTAATGAGTATAGTAATTCTTGGTCTCACAAATATTTCTTTTAATTCTTTATCTATAAAATCGTAATCATTTTGCCCATCCCTTACCTGCAAATCATACGTTCGCTGCAGTGCTTTGATGAAATAATCATAGATTGTTCTTGAACCCACATCCACAAACTGTATTTTTTTACTAGAAATATGGAAATAAGTATTAAAGCTTATCAAATCAACCTCGAGGAATTCTATTAACCCTGAATCATCCTTCCATAACCTGGGTATCGCATCATAAATATCAATAATCATAAGCAAATTATTACCTTTCATACCGAGGTTCATAAAATATTTAACAGGCTTAACATGACCTTTCTCAACCAAATGATTCAGTTGAACAATCCCTCTTTCAAACAAGTATCTATCAAATATACTTTTTCCATTTATACATATATTCTGATTATTAAAAATAATTGGATTAATATAACCCTCCAAATATCTTAAATTACTTGTCTCTTGCCATGCTTGCAACATTTCCATATAGTATGGTGGAATATCTAAAACGAGTTTAATCTTGTTTAAATCATAATCACATAAAAAAATAAATCTACCACCCACAAACTGTAAGCAATGATCAAAAAACAATTTCCATCCCAAACTTTTCTCTCCATATAAAAGACGTTTTATCCACATTATGCGCTGTATTTTAACGGACATTTCAAAATTAATCATTCTTAATCCTCCAAAGTCATAATCGTGATACATTATTGCCCGTTTAATTCTATCTTTCCCCCTCCATATGAATTCAAATGAAATTTTTGCAACTTCTTTATATACCCAATGAGGGACAATAACGAGAGATGAAATATAATTTAACTTTGAAAGCGCATAAGTTTTTAGCAAATGTATTTTACCCATAATAGTTAAATCTCTTTGTTTCCACCATACAAGCAATTTTTTTATTTTACTTAGAATTTCTTTATAATTCAAATCATCTTTTAAACTTCGATCTAATGAATAACTAACCCCTAAAATATGTATTTCCTTAACCAAATTTCCAAATAAAGGCCCATCAGGTTTGTTCTCATCCTCACCCATCCACATAAAATGTGTCTTTGTTTTATTCACTTTAAGACCACTAATTTTTTCAAATGATTCAAAAATATATTGCAACCTTCTAACCGAATCAATATCCTTCAAAAATATTGTCATATCATCTGCATATAACACTTGCCTAATTTCAGATTTTCCAAATGTAATCCCTTTAATACCGTTGTCCCTCCTTACTGCATGCGCCAAAATTTCGATGGCAACCAAAAACAAATATGGCGATAATGGATCCCCTTGCCTTACTCCCCTTTCTATTTCAAAATACCCCGTGGAGTGACCACCGTTCATAACACAACTACTTATCCCTTTATACAATAATTTTACCCAAGAGCAAAATGAATCTCCAAAACCGAACAATTTCAATATTTGAAATAAATATCTATGAGATACAGAGTCGAAAGCTTTCTCAAAATCCACTGCACACAAAAACCCTTTCCCTTGTTCCCCATAATGCATAGAATAAAATAACATGTCATCTATCAATCGTACAGCTTCCCCAATATTTCTATCTTTTATATATCCAACTTGATCATGATGAATTATTTCATTTAAAACCTCTTTCATTCTTTTTGCTAGAACTTTAGATACAATTTTATAATCTACATTCAAAAGCGTGATGGGTCGATAATTTTTTATATGGAGAGTATCTTTCGCTTCCTTCTCAATTAAGGTAATTACCCCTTGTTTTTGAGATGCCGTTAATTCCCCCCTTTCGTATGTTTCATTCAATACTTCTACTAACAAATCACCCAAAGCTGGCCAAAAAGTATAATAAAATTCAACTGTTAACCCATCATTTCCCGGGGTTTTATTCAATTTCATTTCTTTTAAAACTTTCAAGCATTCATCTTTAGTTAATTTACCTTCACAGATTTCCTTATTGTCTTCATTTAACTTTGAAATATCATTGAAAAAGAAAGGGTCGTTTTGATTTATATCAGCCCTTAAAGAATATAAATCTTTATAAAATAGTTTAATTTCCTTTAAAATTTCCTCCTTATCTCTAGTAGTTTCCCCATTTTCTTTGTACACCTCCCTAATTACACTTTTCCTTTCATTCGATTTTAACACACGCACACACACACACGCACGCACACCCACATACACACACATATATATATATATATATAATATTTATTAAAGTAGAGACGTCTTTTACATCATTACTTTCATAGTTTTTTTAATATCTTTCTTCTTTTTATTTTAAAATTATCATCACTCTTCAAATTTAATCTTTGATAGCTGACCTATTCGATAACTATGTTGTACACGATGGGGTTGATGCGGTCCATTCCTCCGGAGGATCTGATTCTCAAGATGATACGCCCGAAGGTAAGCGCAATCCCACAAGGTTCCCTTTTTCCGAAATGTCATAGTTTCATTATTCCGAATATTCCTAATTTAGAAACACATTTTCCTATACCGGGGGTTCACAATTCTAAATATTAAATTTGGTTCATAATTTTTGCGTTATTCAGAAGATTCACTTATTTCAAAGGTTCATAGTTTGGAAAGTTAAACAAGGTTCATTTGTCCAAAGGCTCGTAATTCTGGAAAAAGAAGGGATGTCAAAGTATTTCAAAATTGTGACATATGTGTTATAATTAATTTCAAAGAGTGAACATTTCAAAACCTTAAAACCCTAAGTCCAGTCCCTCTTCCAAACATGAAATGAGGGGGAAGCAATATTTCTAATTCCGTTGTGTCTTTGCGGAATAGTAGCATAGAAAAATGAATGTCCCCTGAAGAGAATAACCACGATTTGAGAATATGACGACAATTTGCTCATATCTTTAGACCAAACCTTTATGCCGCATGAGCGTGAAATGGTGTGTGTAGTGCAATACATTTTCTTTCGATTTATCAACAGGATTTAGTCGAATCTTAATCCTTTCGATGATTTCAACAGTTCAACATACACATATGTTCTGACTTCTGTACTGCATAGTGTACTAGTCTGCAGGCATAGAGTCTATAAGTTCACACTTTACCAACATTCCTGAAGGCTTGTCAGTCTTTGGCCGTGTCAAATAAGCGGGAACAGCGAAAGCCCAAACCTGTACATCTACCTGTGCCTGCAAACTGGAAATCAAAATTTCTCAAAATGTATTTAAATATGTAATATCTTTGACGATGCAGAGGAGGGAAAACCCTATGCGGAAACTGAAGCCGTTATGGGCAAAGAAGGAGGAATCATCGATGTCAAAGGATTCGGTGTTTTCTTATCGATCCCCATGGGTGCACTGCTAAAGGATACGCACATTAAAGGTAGAGTATTTATACATCCTTTGGCACGATATTAATCCCAACCTTAAAGGGATCGTTTAACAATGTTAAATCTGAGATACACGGCCCTACGCGTTATCAGTGTCTGTGATATGGTGTAATATTGAAGCCCTAAAAAAAATGCGCTTCAAAATGATCAAGAAGTGCCTCAAAAAAGTAAAAATCTTTGAGTGACCGGTTTTACCATACTCTTTTTCCTCAATAGACTGTAGTGTTATGAAAACCGTCAGGCGAACGGTTTTTAAAATTTGTAATTCCAATCATAAATATCTTGATAATCAGACAAGCGATCGGCTTGTAAAAGTCATGGGGTTCCTGACTGACCTAAAGGTTTATAATTATCATTGCATCATGAGCTAAATCCAGAATTTTGTTTCAAAATCTGAGACAAAGTTACCGGATCCCTTTAATGCACATTTGGCACGATATTAATCCCAACCTTAATGCACATTTTCCACTCTCCATCCAAGTGTAAATGGTGGGGGTAATAACGATCGCAGGGCCCTGTGGAAGAACAGCATTGATGCTGATGAGGCTTTCCTGAAATGTCTGGGTAAAGAAAATTATTGTCACTGTTATTAATAATATTGTTATAATTTAGTTCTTATGCAGTGTATATTACATGGTATTGATGATAATTAAAAGACGATAATAGATATCATAATCAAAATATCATTAATAATAAGGATGATGATGAGAAATTCACTTGAAATAAAATGATCAAGGCGCTCTTGCCAAGAATGGATGGGACGGTGGTAGGTTATTTTGCCTTTCTCCCTCTTAACATGCTAATGTCAAGGAAGCCCGTTCTGAACTTTGTCATCGATGAAAAATTGCCTGGGTTCAGAAAAATACAACATAGATTGATAACAAAAAAGGAAAAAGAAATCATATGCCAAATCAAACAGATACATTTTTAAATAACTTTGAACACTTCAACCGATCTGCTATTACGAATCCTTCAAAAGGAGAGCATGCCCCCTATTAGAAACATCACATTTACAAAGGGTGTGAATAATTCAGTTGTTAACTTTGTTATATTGCTTTTTACTCATCGCCTGTTTTCATCTTCAAATTGAGTTAATTGAAAAGTCAACTAACAAGTAAATACCCTTTCCTTTATCTTTTTTTTGTTTCAGTTGAGTTGTTTCCAAACTCCACCAGCAAAGAAGTTACTAGTGAGCACGAAGCCACCATTTGCCCCGCAGTTCGATGCACCCCTTCGGGGTTGAAATTGAAGAAACCAATGACTATATCGTGTGAACACTGTGCAAGGATCGCCCCTTCGGTGAAGACAGGGGATACCCCTATCATTGTCTATTCTTCAAAAGAGCCTATAGGTAAGGCAGGTGGATTGACGTCTGGTCTACAACTAGTACGTCTTGTACCAAAACAGTATGTTTACAAATGGTCTACACGCAGCCTGTCTACTGTGAACTAGGCCTAATAATTAATTCGTTAATTTGAAATTGGTTCTAATGACAATTTAGGATAATTTTCATCTGGTCTCCAATTATTCTGCTACCATTTCGGTATATTGTCAATTAAGTCAAACAACCAGGTGGTATAATTCACAGGCTTGTATAGTGCCAATTTTGTCTACCATCCATGAGGTATAACAAGCATTTGATGATTGTTATTTATTTATGATAACATGATCATTAAACCATATTGATAATGTGGTTAGTAAACTGGCTGGAGTAGACCTTATGAAAATAGACCGAAAAGGTTACGACTGACTTGTTGTATATTAAACGGCTATACACCGATATTGAATATCTTTCTCTCATCTGAATTACCATGTCCCAACACAGCGGGTCATATGGGAAGCTTACAAGCGCAGATTTCTCGATGCTTCAAACGTGACGTTGGTTGAAATAGTAGGACATCTTGTAAATGATATTGCCTCACAAAACAAGTGTTTCACATTTATTATTGGTAAGTCAGCGTTTCATGGTATTACATGAATAAATACAATTCAATTGTTACACAATTGGATTCAGGAATTTATATAACCAGTACCCCGGTACCTAAAACTAAAGCAATCGATTTTTTGTTTAACGAGTGATTGCAAATAGTGATCAGTGAAATCAATCGCAATATATAAACTGCTATTGAAATGTTTCATTTGTGGGTCCAGCATTATTAATATGTCACAATGGAAAAAAGTGATTTTTTTTTTTAAATGAAAACGCAAATAGATGACATGACACTTGGCGATTTGGCTGAGGCCATTGAAACGGAACAGCACATGGAAGCCTTGGGCCGTGAACTGGGGTTTTCCGCGGCCGAGATAAACCGATATGCCGACACAAACCGGAAAGGGGACAGGACGACAACAAACGGAACAATGTTCATGCTCCGTGATTGGAGGAAGAAAGTTGGGGCACGCAATCAGCTACAAAGGCTACCAGAAGCTCTCAAGAAGGCTGGACTAGTCATGCTGGCAGAAACACATTTCATGAACGCCGATCCTAACGAAGGTACCCTTTTTTGACCAGCTTGGGCAAGGCTCAGTATTGAGTGATCGCGCTTCTGCGTCCCTGTGAGGCTCGTTCGCACCGGCTAAGGTCACTCCGAACCCACAAGCGGCCGTGCTTATAATTAACTAATTACCCTATAAAGGAATCACAATTCCTTGTAGAAAAATTCTTTAACCTCTGCTTTCGATCCATTTATCGAAGTATGTATGAATGTTTGGCTGAAGTCTTATTTTATTCGACCTCGTCGTTTTTTTAATCAAATTAAAAACAGTTTACATGTCATGTTTGTACATTAACTTCTTCATACGTTTATGCGTAATACGTGACCCTTGGTGAGTTCGCAGCGTGACCTTAGACCGTGAGAAAGAGCCTTACAGATATGCAAAAACCATGTCCATTCAATAGTGTCGTTTTCGCAATATATTGATGTTCAAGAGAAGTGTCATTTAAAAAAAAGTGAAAACAATTTATGGGCCGTCCACTCGTGTGCAGTCCAAACTTATGGGTGGACCGAATATCAGTTATACGTTCCCTCATGATCTTATTTCCCCCTCAGTGCTGCCTGCTTTAGTGATAACCCTTTGGAAAATACACCTCCCTTCAGCGGTCTAAACATGTTGTATTACACACACTATCAGTTTATGTATGTATATTATAATGTTTACGTGTGAAACAAAAATGTATTTTGTCAAAGAGGAAGATAGTTTGACTGTACTTAAAAAATCTCAATTTCCCTTATAATCCGACGGATTGAACAGCTCTACAGGATAAGGTACTCGTTGGTATAGCTGAAGCGTTGGGAAATGACGAGAAGGTTGCTGCATTAGGCCGAGCGTTGAGTTTTTCTACCGCAGCATTGAACAGATACATGGAAACGAATAGGAGAGGGGACCGGATTACCTTTAAAGGTACCCGAGATATGCTTCTAGACTGGCGGCAGAAGATCTCCCCCGGCGATCAGCATCAGAAGCTCACAGAAGCCCTCATCAAGGCCAATCTTGTAGAGCTGAGTGACAACTTTCTCAGTCCCGAAGGTAAGTGTTTGTGTTTAGTTTCGGGTTTCACTGACGTGTTTCAATCAGATACGACAATTCACATCTGGGGACCAACCTTTTATAAACTCACCATCCAAAAGACGTGAATCGGCCTTGAACCGGATTCTGCGAGGTCAGTTTGTAGTCGAAGACAGAGAGATGACCGCACCACGGCATTACCGGCTAAACCAACGCATGATTATATATCTTGAAATATTTCTCCCAACAATTATAATTCCACGATATCTGCATGGTTTTTTGCAAATGAAATCGTGGTCTGTACAAGTATTGACAATATTTGACGTATGAGTGTGAGGTCCGTCTAGTTTCAAAAATTCTTAAGAGTGTATTTTTCTTTTCATATGCGCTGTATTTCATGATTTTGGCCTCAGGGAACACAAATGTCGACCGCCAGGAAATTAGAGCTCCGAACTGCAGGATTAAGGATACAATTATTGAAGCTGAAGTTGTTGAACTCCGTGCCTACGAATTTCGGTTGCCAACCGAAAGTCTCGATGGGAAGGTGGTAGGTTATCTTGCCTTTCTTCCTCAGGAAATGCCAAAGTCAAGGGAGCCTGTTCTCAACTTGGTCATCTATGACAATCTACCAGGATTCAAGAAGGTAAGGCAGAAGAAAAAGAAAGAATTTGCCAATTCATAGCAGTATGGTGTGTTCTTATAGTCTTTGCGAATAGCCTTTGAATCAAATTGATAGAGATTGCAACGTATGACAGAACGAACAAGAATTACAGCAAATTTGTATTTTAATAAAAAAATGTCATTGTTATTTTACCAAAAAGGAGTGAAAATATGTTTAATTGTTGATAGTTTTAGAAAATAAAGAAAAGCTAAACGAACATAAAAAGACGAGTAATTGTACGATATAACAATATATGCTAATGTGACAATTACCCCGCGGCAAGTTTCATACATTTCCAACTTTAACCCTTGACCCACCACCATACCCCGACCATAACCCTGGCCGCAAGCCTTAACTAAAAACCAATTGCAACCTTCTCCAATGCCACTTTAACTAACTGATACTGCTTTCAGACTGGCTTCTATCGGAGTCACACCGATGAAAATACCGATTGAATTTTCCTTTGGTAAACAAAGGTAAAACCGCCGTTTTCCCTACTGTCGCTTTCATACTGCTGGTGAAATTCACTCGCTGTAGCGAGCCTTTGCCGGAAGTTAATAATTATTACGTAATTATTAAGCCCGCGCCTCATCTAGCTGGCATGCAGCATGTTCAACAAAAAGTCAACAAACACAGCTGGTTACGATAAAGCGCGCGTACATTACGACATTAGGCCATTTGAATCGGTGTGTTAATCGCTGTTTTCTCCCGAACGCATTCACAGTGGCTGTTTCATCGGTGTCACACTGATAAAATGAGTATTTCTCCTGCTCTTGAGCAGGAGAATTTAATCGCCCATTTCTCTTCTTTTCATCGGCTATTTAATCGGCTTTTTCTCCTCTGTAGCATTCATAGTGGCCGTTTCATCGAATGCGTCCGGATGCATCCGATGAAAATCAGGCCAGTTTAAAAGGGGTAGAACGGAGTAATATGCCCCGTTGACACTAGCCCGCATTTTGGTTTGCGCATAGTTTGCGCATTGACACATAATCTTGCGTGTCAATTCGGGAAGTATTCGTCGTTACGTGCGGGAGGATGCGGGCCGTGATTGAAATGCGTGACGACATCTTCAAAATGTTCAAAATGTTGGCACAACAATTTTGTTTGGCAACGTTCGTGAATACTTTGTGAACTATCAGGACCATATGCGCTACCTAGTCGTAGCAGTGCGCGCCAATGCGCGCCGATGCGTGTCCATCAATTCGGCGTCGGTGTGAACTTAGCATAATTGTTAACAACTAAGTTGCTCACAATTTGCGCATTGGCTGCGCATATTTCCTGCGCAGTTTTCGCATGTCATGCGCATAGTCTACGAATACATGCCCTGGTAGTAACGCATTGCGTGAACTATTCGTAAATTAGACGTGACCCTAAACGGACTACGTGCCACTAATTGGCACGCATTGCCACGCCATAAAATGGGTCAGTGTGGGTCAGTGTGGGACCAAAATGTGTGCAAGTGTCAACGAGGCAATTGTCATCGCTTTAAAGCATTTGACGATAATATAACAATTTTATATGATTCCTTTTTATTAGTATTATTTTCATCATTATCAGTAGTAGTATTATCATTATTGATCGTTATCGTTATTATTTATATTATTATTATTCTTGCACTTATTCAATTTTAATAGAGTCTATGTGAAGAAATGGACGCAAAGGGTCGTATCAGCCGAGATATCGAGAGACTCTTTTTTATCGAATCTTCTAATCACAACAGCCTGGAGGTATCATGCAGAATGGATGAAACAAATGAAGATTTGAGAGAGGTAAAAAAAATACACCAGGACAGATCTAGAGTCCTTTGCATATTAAAACCTACCAGTGATGGTAACGTTGGCATCAATATTGATAATGACAACATCACTCAACACCCAATCAAGTCCATGGAAGTTACCATAAATGGCAAAGGTATCATGAATGATAACATTTATGCAACGGGGCGCGGGATTATCAGCACCCATCCGTCACATATAACAAATGGAAGAGGGAAAAGGACGGAGGGATTAAGAGAGAAAGAGAGAGAGAGAGAAAGAGAGAGAGAGAGAGATAGAAATAAAGATAGGGAGTGGTAGAGAGATACAAAGGAAGAGAGAAAAGAGAATGAGAATGGCGGCCGGGTTGGTTAAAGAATACCACATGATAGATACTCACCATCTTTTCCCTTCTCTTTTTCTCTTACTCTCTTTCCCCTCTTCTCTTATCGTATGCATCTTTCTATCTCTCTATACACCCCCTTCACTTCTCCTCGACCATCGCTAGACTCTCTACTTCTGGGATCTGCATGATTTCGGACGGAATGTCCTGGACTTCACGTTAGATTGTAATCACTTATCAACAAATGACAGCAATGTGAAAGTTACGCTAACACACGGAAAGAGAAGACGCAACAGCATCTTTGTTGTCGATTTGAAAGGTAAAATATATATATATACATACATTAGACGGACATAAGATATACATATCAACCCGTCTAAATTAAACGCTGTAAGGTATATACGCATAAGACGGACATGTGTGGTGAAAAATGACATTAAGAAGACATGGTTATTAGCAGGACATGTGCGTGTCCTGTTAACGATTAAACAATATAATTACTACCATCTACGTACGTTTGCAGAGAGAGAAAACTTAAAGGCCTCCCAAGAAACAATAGGTTTAATTATTAGTCATGAGTTCAATTAGTTATATTGTTTTGAATTTAGAGTTAGGGTAAGGGTAAGGGTAAAGTTTAGGGTTAGGGTTAGGGTTAGGGAAATATACCAGTTTTGATGATGTCCGGTTAAATTATCATTTAGGGTTATATATATATATATGTCCTGTTAATACAACATTTATAGTTAAATATAAATAAATTATATATACATATAATTCTTAAAACAACATAAATCAAATCTTAGAGTTCACTCTTTCACTATATATGGTTTCAATTTGTTTTTCTTTCATATTGTGAATTCAGAATAACAAATTACAAATAAATGCAACAAACTATGCAAATAATGCGTACACGCGAAATGTCGCGATGTGGCAACATTATTATTATAGTATGTATCGTTACATTGTAAAGTCATATATAATGAATTCAAGAGTGAATTCATCACTTATTTTCAATTTTTGTAATCATAGTTTTTATATTACCATGATGGAGAATTATCCAAATTGAATTATTTGTTTTATATATAATGAGATAATTATATATATCTATGCATAAATATATGCATTCAATATGCAATTATTTATATATTAATATTGTACATATTGTATTAACAGGATATCTGTATATAACCCCTAATGGTACATTAACCGGACATCGTACAAATGGTATATTACTCTAGCCCTTACACTAACCCTAATCCTTACACTAAAACACTAATCCTAACCCTTACCCTAATTTCAAAACAATATAACTAATTAAACTAATGACTAATGAATATAACTCTATCTAGGGGGCAGTTATTATATTATTCAATCGTTCAATTATCCAAACAGGATAGGCAAATGGCTTGCTAATGACCATGTTTACCTAATAACTTTTTTGTTGCACTTACAGACACAAAGGTGCGATTGATCCACAGCTCGCCAGATGATATTTATTGTGATGATAAAAATTATCATTTTTTTCGTCTGGTCCTTTTTCCTATTGGCATATTGAACATATGTGACCAGGGCCCCGTCTTATAAAGAGTTGATATCAAGCGCACTTCATCTGCGATTGAAATCGATCGCACATATGTACACAAGAGATAGAAAACTGTAAACTTCCGATTGATTGAAGGACTTGCGATTGATCCGGATCAATCGTAACTTTATCACAGACGGAGCCATATCATTACAAAGCCACCAACAAGTCGTATGCTTTGATTCTCAGTTAGAGCTCAACAACGGTTTATTCGGTCAGGATGGTCAAATGTTAACTCAGCACTTCATGAAAGAGCTTAAAGTTTTCTTTTTAATTTCCAAATTTTGAAACAAAAAATGAACAAATAATAGTATGTCGGACATCTGTAGAACTCTGTTTGTCTGATATTGAGTTTTCTTAATGTTTTTAACTTCTTTATTATCCTGGCTACCTATAGAGCGAGCTGATGCAAGCATTGGTACTTCGTCAAAAGAAGGTAAAGGTTATACCTAATTTGTGTAACATTTTTAAGACAATTTCACGATCCTTTCAAGGAAATTCGCTATGTTTTATTTCTACGCAATTAAAACAAAATATTAGAGTAGAAAGTTTCAAATATTAGTTAATAGGGTATGAAACTTTTTAGCAGCACCGATTCAATTTACTTTCTTTCTGATCATTTCGAAACGGCTCTGTGCACATCACGTCTTCTGTACTACTTGTACATGTTATTCCAAGTTGTTTGTTTTGTAATTTATTTGTATTTCTCCAAATGTGTAATATAAACATACAATTGAATAAAATAAATAAACATTTTCAATATTGATTGCTTATACATGAACATAATTAAACAAAAGCTTATTTGCAGTGTTTATAACTTAGTACATTGAGACAACTTTAGATGTTATAAACGTTGAATTTACTATGGCGAAAAGTTATTATAATTTAATGCTAGAAAGGAAAAAAGAAAAAATTGGTTTCTATTTTTGGCAAAATATTTTAGACCTACCAGAAACATTTGTTTGGAAAGAAGTATTTCAGTTCAAATTTAATAACATAAGAGACAATAAGATCAAACAATATAATTTTAAATTAATTCATAGAATATTGCCATCTAAAGACAATCTCTTTATATGGAAAATCGTACAGTCTAACGAATGTGAAATTTGTCGTGAAAAAGAAACTATTGAACATTTTATATTTCGTTGCAAGAAATTAAGAGTTTTCTGGAAAATTATCTCAAGAATTATATATTTCATTTTTAAAATAGAAATTGAAATTGATATGAAAATGTTATTGATTTGATATAAAATAGATAACAGAAAATATACTTTACTTAATTTTTGGATAAATTATCCTCAACTAGTTATATACAAAGACTACGTAAAGCGGAACTTTGGAGAAGTACCAACCAATCCAAAGAGGTTAATAAATAATTTTATTTCATCATTAAAATGTTATTTGAAATACAAAGAAAATATAAAATACTTCGATATTGAGGAAGTTAAGAAAGTATTAGAAATGTTAAAATGATCATTTTAAGATATTATGTTGATCTTGTATATAATTCATGTTTCATTTTACTTGTTTTGTAAATAATATATATGTATTTTGAAATGGAACAATAAAGTCCCTCTGAAGAGGTAAAGAGAAGAAAAAAAATAACTTAGCAAAAAAAATGAAAGTAAACTTAAAGTAATTAAACATAATTTATAAGGCAATTCTATTTATTATTTACTTATATGAAAACATATTTAAACAATTGGAGGTTATTTTACTGGAACTCCCAGCTCCCCCTCCCTCACACAAACATACACAAACACACACACACACACACACACACACACACACACACACTACTCACTCAGTGGATTTCTGCTAACATTTACACATCCACACGCACCCACCAGAACAAACACTCACACACAAACATAAATTACACGACACGTTTGTCATCATTTTGCATTTTGATATATATATGAACGGAAGTTTACACTCCTTACAAGCCATAACAGTACGATAAACTAAAAAAAGACCCTCTGTCTAGGTCTTGCCTAAAACAGACTATTATGTTTTTATAGCTTGTGTGATTGGTTGTTTATTTACGTCTTTTTATCTTCTTCTTTGTAGGTAACGCAACAAAAACAGCATGGGGAGACGATTAAAACACTGAATACCAATTCCGCCCCAAAAATGGGTAATATTGCCTTAATACGAAGACTTTAAAAGCCTTATCGATCTATTTTGTATTACTAAGATGAATACCGTCAGGGAGAAATATAGAAAGAGCGAGAGAGCGATAGAGGGAGGAGAAAGAGAGTGAGCAAAGAGATTGAGGAGAGAAAAGGAGAGAGAGGGGAGAATGAGAGAGAGAGAGAACTAGAGGGGGAGGAGAGAGAGAGAGGGAGTGAAAGAAAGCTAGAAATAAGGAGAAAAAACAATAAGAACGCAGACGAAATATTAGATGGGACATCTCTCAAGTCGGAAGGATATGCTTGAAGCCCTACTGGTAGAGGAACAGGGGCGGCAGGAGAGGAACAAGAACCGGAAATATGTTCTAACTCGCACAAAGTGAATTTGTATATTTCCTTACATTTTTTATAATAATAAACACTCGAATAACAAACTAATTGTTGTAGTTGTATTGTTCCACCTTCACGTTATAATGTTGTCTCATACATACAAGTTGACAAGAAAATGCACGTTGAAAAACAATGATAGACACTAGTAATGGAGAAATGAGTTGGGGTTTCCCGTTAAGAAGCAAAGATTTTAAGTTACCGAAGGATCTACATAAATATTGTAAAATGAATGTCATAGCAAAATAGAAAGACGTAATACAACTTTGAGTCTCTGACATATTAACATTATGAATAACATGTTAACAACTAAGTTGTACAGTAACTTTGATAAAGTAGATGTGTTTCGTTCGTTTGAGGACAGAAGGGTATTAACTCACATATGTTTACACATTATTAACGCCTTCTAGCTACAAGCTTGGAAGGGGTGTTGTAAAGGCCCGGTCAAACAGAGGGGACGCATGGGGAACGCACGGCCAGCGCATTGGAAATTTGCAATTTTGGCCAGTGCGTTGTCGTGCGCCCAACTTTTGTCAAAGCTACAGCAAGCTGACACAAAATGCATAGCGTGTTGCTAGCGCGCTGAGCGCATACAGGGCGCATACAGTGCGCATACAGACCGTACACAGAGCGCACATGATAACAACTTCCACGAATGCACAGCGTGTTGCTAGCGCGCTGGACGAATGGTCAACGCATGCACCGCGTTCTACGACGCACGGCCAGCGCATCGGAAATCGGAAAAGGCCGTGTGCCTTACTTTTGTCAAGATTTTGGAAAAGCTAGCGAGCTGACAAAAAATGCACAGCGTGTAGCTAGCGCGCTGTGCGTATACAGGGCGTGTGCTCTGCGTACGTCTGGCGCTGGTCTAGCGCGCTCGACGCATGTCTGGCGTGCCTTTGGCGTGTACATTCATGCGTCGAGCTCCGCGCACACTTTTGAGCATGCTCAAAATAGCCCGACGCACACAGCGAAGGACGACGAATGCATAGCGCTGGTCCAGCGTTGGTCCAGAACGCTCGACGAGCGAGTAACGAATGATGACGCACGCCTAGCGAACGACAACGCACTGGCCCAAATTGCAAATTTCCAATGCGCTGGCCGTGCGTCCTCCATGCGTCCCCTCTGTGTGACCGGGCCTTTAGCAAATAACGTACAGATATGGGATGTAGCCGTAGTATATACATATGTATATACATTTGTGCCAAGGATGGATATCTGGGCTTGGGTGGGTGCGTGTTCTAAGAAAATAACATGTATATATGGTATGTTGCTATACATTTGTGTGAGGTATGCATGGTATTGTGTGAGGGAGCCATGGTCCCGCCCCCCCCCCCCCCACTCAGGTTTCGAAATGACCGCATGCGTGTTGCCAAAATGTCCGGTAAAGGGGTACTTTTCGTGCGTCAAAGTCCGGCCCGAGAAATGTAAAAAAAGGGGGTGTATTTGACTTTCACCCGGAAATTTCTTTAAAAAGGGGGTGTTTTTCTCTCATCTCTTTGTAATTAAAAAAGGGGGTTATAAAATATCTTTTTTTCTTCAAAAATAGGGTACAAGCATACGCGTACCCTAAATGAGGGATACGTGGCTTGGGTTAGTGAATGTTTTAGGGAAATGAAACGAAAACAATGAGAAGAAATTGTGAAATTAATCAATAAAATAGTGCTTACATCTCTTCTGGCAGCGAGCCATAAAACTTGAAATTTATACTTTAATGTTAGAATCATTTCTAAGCCACTCATTTTTCATTTTTATATTGTTACAATCTTGTAATCATTTTCCATTCAATGTGTTTTTATACCATCGTATAGCATGTAATTATCAACGATGGCAGCATTTTTTTTACCCTAATGTTGTTCTTTGAGCGTCATGTAACGCCTGGCTGGAATGCTCCCCAGGGAGTGGAAATTGTGCACACGGTGTGTGCGGGCAAGCACTGAATCCAATTACCGGGGTAATAGTATATTTGTAAAGCGCTTAGAGACATTTGTAATAAGCGCTATATAAAAATTAAATATTATTAGCATTAATATTATTATTGAAATGTGCTTCCTTCTACTAATCATCTGGCAATGATTCTAAAAATCATAAATTCAAACACCAACATATTTACGAACCTCAATTATCTAGACAAACAGTCAAGTTTGTTGATACAGTGTATGCTTATGTATATATAAATATTTTGTTCTGTTAGGAACTCCTAGAAGAAATATAATGTTATTTTAAGACTGGTCCTTGTCATTTTCGATGGCAAAAATCCGAATGTTTGATGTTAAATCTGAGATGCATGGCCCTATGTGTACTCAGTGTATGTGATATGGTGTAATAATGAAACAAATGCGCTTCAAAATGATCATGAAATGCCTCAAAAAAGTAAATCCTTGAGTGGACCGGTTTTACCATACTCATTTTCCCCAATGGACTGTAGTGTTATGAAAACCGTTAGGAAAACGCACAATTTGATTCCGATTTCCAATCATAAATATCTTGCTAATCAGACATGTGATCGGCTTGTAACAGTCACGGGGCTCCTGACTGACCTAAGAGTTTATAATCCAGGATTTTGTTTCAGAATCTGAGACAAAGTTACCCAATCCCTTTAATGATGGTTGGATTCGACTATGAACTATTGCATTTTTTTTAATAAAAAAAAAAGATATAACATCTTTTGATTGTCTCACTTAATGGATAACACGTGACTGCGTTTGACCAATCGTATGAATGTGATATAAGAGTGAATTGGTGTCGTTAAAGAAACATAACTATGTATGCACCTTTATTATCCTCCATATAATCTTGATTCATGCGTTTGATTTAATTGTGGAAGAAAAAAAAACGTGTACTCTCAGTGTTCAAGATCTCGAAACGAAACAATGTGTATTACGAAACGAAATATTTGATCACATAAATGTGAAGTATGCCTAGTATTGTAACAAATAGCTCAACAGCTTATTACCGCAAAGTCATACAGAGGAATATATATTACATATATCTAATTATCTGGAAATTGTATACAGACTTAATCATATCTTGAGCACTTTGCCTGCTGGCCCATGGTGTTTTCTGTAGTATGCTAACGGGGAGTATGACAATTCGCTAGTCTGGTGTGTTTTTTTTTACAATGTATTGACGAAATTTCTTAGAGTTTATATCGTTTTGTGTGAAATAAAGTTTAAGAAACAACAACAGCAAGATGATGATCCTTTTCCTTTTTGTTAAATCCCATTGAGTAGTTTGAGTTCTCGGAATTGCTAGAATATATGAGAGCATTTTGTTGGTCTTTTGTATGTTAGTGTAGAAGAGTATTATGAGAAAATGTCCCCTGAAAAGGATGACTCTTCAAAACGCCATAAGATTCGAAATATGACGAATAACTATTTAGACAATATGTTACATTTAATAGTTATGATTCTGATCCTCTTTTAATTCAATGCGGTGTTCCTCAAGGCTCCATCTTAGGTCCACTGTTATTTCTTCTTTATGTAAATGATATTATCAATACATCCCCCTTCTTTCTTTTATCTTATTTGCCGATGAAACAAATATCTTTTTTTCCCATAAAGACCTTAATTCGTTAAACAATACTTTGAATTATGAAATTAACAAAGTATCAGATTTGTTTAAATCCAATAAACTTTCACTTAATACAAAAAAGACTCATTTCATGTATTTTAAACATCGTTCTCATAATACAGAAACACCTATATATATTAAAATCGATGGTATGCTACTAGAGAAGAAAACTAATTCCAAGTTTTTGGGTGTTCTTATAGATGAAACCTTGACTTGAAATGATCATTTACACCAAGTTAAAATGTGCATTTCCAAAAGTATTGGAATAATCTCCAAGTTAAAGTTTCTTCTACCCCATGCAACCTTATTCCTACTATGATATTCGCTAGTTCTCCCGTATATAACATATTGTAATAGTGTATGGGCAAATTGTGGTTCGACAAAAATTAATTCTATTTTCAAACTGCAAAAGAAAGCCATACGTATTTGTACAGGTTCGCATTTTCTTAGCTCACACTGATCCTTTATTCTATAAACTTAAAACACTAAACAAATTCGATCTGAACACTACTCAAGTAGCAGTTATTATGTTTAAGTATATTAATAATCTGTTTCCACCATCCTTTGATAACATGTTTAGGTTTAATAATTCCGTTCATTCATACTCTACTCGCATATCTGGAAACTTCCATCTTACAAACCCCAAATTATCAATAACACACACATCTGTTAGACATTTTGGCCCGGACATTTGGAATGATTTACCCGACAACATAAAGTCTTGTTCAACCATCTACTCCTTAAAAGCTACACTTAAACGACAAATAATACAATTATATGCTCCCCTCTCTTAAAATTAGTATAACAAAACCGTGACTTATTTATTCTTTATCATGCAACTGCTCACTGCACCTGCACTTGCACCGCACCCTCTTGATCACTCAGTTTTTCGAAGAGAGTTATGTCGCCAATTCTTTTTACGAGGCCGCCATCCATCTCCAGCCTAACCGCTCACGATGGTAGTCTCCTGCGTTCCAAATTACCTCTCTAATTTATTGAAAATATTTCATATTTCTTATGTTATTGTATGCTTCGTACATGTTTATCGAATGATATAATTGTACATGATTTTTCATTTAATTACTTTTATAAACATTGTATTCATTGTATTTGTTATTGTTCGAAATGTTGTACTTTGACTTTGAATTTGTATATTTTTGAACGCAGAAATAAAATCAATCAAACAAACAAACATTTAGATAGATAAATTCATATTTGTATGTCCGATTTTATTCAAATCATCACCAGTTTTCTTCGCTGAATTATCCTGCTTTCATTTAGACTAATTACGGTTGAATTTGCCATCAAAGGATTTTGAAATACCCCCCCCCCCCCCATAAGTTCTCTGGCAGTATTAAAAACATTTGCGGGGGTTCCACGCCATATTCGCGGGCTTTGCGCCATATTCGCGTTGGTCCTACTATTCTTTCATGAGATCGATAGTTGCTACCAACGACGGTTCATTCCTTTTGGACGGGGGTGGGAGGGGTTTTCCCCTCACTTTTTCCTCTTTCATCCATTTGCGTTATAAAAGAATCACTCTCAGAGGGGGTGAATATACAATTGTCTCTGATATCTTTGATTATTGTAATGGACAATCGAGTACAGACAGCAAACAACGTTTTAGGAGCACATTATCCTACAACAGGCAATGGGATCAACACTGACACATGAGATTATAATCCGTATTTTCGTTACTTACATTGACCTTGTGATGACCTAGATGATAAGAATATCTCTTAGTTTGCTAAGGAGAACATAATTCTCTAAATAATTTTAATTACTTAGTTCTTTTAACATTGCACACATGAATGAACAATCCCTACAGATAAAGGGGAAAAAAGCAAAACAAAACACAAATATTAAAGCAAACCTAAACAATACAAGCAAAGAACAAACACACATTCGTGTGATAACAGCTTCATTAAAAAACAAGTTGAGTTCTGGTAATGGTGTTGTATAGTGACAGAAACGGTGTGGAAGCCTTTTGAAAATATTGAACAGTAACCATTGTATATGCTGTGAGGCCTTGGAATGAAAATGATAATATATTGACTCACTCTTGCTGGGAGTCACATACATTATACACAGCAATGCTTATGTGGAACTACACTAACAAATATAATGACAGTAGGGTCTTAAACCTTTAGTTGTTTCTTGTCCTATTTTTAATATACAGTGTAAGGGCATTTGAAGAGCCATCCATTTTTCTGGGGACTTTAAAAGAAGGATACTATCCCACTCAAACATGAAATTGAAAAAAGGAGGCAACAATTTGTTTTCCACCTGTCCCAGAACCGTACCTTTTCTTTAAAGTTGTAGAGCTGGGATAAAAAATTGACTATAGTGAGAAACCATTCGAGCATAATTGACGATCACTGATATAAAAGATATTGACGTGATCATAGGCTTCGGATCCACGCGAGGGTTGTGCAGGGGGTAAGAATGGGCACAGAGGGTAAAAAGCTAGGGAGCCAACGCAACAGACATGGACAACAAAAACATTATTGTTCAAATCCATAACATTTGATTAATATTGGGTTGAATTTAGACAACTGTCTTTAAATGTAGAGTGTATTCGCTAGTGCAGAACGATTCATCCACCCCTCTCCTCCCCCTCTCTCTCTCTCTATATATAAATATATACACACATCTCCCCTCTCTTCCCCACTCTCTCTCTCTCTATCTCCCCTCCTCTCTATTTCTCCCTCTCTCTATATCTCAATCTAAAATGTTTTCTCCCCTCTCCCTCTCTTCGTCTGTCTCTATCTCTCTATCTTGTCATCTACTCTATCTCTTTCACGCTACCCCCCCCCCCTTTCTCTCTCTCTGTATATATATATATATATATATATATATATATATATATATATATACAGTGCGTCCCAGAAAAAAAGAAACCGAGAATTGTCGATGTTTTATCATAACTAAATCACAATCATAATTGATAAATGACACATATTTGTAAAGCTTAGATCCTCCTCTTTCATTAGATGCAACTAATATAATGCCCTTTTCACGCATGAGTGATTAAAATGATTTTGAAGAGGGGAAATCAAAAATTTATTTGGCGGACGGTATCTGAATTCCAAAGATAAAATCACATTTCCAGAAAGTTGAGTCCCTGCCCTTTTATTTGACACCTAAATCAGGAAAAATGAGCAAGGAATAACAGACTGCTGTTTGTTTAAAGTAGTGCTTGCATTTCCATAACTATATTAAACGAATTCGTTTTCACTGGCTGCCTTCCGTAGCAACACACGGAATTAACAAAAGACTTAACTCCGTTTCGTTGACAATCAGCCCTAAAGCCCCTTTCACACCGGATCTGCGTAGAGTTGCGTAGTGTTGCGTACCGACTACGCCGAAGTTAAGCTGCGTACTCATGAATAAATTGATGCTTCGGCGTAGTCCCTGCGTAGGTTATGCGTAGGCTTGCGTACGATCGGCGTATAGTTACGTACCCTGTGCGTAGGCACCGCGTACCTTCGGCGTAGGCAATTGGCGTAGGGTTACGTACGGTTGCGTAGGCCTGGCGTAGGGTTGCTTACGGTTGCGTAGGCCTGGCGTAGGGTTGCTGACGGTTGCGTACGGTTGCTTACTGTGGGAGAAAATGCCATGTAAAAATGCAATAGACGCTCGTAGGAGCCGCGAGTATAGCCATTGGCGCTTTATAAACATATATAATGAAGGAAAAAAAAAATATTTATTGTATAAATGAACTGTGCAGTGTACAAAGAATTGTACATGTTATTACATGTGAAGATAACTTGATCTTAGTATAATCATAACATTCTGACAAACTGTGACATCCAAGGGGCAGTGGGTCTCTTTTGCATGTGTGAAATAGGGCTGAAACGCCAATTTGCGTAAAATAGTGAGTGCAGAAAATATAACATTTATAAACCTGCCATAAGTTTTACTAGTAAAAAGTGGCATTTGGTACACGTTTTTGACCGTTAAATTTTCAGTTTTTTTTAGTAGGTATTAGCAACTGCTGAGGTTATTTTGCAGTAATGTTAATTTGTTCAAGATTTTATTTTCCAAAAAATGCAGACATTTTTGTTGATGTACTACATTATTGTACTATGTATCATTGAAAAGGGTAATATATGAACTTTGTTTTGATAAACATTGCAAGGTCACGTGATGTGATTTGATAACTCAAAACGCCAACAAAAGAGAGCGCTTATTTTGATTTGTGAATAAATGTGGACAGAAGTCTGATATTTGTTGACCATATCTCCTTTTTTCACTCATTTGTAATATATCATTCCATAACAGTTTCCTGAAAGTTTGAAGACGATATCTGTTGTCCTTGGTCCGTAGCGTATTTGTGTGTGACAATGTAATGATATAAATGTTAGTCATTTACTAAATTTAAAGAAATACTTCTGACATACACACTCACTCAGTCTCATTAACAGAGTGAGAAAAAAATATTTCTTTGCTCATTTCAATTAAACAAAATTATATTACAAACATACAAACAGGACCACAAACGTACACACAAGCAAACAAACCGACTCAAATACATACAGATTTCCACAAAACATAATAAAATTTTCGCATGAGGCATCAGCTTATGAATCTTATCTCTGTTTATTATATCAACAGCCTGAGATGTCAATTATCACAAATTTAATAAACCATAACAAAACAAAACATGTCAGTCTGAAATACCTTGTAGTGGTACAAACAGAATAACAAGCAAGAATGATCAATGATCAATATCTGCCAAGTTTACATCCAGGTCCCCAAAAAAATCTTTATACCATACGTTTTTAATGCTTCGTCGGACTGGCGTAGGGTAGCGTATTGTTGCGTAGGCTTGGCGTACATTTGCGTAGGCTTGGCGTACAGTTTCGTAGGCTTGGCGTACAGTTGCGTAGGCTTGGCGTACAGTTGCGTAGTAAAGTCTACGCCGAAGGTACGCGAAAAAAATTAAACATGTTTAATTTTTTGCGTTCATCTCGCGTACCCATTCGCGTCCCTCCGCGTACAGTTGCGTAGGGTTGCGTACGATCGGCGTAGGGTTGCGTACGATCGGCGTAGTCGCTACGCAACTCTACGCAACTCTACGCAAGGCCCGGTGTGAAAGCCCCTTAAGCCCCTTTTACACCGGATCTGCGTAGAGTTGCGTAGTGTTGCGTACCGACTACGCCGAAGTTAAGCTGCGTACTCATGAATAAATTGATGCTTCGGCGTAGTCCCTGCGTAGGTTTTGCGTAGGCTTGCGTATAGTTACGTACCCTGTGCGTAGGCATCGCGTACCTACGGCGTAGGCAATTGGCGTAGGGTTACTTACGCTTGCGTAGGCCTGGCGTAGGGTTACGTACGCTTGCGTAGGCCTGGCGTAGTGTTGCCAAAAGTCGCATTGGGTACACGGTTTTGACCGTTATATTTTCATTTTTTTTTGGTAGACATTAACAACTGCTGAGGCTATTTTGCAGTAATGTTAATTTGTTCAAGATATTATTTTCCAAAAAATGTAGACATTTTTATGGATGTACTACATTATTATAATCATTCACAAGGGTAATAAATGAACTTTCTGTTGATGTACATTGCAAGGTCACGTGATGTGATTCGATACCTCAAAACGCCAACAAAAGAGCGCTTATTTTGATTTGTGAATAAATGTGGACAGAAGTCTGATATTTGTTGACCATATCCCTTTTTTTTCACTCATTTGTAAATATCATTCCATAACAGTTTCCTGAAAGTTTGAAGACGATAGCTGTTGTCCTTTGTCCGTAGCGTATATGTATGTGACAATGTAATGATATAAATGTTAGTCATTTATTACTTCTGACATACACACTCACTCAGTCTCACTAACAGAGTGAGACAAAATTATTTCTTTGCTCATTTCAATTAAACAAAATTATTTTACAAACATACAAACAGGGCCATAAACGTACACACAAGCAAACAAACCGACACAAATACATACAGATTTCCACAAAACATAATAACATTTCGCATGAGGCATCAGTTTGTGAGTCTTATCTCTGTTTATTATATCAACAGCCTGAGAGGTCAACATCACAAATTGAATAAACCATAACAAGCAAAACATGTTAGTCTGAAAATCCTTGTGGTAGTACAAACAGAATTACAAGCAAGAATACAAAATAAAGTTAAAAAAAAACCTTTTTGTTCATGAACAGAATAAATGTGAGAACGCACAAATGTAAACAAAAATAGCATTTCCCTTCAAAATAATGATCAATACCTGCCAAGTTTACATCCAGGTATATACAACAAAAAATCTTTATACGTTTTTAATGCTTCGTCGGACTGGCGTAGGGTAGCGTATTGTTGCGTAGGCTTGGTGTACAGTTGCGTAGGCTTGGCGTACAGTTGCGTAGGCTTGGCGTACGGTTGCGTAGGCTTGGCGTACAGTTGCGTAGTTTCTGCGTAAAAAGTCTACGCCGAAGGTACGCGAAAAAAATTAAACATGTTTATTTTTTTGCGTTCATCTCGCGTACCCATTTGCGTCCCTCCGCGTACAGTTGCGTAGGGTTGCGTACGATCGGCGTAGTCGCTACGCAACTCTACGCAACTCTACGCAAGGCCCGGTGTAAAAGCCCCTCTAGACGAAAGACTTGATGTATGGCTGATTGTCAACGAAACGGAGTTAAGCCCGCATTGAACGGGGCATCGTAAAGTAATCGAACAGCCTTCTTTTGTAATTTAAATAATTTCGTCATAAAATAATCAGAACCATTTGACCATGTAATATTACAATAATAAATGTGCGGAATTATCAAGGCATAATACAACATAATCAAAATATATCTTGGGAAGTGTCTTAATCGATAAATAATAACAACTCCCTTAGCAACTCTATTACATATGACACCAATGTGCTCATGCCATATCAATCTATCATCGATGTAAACACCGAGAGATTTAGTGAAAGAAGCACGAACTATAGCTTGTCCATTGAAATGAATAATGTAATTATCATCTTCAACTTCTCTGTTTGTAAATAACATAAATTGATTGTTATCAATATTTATAATCATTTAATTTATGTAATTCGACAGTAAATGTATCTAATAACATGTTCAGATCACTTCCAGACATGTACACACTGGTGTCATCTGCAAAAAGAATACATTGTAAGAGTTTAGAAGAAGTAATGATATCGTTTATATAAACCAAAAAAGTAATGGACCCAATATAGACCATTGGGGCACTCCGCATCGAATTTGCTTATTTGAAGAGTTATGATAATTGATAACTACAAATTGAGACCGGTCTAAAAAATAACTCTTAAATAATAATAATAAATGTCCACGAATTCCATAATCTTCCAACTTGCTCAACAAAATGAAATGATCTAATGTATCGAAGGCTTTGAGCAAATCGCAACCATGTATTCTTTAGAATCAATAGCTTTACAAGCTTTGTGAATTAATTCAAGAAGCGCCATCGATGCGGAGTGTCCGGAGCGAAAACCATATTGATTATCAGAACAAATATGACATGAAGATAGAAAATCATTCAAACGTTTGTATAAGCACTTCTTGAAAATCTTTGAAAATAAAGGTAAGACAGATATTGGGCGGTATTTTTTTGTATAACTAACATCACCTGATTTAAAAACTGGGATCACTTTTGCTATTTTTAATTGAGTAGGGAACACACCATATGAAATACAAGAATTAAATATAGAACATAATTGTGGAGCAATTATATGAATGAATTTTTAATGACACTATTAAACATCGATTTCATCATATCCGGCACTAGTTCCATTTAAAAAAAAAAAAAACTATATCAATAATCTCTTTACAGGTTACAGGAGAAAAAAATGCAGTTTTATCATTTTTTAAAGATTCTTTTGATAAAATTAATTAGAATATTGAACATTATTTGTTAAATTGTAACCAATTTTTACAAAATACTCATTAAATATTTCTGATACTTCATTTTTGTCTGTAATTTTTCTACCATCAACATTAATTTCATCAATACATTGTTTAGAACATGATTTTAAGCCAAGAGCTTTATTTGTAGTTTTCAATGTTGCTTTTATATTACCCTTATCATTATTTATGTCCTGAAGCAAAATGTGGGAACTTAAAAACAAAACAAAAAACAACAACTCATATTTAACTGTTTTGAGGCAGGCCCAAAATAAGAAGTTAGGTGAATTTGATGCAAAATAATGTACAATTAGAGAGATCCCTCCCCCCTCCCACAGACACACACACACACGCACAAACACACACATATTTACACACATAAAAGTGCAGTAACTTTTGAGAGAGTGCGAGAAAAAAATAGTAATGATAATAGTAGTAAAATGTATCTTTTGCTTGAGTACTAATGTTCCTTTCGTGTACTAGTATTACCTCGATATAGGCCAAGCGGTTCTGATAACGCGCTTAGGCATTCGAGGAAGTTATATTTACAGTGTATCCATATACATCACATTGGTGGAAAGTAATAATGTACACACATAAACATTGCTCCATAATGATAATGGCAGTAAAATGTATGTATTGCTTAAATAATAATGTTTCCTTTCCTGGACCAGTAAACAGTGGACCAGTAAACAAATACACCATGCACTGAGAGGCTCTAGTTGAAATTATGGATCGAGGTGGCAGGAATAGCTTTTCTGTCGCCGAGGAATCCATAATTTCACTAGTGGCTTGAAATAGTGCATGATATATTTGTTTTATATTTTTCAAACCAACCAAAAAATAATAATGATAATAATAATGTTTACTGTCACTGAAGTAGTGAAGAGTGCAGCGCAGACGCGCGACCGCGACCGATAGCACATTTATCTTGATCGATCGTATATATATGACGTCATCCATGGTATAGTGCTATGGAATAGTGCACTACACCATAGATGACGTCACGGTGACATCATAGCAATGGTATGTTTGGTCACGTGATGCTATGTTGACAAATCACTGAACAGGATTTCATTGATCAAACATATAATATTACCTAGATATACGCCAAGCGGTCCTGATTACGTGCTTTGGCATTCGAGGAAGTTCTATTTACAGTGTATCCATTTACATCACCTGGGTGGAGAGTGTCAACTGCAGATTACTGTCTTGACACAAGACATTGGAATATTGTATTCTATCCATAAAAGGGTAGGTGCTCTTGGTATTACGTTATCAAGAAATGGCGGGTACCATGTCGTGCTAAGAAACTGTACATTACTCTATCTTTATACTTCTCTTATACTCTTTGATAGGAAATCTTATAAATTAAAGGGCAAAAATACACTAAATCTCATGTGAACTTTTGCACATAATAATAGACAACCAAAACCTAAAGATTGCTTTCGGGCAGCATAATGCCTTTGCAAAACTACCTATTTCCGGTCTTGATTAGTTCCATGTCAGTCATTTTACCACCGGTATAGATTACTTATGCAATGAAACAGTTCAATGTTCTCGAAACCTTTAGTGTTCAATGTTCTCGAAACCTTTAGGTTATTTATCAATTGATAAATACAATGGAAAGGGGATTAATTGTGTGGAATAAAAACTGAACATTTCATATCATCACTATTATAATAATCACTTAATTTAGTTTCTCAAGAGCTGCAGCAAGTGATAGGACATCAATAAAGGGGACCTTAAGATCATCTTTCATAGACTGGTAGAAAGTTTGTGGGACTGTGACCAGTAGTTTCTTCAGTTGCAATAACTGGGTTCCATTGAGAGTTTTCAAAGCTTTGTTTATACGTGCTGTGACGTTGTTAGCTGCCAGCCAGTCCTGGACCTTCTTGGAATCCCATCCGGGTAATTGAGATTCCATCGGAGGTGGATTCAGTTCTAGCTCTGGGGACGAGGAAGCTTTCAAGGAAAATGGAGCACAAGTAAAGAAACGAAATTCATTTTAAAATACACACACATATACATATATATATATATGTATATTACAAAATATCTCAAAATAATTATAAGCATAACAACCAACATAATTATCATTGGCCATGAAAGCTGATAATTTTTACTCGAATTAATATGCCTTGTTTTTTCCAGCTTGTTAAATTGTTACTCACTTATATTTACATTCTAATTGTAAATATACATGTTATTACTTTTAACAAGGCTAATGCGTATTCATATTCATATTATGCTATAATTATACCATGCATTATATTAATATTAAGTAACATGCATAAGTATGAAGCAAACTAGAAGGGGTGTTATTTATTGAAAAAAAATATCTACACAAATCTCACAAAGTAGCCACTCATCACGTTATCAAGGACCAAAAAGAAGGATATAAACTTATTATTATTATTATTATTATTATTATTATTATTATTATTACAAAGATATATTCATATATTCATCAATTCTGTTCGCTCCCTCTCTCTCTCTCTCTGTCTAATGCCTTGGTCACAAATACCCTTACGGGCTGCTACGAACGCCGTACGAACAATTTTCAGACCATTTCGTAAGATCTTCTTAAGAAGGCCGTACGAAACAAGCGTTCGTAGACCGTTCGTAGACCGTTCGTAAGAACGCAGATTGGTCGATGGTCTTGTCCAAGATTTTTTTTAACATCGTACGAAACCCTCTCTTCGTAAGGCGGCCGTACGAACGCCGTATTTACATCGTAAGAACCACGCAAGATCTACGTACATTTCGTAGGGTCAAGGGACAATTCTAGAAGCTTCAAATTATTACGATGACCGTAAGAACGCCTCAAGTTGTTCATAGAGGGCTCTTACGGCGTTCGTAAGAACGCCCTACGAGCGGAGATTCTTATGGTCTTCGTACAAATGACTCATGGCGCTCGTGAGACGTTCGTAAGGTGCTCGTAAGATGTACGTACACAATTTATGCAAATGTTGAGTTTTAACGGTTATAAAGCCACACTATGTTCATAGTGTTTGTCGGGGTGCATCTCCTGTCGAAGAAATATGGGACCAAAGGGGAAATCTGTTAGAGGGAAGAGAGGGAAGGGAAACAAATTTAAGGAAAGAGATGAGGAGGAAGGAGAAAGAGGAGGAGAGCAGCAACAACAATATCAAGCAGAGGCGCCGGAAGTGGGGGGGGGGGGGGAGGGGCAGGGGGGCAAGAACAAAACCTGAATTGAATCACATATAAATTATATTCTATTCAAAGAAAAGGAAAGTTAATAGGGATTAAATTTCGTATACGTTCCGCTTGCTCCTACATTTTATCAATGGAGGTTTTTATAGAATATGCGATTTGGGCATATCGTGGAAATATTGTAAGAGGATGGGAAAGTGTTTTTTTATTTTTGTTACTGTAGTGGTGAGAAGACATGAGCCCCTAAACAGTGGCGTACTAATGGGCGGGGTTATTTCTAATTCGATACCAGCGATTCACAAACGTTGGTGAAATGACATGATTTTCCGGTATTTTTTCTCATTTTTTTGTGTAAATCATATCTGTTTATGCGTTTGTTTGAAAATTACTAATTCCCAAATTAACATAAAAATTAGCCTAAAAATATGCTTATTTAGAAGCCTTCATGTCAGGGCCTGCAGAACGGCGAGGCTCAGGGCTCGAGCCCCCCTCACTTTTTTAAAAAAGAGAAAAGGAAAGAAAGAGAGAGAACAAAATGTGTGACCTACCAATGTCACAAATGAGATATCAAAATATGCTCATCTAACCGTAATTAGATGCCGAAAACCTTTGAGCTTCCAGGGGCTTAGCCCCCTGGACCCCAGCAAGGGCCCTAAGACAGCCCCTGGATGCTCATCTGACCGTAATTGAATACCTAAAACCTTTAAGCTTCCAGGGGCTCTGCTCCCTGGAACCCCCGACAATTAGTGACCTGCCAGTGACACAAATAAGGTATCTAAATATGCTTATCTGACCGCAATTTAATGCCTAAAAACCATGAGCTTCCGGGGGCTTAGTCCCTTGACCCCCGCCGGTGCAAAGCCCCCGGACCTCACGCCAATTTACGCTACGCTCGCTACACTCTAACCTGATCGTTAATACTCCACTTTGAAAAATGTTCCGTGGGGCCTGCATGTAACATGTAGGCCTAGGAGTGGTGGTGATGCAAATTTTCCTTCTGCCCCCCCCCCCCCTCCTCCAAACGATTTTGCTCATTACGCCACTGCCCCTGGAAGGTGAGCCCCCTGGAATTTTCGCCACCCCAATCCCAAACTGCTTTCGGCGCGCCTGATATCAAGAAATGATGGCCATATCGGAAGCGACCAGGAGGAGGCGGTGGAAGATGACGACGACGAGGAGGAGGGAGAACCATCAAGATGGCAGTTTGACGGCGATGAAGATGAGGTAACGGGGAAACTAAGAAAGGAGAAGTAGTCCTACGACTTTGATGCCACCCCAGAGCAAAAACTTGTTGACTTCTTCGGTTAACATGACTGCTTTTATAATAAAGGAAGTAACAGATATGCTAACAGCAAGTTCAAGAAACATTTTATGGAGTTGCAGTTGCAGTTGTAGTCTTCTTGGCAATACTGTCATCGTGTAATATCAAACTTTCAACAGTCATAGAATTTTCGACAGTATACGGCAGCGCTTTTTTTGCAACCCGAACAAATAGGGAAAAAAATCGTAAGATCTTCTTACGAATGGCTTGTGAATGCCGTGAGTTAAACGTACGACCAGCTTGCGAGAACAAAAACTCGTAAGATTGGCGTAAGTCTGACGTAAGAAGAACACAAGGCGTTCTTACGAAAAACGTACGAACTCTGGGGCCATTGCATAACCGTAAATCTTCGTTTCTCAAGAAGGTCTTGAGTTGTTCTTGCGAATTAAACGGCGTTCGTACGAACTCTGTAAGAAGGACGTAAGAAACTTTGCCCCATCTGCGAATCTCTACGAACTCTGAAATTCGTAGGAACAGGGAGATTCGTACGAACGAATCGTTCGTACGAACATTTGTGACCGTAGCATTATATATATATCTCTCTCTCTCTTCTTTCTCTATCTCTCTCTCTTTTATTCTCTCTCGCTCTATCTTTTCTCTCTTTCTATATATATATAACTCGCCCTCTCTATTCATATAGACCTCTCTATCTGTCTCTCCCCTCTCTCTCCTTACAGTGTAAGTAACATACCGGAGCTGCTTTAACGTTCTGGACCGTTTCTTTCTGCACTGCGAATTCTTTTTCGATGATGCCGGAGAGTACCTCGGAGACATGCTCGGGTTGCTGAACCATGTAGTAGATCTTCCCTGCCGTGATACCGCCTAGCCAACCAGAAGCTTTGAAGTCATTCACCTTCACAGGTATAATCTTCTTCTTGCATTCGTAAGCATAAGACGCTTCTGAAAATATTATATAATTTTTTAATATTTTTTTTTGAGAACGTTAAGTTCGAGTAAATGGTAAATGGTCTAGGCAAAAAGTGTCTGCTGGCGACTTCTCGGTGAAAAGGAGTGTGATTTCGGCATTAAAGTGTCTTTTAAAAGGCAAATTATGATATTAATAGTTTTAAAAAAGACATTTATCCGAAAACATAATATGCACTAGATAACCCCAGAACGTTTCCGGCCATTTAATCATTCCTAATTATGAATACAATGAGATTGTAAGATCCTTAGTTGAAGGCCAAATACAAGGACATTCCCGCAATGACGTCAAATTTATCATCAAGCCTCGTGACCGTGTATAGCCTTTTTACGAGGGGTGTAGCCCAGCAAGCGTGAGATCTATGAACAATCGATGGTTATTATCATTTGTTGGTCAATATATAGATTTTCTGAAACAATGGAGGCTGGAATATTAATAAGTAGAGGTGCATTCATGTTTTGAAAGGCTGTGTTAGTTGCGTTCGAGTGGCCCTTTAATGATATTTCCACCAAGCCTCGTGTCAGCGAATTATGAGCTTCTGCACATGAACACTGAGTACCCTCTCCCTTTAAGTCAACTGACATCAATCAGAAGAAGAGGTCAATCTTTTCTTACCTGTACGGCAGTCTTGACTATCTTGGTAACCACGTGTGATACAAGCTATGATCATATCAGCATTCTCTACGGCTTCTGCCATGGCACCAATTTTATCACCCACTGAGACAAGAAATAACAAGAACAAGAACAAAAAAGAAACAAATTGGAGGATCATGAAAGAAGAAGAAAAAGAAAAAGAGACAAAAGAAGAAGAGGGAGAAGAACATAAAGATAGGACAAGAATAAAGGGGTAAAAGAAGAAAAAGAAGAATACAATAGGGTAAAGAAAAATAAAGAAGAAGGAAAGAAGAGAAGGAACAAAAACAATGGTTAATCAAGCTCTAGCTTTGGGGATAGTTAATATGAATTATACGTTATTACCAATAGCCATGTTGGTCCAGAAGTTAACGCTCAAATAAGAACATATTGTTAACAAGTTAATTTCCTTTAATCACCTGCTCGATCCACCTTAGGAAATTACCAGCTTTTAAAAAAACAGACAAGCATTAAAGATATTAAGAAAATGAAAAGTGTCATTCTTCCTAAGAGAAGTGTATGCAGATAAACTTACTCATGTGGTCTTCATCCATCCACACGTTGTAACCTCTTTTGCGCAGCTGTTTCTTGAACTCTCGCATCACAGGTTTGGATGGGTGTTCCCATTTGTAGCTGAGCATGATGTGTCCACTGGACTTCGCAGTGTCCGACGGCGCCCTCTGCTGTGAGTCGACATCTGTTTTCCCCTGCGTCAGGCCTTCGGGAAGTTTGGATTCGTAGATCTCGAAAAGAGCGCCCATACACGCATTGTGGAGTTTTTCATTTTTACTCTTGGAATTCTTCTTCAGATCTTGTTTGGTGATAAAAACAAATATTATAACGTCTGTTTAGAGCCAGAAGGGCGTTAACTTATGACCTGTAACACATACTTAATGACGCCCTTTAATCTCTAAAAACAAGACATGCTTCCTTTGAAATAATTTAGAAGAACATTCACTTCAACGTTTTATGTTATTTAAGCCCATGCTGAGAATATTCAATCTTAAAGCTCCTTTTCATGAACTGATTTCGTTCTTTAATCATTATAACAACAATCATTTAAAAAACATCCCATCCCCTTCCCCTCCCCCATATTTGATATGCATAATATTGTGGCGGTTATCCAAATATGTTCAGTATTAACCACCCGCCTCCAACAGTTTCTCATGCCTTTGGATGCAACTTTAAGCAAATGATAATCCATCATAATAATCTAAAGCCGTGTTTACGTATGCAGTTGTTGGCATTACTCTCGCATATTATCATGATAAGAAAAATATAGAGAATGTTACTGTTAATAATACTCTTATCTTGCCGCAGTTTTTCTTTATTTTCCTTGAGAAATGCTAGTCTCCAGATCCCGTTGGCGGCAGAAGTCTTTGCCTCCACGGAACAATCTCGTTTGAGAAAGTTAGCGAGGATAGGAATGCCTCTCTCTTCTACTATGAGCCGTTTGTTGTTGTCATTGATTGCCAGGTCATTTACAGATTGAATTATCTCCTCTGCATTAACACCAATATCGAAGCTCCCCCTGACTGACTTTCGTTCTATATATGCTTTGTGTTCAGGATTGTAGAGACATGTATTCAACTGCGAAAGTAGTGATACAATACAGGTGTAGTTGGTGGAAAGCTTGTCAGCCTCTTCTTTATTAACCAGCTTTGCCAAAGTCGTGAATGCTATTGTCTGTGTCAAGCTGTCTTCCGACTCGCCAAACTTTTACAAGGCAGGCACGGCCCGGTGATGCTTAGGAGCCAGAGACGGAACTCTCCTGCATGCGTTTTCCAATATGTTCATCGCATGAAACATTATGTCATCTACCCATTTGTTCATCGCCTTATCACTCTCCACGAGGTGTAGAAACCAATCAACAATCAAAGACAGGCACCCATCTTCTTCCATTTGTAAACAGAAGTAATCAGACTGGTCCGTAAAGTTCATGGCGGAACCAATCAGTTCGCTATAAAATGTAAACATTTGTGTGGTCTCATGTGATAGTTGTTGTTGTGGATCAGCGTCTTTAATCTTCTGTAACATAGCTCCCCTTTTCCACGTATAAGCAAACATTTCGCAGTAGTCGGTGTCAATGCCCAAACCATCCCCTACAGCGGTCAGATCAATTTTGCTGTTTTCTGAAACTGTTTCGATGTCTTTCATCATTTTAAGACACGAGGTGCATGGAAAACCGTTACAGTCCTTAAAATGCTTGATACTGGCTTTGAAAAGAGTTAGCAATGTTCTGATCTGGTCACTGAACTCTCCGATCCGAAATGTAAGTCAATGTTTTTGAGGCACCGTCGATAGTAGGCAGAATCGCCACATTTAAAGTGTTCGCCTTTCCCTTGTGCTTCAGTGCAGCAACCGCCTTCGGTTGTGCAGAACATCCAACTATCTTGACCGGCGAAATCTGTCTAGTACTCGCAGAACATCCCATGTTTATGACGAACCATCAGACACTGTCAAATGAATAATGTAGTGTATTCAAATAAATACATGATAAGGTAATGCTGGTATATACCAAATTAGGAATTCCGTGATGAAGTGAAATAGATATCGACAAAACATACATATTCTGTATCAGGCATATTTACATCAGCATATTCTTATTTTTATTTTCACCATAATTATTATCATCAACACTATCACCATCATCAATATCACCATATTTAACCTCCCTACCCCGGTCTGTCACGCTATCAAGCAATCGCTTAATGTAAAAGCCCTTCTTTTGTTTGCAAATTTCTTAATGGTATTGTCTTAATGGTAACAAGTTGTCTTATTATCATGATATATTATTATATTGTATACACGTTCAAAAAACTTGTTGTATTTTGTGTAATAGAAATGTTGAATTGCTAAATTGTATTCTGATTTGTATGTTGAAGATGAAAAAAAAAATCAATTAAATAGTTTCTGATATAATTCTCATTGTATCAATTCCCAATGACATGTGTATGTTAAACAATTAGTTATCCCTGATATAACACAATTACGAATAGATATCTGCATTTTAAAGTATTTCATCATGCATTTAATCGACCACAACCTTTACCTAACTTTAAACCAAAATATGATCATAACCTAAACATTAAACCTTAATCTCGACATCAATACTATTCCTAAACATAACTTATACCCACTTGCGACCGTGACCATTACCAAAAACCAATTAGCGACCATCTCCCTAAATCTTAAATCTAAAAACCAATAGCGACCATAACCTTAGTGAAAACCAAATCGTGACCATATCTCTAAACCTTAAACCTATAATGTAACAGGGACCATATCACTAAACATAACTCGAAACCCAATAGGGTCCATAACCTTTAATCTAATATCGTCAATATCTTTGAACCTAAGTTAGAACCCCAAAGTTACCATGAAGACTACCCCTGACCTTTGACGGATTAAAGCCCACTGCAAGTATCGTGAGAGCAACTGGTTGATCACCTCGCTGGCTTATTCAATTATTGAATATACAGGGTAGTATGGCTAGCCCATAGCAGTATATTGTCGCAGAATAGAAATATGATCAACCCCTTACCGTGCAGACTAATTAAAACTTATATCATCATCATTCATAACACAAGATACGTTTATCTTTATAAAATTGGAATATTCTTGATATTACCTGCTCATACGATCGTAGATCCTGTTTGTGAAAGCTTTCCTAAAGGAAAAAGAGTATTACAGGATTTGTACCTATATGAAGGTGTTCAAGTAGAATTATTGCATTATTCTACGATAAGTAAAATGCTTGTAGTCCGTATGTTCATAAATGATTGCCCTTGTCATATTACGGGCTACTGAATCAATTAACGAAGCGCCGCTGCTTGTGCACTGATTTGGAGAGTGTTAGTTTGTGACAGTCCCATGGCAATGAACGAAACCATTATATTGATTAGCGCATGATCGAATTCTTATAAATGAATTCTGTCGCTGAGGGCTACAGTGATTAAAGTTATACTGCAACGTTGCCAATGGTTTAAGAGAATAACTTACATAATATTTGATCACCAAACCTAGTGTTCGGGGCCCTAATACAAAATATAAAAAACCAAGAGAAGTAGCAAGTGGATGATATAATGGGGAATTCCATTTTATATGGTCCATCTCTTAGAAGGAATGATGATCAGTGTGATTGATTGGGACCTGTAGACTTTTGTCTTCTTCAAGATATATATATATTTTGTATGACTTTACACGTCATAAGATTTAACAACATAGATAAACACTAATGAAAATATAATGATCATATAAAATAAAAGTGAATAAACTGATACCTTAAAGAAGTATGTGTGTAACAGTAGTGTTAACTTTGGTAGAGTACATTCCAACCCTGTCTTCTGAAAGTAATTCTTCTCATCATTGTAAAATATTCCTGTGCAAACTCTGCATCTGCCAACCGACCGCAGCAGATTGCAATACGCCCTTCAATGACCTTTGAAATCAAGGTTTAAACAATCTAATAATCTTGCCAAGTTCTCAAAATTAATATTTCGATTTGTATGTCTGGGCACAATATTTACATATCCATATCATGATATTGTAGGCATGTGTTTGTTGACAGTTGGCAATTCACATGAATCATAATTATAATGTAAAGCAGTTTTTCTTATTACAACAAACAAACACAGTTTTAGGGTAAAATATTGTCGGGGCAAGTAGTGGAATTTTTTTAGATTAAGATGGTGACATATATCATGTGATTCCTCCTGTCTGTGTATTGGATTGTGAGACTTAATGTTAAGGTTTGTGCAATAAATAAGCATTGGAGGACCATTCTATTGTATTGTAGGTGTGCTGTGCATAGAACTGACAATAGAGTTACAGGTATAGAGAGAGACAGAAATAGGGAATAGAGAAGGGAGGACGGGAATGATAGAGAGAGAGGGAAAGAGAGAGAAAGATAGAAGGATAGAGAGAGAGAGAGAGAGAGAGAGAGAAAGAGGGTGGGGGCAAAGGTGAAAGAGAGAGAATAAAGAGTAAGATAGAGAGATAGAGAAAGGAGAAGAGAGGGATAGGAGGAGATAAAACAATATAGATTGAGGTCAAGATCGAGAGCGTAACAAATTAACCACACAGTACCCTGGCTGGCTCACAAACAAATTCAACATTTGTGGAGTGGCGGCAACTTTGAGTTGGTCCTCTACTTGATTAATGAGTTATGGATATCTATTATAATGATCGTATTGTGCATGTCTATTGTGTAGGCTCTATTGGTTTTTCCCTCTTTTCCCCTTCTCTTAACCCCCCCCCCCCCCCCTTACAACCTTCGCGAGGGACCAAAGACTAGGATCAATGACGTCAACATGTTTCATTGCAGGTATCGGCAATCATGATCGAATGCTCTCTTACTATAGTCATTATTCATTACAGTTTAAAGGTAGGGTTCAGCGACAGGTGGAAATAATTTGTGAGCTTTTTTAAAATTAATTTCATGTTTGAGTGGGAGATTATCGTATAAAAAATTGCCCTTGATAAAAGGATGGCTCTTTAAATACTCTCACATTTATAAAATAAGACAAGTAACAACCAAGGGTTATAAACCAGTTATACATCATACATGTTAGTGTAGTCCCATATACCAAAGTATATGTACAACGCATGTAACTACCAACAAGACTGAGTCAATATCTTATCATTTTGATTCCAAAGTCTCACAGCATATACCAATACGTTTGTCCTTCAAACTAGAAATGTGTATAGCTTCCACACAGTTTCTTTAATACACAATATAATAGCATTACCAGATTTCAACTTTATTTATATAAAGAAAACTGTTACCACGTGAGTGGGTGGTTGTTAATTTGTTTGTTTTGTTTAAGTTTGCTTTGTTTTGGTTTTTTTAAAGTCGGTTTGATTGTTGTGTTTTATTTTGTTTTTGTTCTGGGTTTTTTTGTTTCATTTATGAGGAGTGTTCATTTATATTGTGTGCGATGTTAAAAGAAGTAAGAAATTAAAGTAATTCAGGAAAATGTTGTTCTTGGGCAAACGACGTGATACGCCTATCCTCTAGGTCATCACAAGGGCAATGCAAGTAACGAAAATACGGATTATAATATATCGATTACTGTTCTCATTGCATGTTAAAGTACATTGTGTTCTTTCATCGTTGGTTGCTGTAGTCGATTGTTCATTAAAAAAAATCAATGATATCAGTGGCAATTGTTAATTCACCTCCTTGAGGGTGATTCTAGTATTCTGTAAAAAAGATGGAAGAGGGATAACCGGGGGGAAACCCTCCTCCCACCCCCGGCCGAATAAGATTAATATTTGTTGATAGCAACCGTCGATGTCATGAAAGAATGGAAGGACCAACGCGACTAGTATGGCACAAAGCCCGCGAATATGGCTCTAAGCCCCTGCAAGCAAAATAAGTGGCAAATGTTTGTAACGATGCCAGGAAACTGATGGGTTGGTTCTATTCTAAAGTCTGTGGACGGAAAACAAATTTTGAAGCTCACGATTGTTTTAATTTCTAGAGGACCTATACAACTTGTTTATTCATTGTATGTTGGATAGTTCCCCGAAGGAGGCACTTGCAAACTAGATAGTTGTCCGTGTGTACGTCGCAATCCGAAACAATTGAGATTTTCATAGAGTTGGTTATCTCAGATTTTAAAGTCTCTTATTATTGGTCCAATGTACTTCAAATTTTCGCCATTATGTTTCGCTTGTTTTTCTACTTCATACAAATAACCTCATAACTAAGGTTGGATTGCCTTTAATTCACATATATACTTCACTCACCCCGCCAAACTTGTACAATGTTTTTGTTCAGTCTGTCGGTGTGCTTTCGGTCTGGTCAGTGTAACTACCCCTGTCCCCCTCCCCTACCCTCCCGGCCCGCCCCTGCCCCTACCATCTCTCTCTCTCTCTCTTTCTCTTTGTTTTCATCGCCCGCTGTTTCTTTCAATCTAGCAACCCAGGTATTGTGGGGTATTACAATGACAATGCGATCAATCAAACATTTTCGTTGAGAAAATGTCACAATCATACATTCACCAAACATAATTCCAATATCTGTTTGAAACAAGTCTATTCCGTCATCAAAAACTAAAAATATGGAAGTTTATGAAATTCTTTGTACACACCCACAACAACAAGTGAGTCACCCTTACTCAAATTGATGAGTCACTGGTTTGTCCGTACAGCGAAACACTTGAAGGATCATGTGAGTCACTATGACTCGATACAAATGAGTCTTATTTATCTAAGAGACTCATTTGTATCGAGTCATAGTGACTCACATGATCCTTCAAGTGTTTCGCTGTACGGACAAACCAGTGACTCATCAATTTGAGTAAGGGTGACTCACTTTTTGTTGTGGGTGCATCATGACATAGACCCCCCTACTCCCTAGGCCTATCACACACATACCATACCATGCCAGAGTCACTGTCCACATTTGCAATGGAAAATATATCCTAAAATATCACATTTTAGCGATGTAATCGGTGGTCCCGCTACCCGAATCTGAAAAATCTACTTTGTACGCACTAAATTAAGCCTTAACTTGAGATTTATTTGTCACCCATACTGTCACGAAACAATCTTGAATTAATTCGTTTTACATCAAATAACAAGGATAGGAGTTTCGTTGTATAAAACAATGATGCAAGATCATGCATGTTTTCATTCGACACGGCTTCGTGCGATACAGTAGAATCTATACACTATGAACATGACTGACAATGAGAGCGGACAAAATATACATTTCCTCAGGTAGACAAAGGAACATCCCTTCACAGCTATTATGTAAAAAAGTGAATATGCATGTGACACCTGTTCTACACATTTTTACATAATAGCAGTAAGGGATGTTCCTTTGTCTACCTGAGGAACTGTATATTTTGTCCGCTCTCATTGTCAGTCTTGTTCATAGTGATAGTTAAGTTACACACAGCCTCATCAACTCGAGTGCGGATATCGTAAAATGAACGCATGCATCATTTGTATAATAATCAGAAGATTCAGCCCACGAATCCAGTCATAAAAATCATCGTTTAAAACCATATGAATAATTATGCGTACCAATTTTTCACTAGCTGCAGTCAAAACTCTTCTGAATCCAAGATATAAGATGGCGAACGTCGCGTCGTCGATCGGGAATTCAAATATGGCTCGAGAATGCGCATTTTGGATGACGTCACGAAAGCATGCGCGCGCATGCATACAGCCTCACTTTCAAGTTGACTCACTTTTTTCTTCTAAAATGCTGTTATGTCGATCTTGACTCATTTTTTACGACCATGTGAGTCAGTCGAAGCATTTTGCAAATGCGTCAGCTCATGATTGACACACTGGTGAAATATAAATGAGTCAATAGAGACTCATTGGTTGTTACTAATGAGTCAATTTACACCTGACTCACGAAAATTATGCTTAAATGTGTCAAATGACTCACTTTTTGTTGTGGGTGCAGAGAGAACTGGAGAGGAGCTCGCCAAACACGTCACAGTGTTGACAATTCGTGTTTCATTGATTACAATTTCAAATATTTATAGCTCTTCTATTCTTAATCGAATATTGTTCAAATGCCACTTATTTGTTTCTCTCATTCGTCTGCTGAAATTAAACCCAAGATAATTGTATATGTATGAAAAACTGTGTTCATGTGGCACATGCACATTGCTTTACAATGTTAGGTTTTGGAATCAACAAAAGGATAAGAAATTGGCCCAGTCTTACTAAAAAGTCACTTGCACTGTTAATACAAATGTATAGGGTACATTATTAAGAGCATACACAAACATGTCGTATGAAAGTTGGGTCCACAAACTTTACTTGTTACTCGTCATATTTCGAATGAGCGGGCGTTTTGAAGACCCATCCTTTTTAGGTATATTTTCGAATATTACTCTTCAACACTAACATATCAAATTAAAAAAGTTCACCAATCATACGTCACCCATTCCCAGCACTCAATCTTCCTTTCAATTAATGCAACGTTTACAATTCAGTAAAGGGTATTTGTGTTTTTGTTGTTGTTATTTGACTTTATTTCACACAAAAAGACCAAATATTCAAGGAAGCATCGTTAACACTATGTAAATTAAACCACTGACCTCCGAATTTGCGTATTACCTATATAAACCACACTGTGCCAGCAAGGCAATGTGCTCAAGATTTCGATTATTCTATATAAAATTTTCAGATAATCATATAAATATATAAAGATGAATAAAGTTGCTGAGCTGTTTGTGACAATATCATGCATACTTCAAATTTAAAATAAAAAATCGATCAAATATATTTATTTTGATCGAATTAATACGTTTCATAATACAGGTTGTTTTCTTTTTAGATCTTGAACACTGAGGGTAGATTTTACAACCGATTTGATGTTTCATGAAACCAGGAAAAACAGCAGTCGATACAAAGAAATTGTGTGTTTCAATAATTCCAGCAAATGCATAAATCAACATTATTAGGAGGATGACACAGGTGTATAATTAAATATGCAACTATAACAACTTACTGTGACATCATATGCAATTGATTGGTCAAACCCAGTCACGTGTGCGCTTCAATAAGTTCGACTATCCGGTATTCGTATTTTTTTATTTTTGAACTCGTTTATTTTTCAGATTATATTGTGGGAAACGTGAAAATCATGCAAATCAATTCGAAAAATGACAATCATAAATGCAAGTACATAGACTCAAATAACACGTATAAGCAGTCATTCTTCAGGAACAAATTCGTCATTGACAACTAACAAATAGGTGTGGTAACCACAGGGTAAATGATTAATTATCAATCTATCAGTCGCAACCCCAACAAAATTATCCCTACCCCAAAATAATGTAAACTATGACGTTAATATCTTCACAGTACATGCATATAATAATAAACGTTTTAGGGTTTTCTCATACCACATTATATATCCTGAAAGCGTCTTAAAAGTATAATAATGAACATTACTTTAATAATTCTCCAATTAAACAATTGTTGCAATTGAAATTGGACTCTAATCCGGTCTCTCTCAGCTAATCACTCTGCATCTACAGCTACAAACACATCCTCTAGCTCCTCAGATCACAAAAACTGACCTGGCACGAAAAGTCCGATGATCTTAGAATGATTGACCAATTGAAATATTGACCAGAAGTCCATGACAGTTTACCTCACAATCAATATCTACAAATATAAATCATTAAAATGTTTTTACAATGTATAGATAATGATAACTCATTGAATTTCTTATACAAACAATAAAGTATTCCCAAACGGCAAAATCGTTATACAAACGATACCTGCACCAAATAGTGCACATTGAATATGCAGTACTAGGGAGTTGGAACGGGAAAAAAACTTAACCTTCCCCACATTCTAGCATTCTGGTATAACATTCCTATAATTACCACACAAATATGAAATGTACCACTATTGTAAATGCCAGCTGTTAGCACAAATATATATCACGTTTTGTCTAATTGGATGTAATTCTGAAATAAAACCACAACTTAAACATAAACAGTTAAATCTAAAATCGAATAATCTCTTGTCCAGAAATCATTTTGATCTTTATTTTCTGAACGACATCTTTTCTTCCAAATAACAATAAACATTTAATAGAAATGTATTTAAAACCTTTAACTTTAGTTCAAACATCAATGTTTTCTACAACTAACAATTAAGGAAAACAACTAACTTTTCCCCAGATAAACATGTGAAACACAACACTAGGGCAAAACTCAGAAAACACGCCCTTGGACACATAATATTACCAAAGCGTTAAAAGATTCACTGTGTGCATGATATGTACATTGCCAGATCAGGTGGATTTTTACCTGCGTGTTCACCTGTACCTACCACGACTACTCTTATCGAAATATCCTTCCTCTCCCGGTTTGAACACAGTAACCCTCTGAATTAACACAAAATAAGTATTAAACATTTATAGAAACCTTATCAACTCATTTGAACAAAATATATACAGCGTTTGTCAAATATCAATTCTTCCTTTCTTCGGAAACAGAAATAGATGATATTACCATTTTAAGTTTTAAAAAAATAATGTGATTTTATCACAAAATTGAATTTTATCCAAAAACATTATTTTCCATCTACTAAAATGGGGGAGGTGTCTTTGTATGTAAAGTTCGAGAAATGTACAAGAAAAATATATTGTGCATAGGAGAGACTTACATCTCTTTTCGGTGAAAAGTTATAGCAACCCAAAGTTATTGATTTGATTTTCCCAAAAAAAGATATTGTTGCCCTTACGTTTATTAATTGTATGAAAATAAGTATCTGTATTAGTGTAGTGAGGATGTGTTTGATGAGTTTGAATCGAGTGTTAAAGATTAATGTGAAGTAAAACCTCAAATCATTATGGATTTGGTGTCTCATGATAGATAACAAAAATACCTTTAAGTTGATATCAATTGCATTGTTATGGTAGTGTGTTGAATATAAATTTTGAGCCGAATATTTTGTTTTCTTTTTTTTTACCTCATCGTTTATTAATTGAATAATAATACGTACATCAGAGACACAAAATTATCTCGATTACAAAAAAAAAACATGAATTATACTTATATCACAAAAGGAATTATACTTTTTTGTTTAACATAATCAACATTTTTTTTCACATTTGCCCTCCATAATATTTCCTTTAAGTAAATGTCGAATATATTTGTAAAATTACCTTTTCTTTTTTGTGTAAATATTTTTTTGTTTTGCCTCATCAGAGGATTTATTGATTATATATACATGGTTACATTCAAAGATACAATACTACAAATAAAATTTACATAATCGCAAATACATTATTATTGTCATAACAGAGAATTGAAATTAAGTTTTGCTTTGCAAAGCAATTGAATCATATTTAACAAACAAATTATACTGATAGTTTTGATTCCCTTTCTTTTGTTTTTTTTTTTTTTTTTTTCTTTTCTTTTATTTTCTTAAATAACACCCAACAGTTATTTTGGTAAAAGCTTTCTGTTCATCTTTAAGTTTGATTTACTTTCCATTCTTTTTGTAATTTCTCTATAGAGATTTTGTTTAGAAGCAACTTTTCTCTTGTCTATCCCAGTTATATTTCGTTGAACAATCAATTTATAAATGGTCCAAAATGATATTGTAAAGAATAATATACAATGACTTTCACAATCTATTTTGAGTAGGTGTTGGATATTGAGCGTCAGTATCCTTACTTTGTATATATCTCTTAATATTTCTTTGATATGTTTAATGAAGGGCTCAATTAGTTTGCATTCTATAAATGCGTGATTCATATCCTCTTTTATATTACATGTTGGGCATACATCGTCATTGGATATTCCCCATTTGAAAAGATTACTTCTTACTGGCAATAGGTTATACAGTAATTTCAAATTAAACTCTCGTAATTTGCTTTCTCTAATTTGAGCAAGATTACGCTTGAATACCTTAGACCAATCAATATATACATTAAGTTTTTTTTACCCAATAAAGGCAACATGTGTTAGTTAATACAGTTCTCGAAGGAATGAGTTTATAGAAACGATTGCTACTTATATCAGTAACATGTTTTACCTTATTTGCCACCAACAGATATGGAACATTGTTTTCATGTTCTTGTCTAGTATAATCATGCATAAATTCTTCTTTTAAACTATTGACCCATACAGGAGGTATCGCTCGTTTAAGTCTTGCATAGTCAAACATTGCATTGCATTTTCGTTTGGAATGCACCTGCGATTTAATATATTCTGTTGACCGAAAGCCATCTCTCGTAAAAAGGTCTCCTAAAAATACTAGACCACTGTCATACCAGCCTTTATAAAAGAGCGACTGATTATCATACACCACATGTTTTGTTTGTGCCAAATAATCTGATCTGAAACTTTAACTGGTTCATGTATAGATATACAAACATCTTTCACTGTAGTGCAGTATATAATCATTTCCCATGACTTTAAGATTTCTACGTAAAATGACGGAATTTTCTTTTGAACTAGAATATCATTAAGTGTGGTTATATTATAAGAGCAGTTCGGCAGTAGCTTGATGCTTCCCAATAAGTTAAACCAGTAAGAAAAAAATGTTTTCCATGCTCCATTACTCTCATTGAAAAATCTACCTAACTATTTTTATACCGCCTTTACTGTAGTCTTCAATAAGAGAAACCCTTTTGATTTTTTCTGTTTTCCCACTCCAAATAAATTTGAATATAATGCCTTCTATCAACTTCAAAAAGTTTGGAGGGATGGAATCAACCATGATCAAGTGAGTAACTTGGCTAAGTGCTAGACTTTTCAGTACCGTGACTCTTCCAAAAATGGTTAAGCTTCCTTTTGTCCAGCTATCAAGAATTTTCCTCATTTTTATTAACTTCTGCTCCCAGTCCATCTTTAGAGCTTCATTATTATTAAAATATATGTAGTGACCTAAGTATCTTATAAGTTTGTGGGACCATTTCAGATCATGATTCTCTAAATTCCAACTTCTATCAGTGTCTCCTAGCCATATCATGGCTGTCTTTTCTTTATTTATTCTTGGACCTGCTACTTCGCCAAACTGATTCAGTTCATGTAACATTCCATTTAATGAAGTTTCATCCGGAACAAAAAATAATGTATCGTCGGCATATTGCAACAACTTTAGTTTAAGGTCATACTCGACCATTTCTATTGGTTTAATAATATTATTTTTTCTCACTTTGTTTGCCATGAGCTCGGCAGATAAGATAAGTGCTGACAATGGACGTCCTTGTCGTATGCCTCTTTCAACATCAAAACTTTTGGAAATCCAACCATTAACCAATACCGAACTTGAAATATTTTTATATAGGGCAGAGATCCATTTGCGAAATGACTCACCAAAGTTAAACTTTTCTAGACATGAGTTAAGAAATTGTATATCTAGGACATCGAATGCTTTAGAAAAATCTACTAGCATAATTGCTCCAGTTTGACCATTTTTAGTAAAATATTCAATGATGTCTTTTGTCAACCTTACATTACTGGCTGCCAGACGACCTTTTATATAACCTGTCTGATTTTCATGTACAATTTCCCCAATGACTTTCTGTACCCTTGCAGCTAAAACCGCTGCCATTATTTTATAGTCATAATTGAGCAAAGTGATTGGTCTCCAGTTTTTTAAATCATGAGCATCACCTTTCTTGAATAACAATGTGATGAGCCCTTTCTTTTGTGTGTCTGACATAACTCCTGTTGAATAACACTCATTCAACGCTTCAACCACCAATGTTTTTACCTATGGCCAAAACAACTGATAGAATTCAACAGAGATTCCGTCTGATCCCGGTGTCTTGTTTTTCTGCATTGCAAATACTGCACGTTTACATTCCTCTTCGGTAATTAATCCATCACACAATTCTTTGTTTTCGTTAGATAATGGATTAATGTTTTGAAAACCAATATAATTGCTCATATTCTTGGTATCATGCTTTTCTTCTTTATACAAATTGGAATAGTACTTTACAACCTCTTCCCTAATCTCTTCATTTTTGCTAACGATTCGACTATCATTTCCACGTTTTAATTGTGAAATTTCCTTTTTCTTTGCATTACCCTTTTCTAAACCCAAAAAATACTTGGTACTTTTCTCTCCTTCTTCCATCCACCTAATACGAGCTCTGATTCCAGCTCCTCTAGATTCATGTCTATAAATCTTCTCTAACTTCTCCTTTGTGTCGGTGTACTCTTTTTCTATTTCTTTATCAGGTACACTGACATCAATTTGTTTTTCAAGATCACACAATATCTTGTCTAATGAAAATTTATAATTTTTCCTATCGAGTGCTTTTGTTCTACAGAATTGTTGTGAAAATTCACGAATTCTAATCTTGAACATTTCCAACCTTTTTGTGAGGAAGGGTATTCATTTTCACAAAAGGAATAGATAATTTCTGAAACTTTCATTTTGTAATTTACATCATCTAAGATATCGGTATTCATTTTCCAATACCCTGGTCCTCTTTTATTTTGTTTGATACAAAATTTAAGTGTTATAGCATTGTGATCAGTTCTGATGGCAGGACGGATATCAGTACATAATGTGTTTACCTTCATCTGTTTAGATACAAGCCAAAAATCCAATCTCGAAGCCCTCTTGAGAGATATGTTTCTCCATGTGTATTGCTTGATATATAAATGCATTAGTCTCCAGACATCGCATAGAGCATATCTTTTAACAAACTTTTTGAGGTTTACGGGTGTCTTGTAATATCTGTTTTCCGTTCCTCGTACATCGTTGTGCATGTCTAGCACACAATTCCAATCACCCCCTAGAATTAATTCACGGTCATGGTTATAATGTTTATTTATTTCAGAATTTAACTTTCGAAAGAAACCTTCCCTATGTTGCTTTTGAGTGGGCGCATACACATTTATTAGCAATAAATCCATATCATGAACTTTGGCTTGTAGCATCAAAAGTTGACCATTTAGCATACATTTTACTGCAATAGTTTGTACATTTAATTTATCATTGAAACATATTGAGACTCCTCGTGAGTGATTGGTTCCATGAGCAAAAAAACATGGACCATGCCATTCACTTCTTACAATTGTTTCAATATCTCTAGACCAGTAAGTTTCTTGAAGGAAGAGAATGTCTGATTTCTGATGTCTAAACCATCGAAATATCTGGTTTCTTTTTATTTCTCAAACCGCGTATATTTAAACTAATAACATGACAATTTACCATTATAGAAAATATAAGAGATAAACAAAATTACTACACACGATACTAATCGTAGATCTGCTCTATTTCTTCTTTGGTGTTTTTTTCGATGTATTTGGCTTTGGTGGTTTTTTCGATGTATTTGGCTTTCGTGGTTTTTTCGATGTATTTGGCTTTGGTTTTTTTTCTGTCTCGTTCTTTCCTTTCAGGGGATGTTCCAATAGCTCTGGTGATTCGTCTGATATTTTTGACACATCGTCCACTCCTTCTTCATTGCTCAATAATTGTGATTCCTCGCTTGACGTGTCTATTTTGCGTATATAAAAACATAAGAAGCTAAATTAATTTATAGATTTTTAAGAACTACATATTTTTAATTTATATAATCACATTGGTTACCTACCACTATATCACTTTATTCATTTTTGTCATTATCAAACACTACTTCTGTTTTTGGAGAAAAAATAAGACCTTGTTCCAAAATATTTGTGAGTACTTACAGTCATAAAATAAATGATAATGGTTTTTGTGCATTTGCACTTTAAACAACAATCATGCTCAGATCTTTTGAAACGATATAGATATTCTGCATAGGCTAATTAATTATAGAGTTGTTTGAAATTAAAATGTTTTTTTTTTTTCATTTTGATATGCCCCTACCTAGTAATTGGCGATTTCGTTATCATAGTTTTGTATTGAAGTGTTTTTGTCTTAAGCTTATTTCCTCTGTCGCCGAACATAATATTCTCTCTAAAAAATGTACAGTTTATGCGTTCGTGAATGTGGGTGCGTGTTAGCTGTTAACTGTCCCCACATGGCTTACTTTTTATTGACGTTACTTACAGTTACCGATTAAACCTCCCAATTCAGCTGCTCTCAGAACGTCATGTAATTCAGCCACACTACGGGTTGATCTATCCGTCCATTTCGCAAGGCATTCCCTCGTTGCCTCCTTATAGTCGCTTTGGTACTTTGTCAAGATATTTCTGGCCTCGTTGTGCTTGACTCCAAGCTTTTCGCTAAACTGGTCGTAGGCGTAGGCTGGAACGTCCTTTGCCACGTTATTTAGCATTTCGTCGCTCACTTTCCTATTCAAATAAATACAAGAATATACATGAGTAAAGAAATCAAGATCGTAACGTTATAAAACCTTCGTCTTGTGACGGGACTGTGTTCACAACATTCAGTTTCAATGCAACTACTTTTATTATTGTGTATATTTTTGGTGCAATTTTACCATGTATTATTTCCTTTATAAAAAGGGCAGCTTGTAGCAATTTCAAATCCATATTGTATTCACTATATAAATTGTTATGTACTCTTAATTAAAAGTTCTTAGATTATAATGTTTGTAATCCGATGAAAGTGTATTTCGCACGACGTGTATTTCACACGACGGCAATCCAAACGATGAATAATATCGTATACCAGTTATATTACAACAGAATAGATTTAGTCTCCAATCAACATTCCCATAAACAGAGTACCCTTTCATGTACATTGAAACTGTCAATGAAACGACTTTATTAATTTAAAAAAAAAAAATTGAATAAGAGTAAATTTGGATTTATACTAATATGAATAATAATATGATACAAGTGAAATAAATGTATCCATGTCTTTGACGGAGAGATCATCCTCATAAAAGGTTGGTTGTAATAAAAGCAGAAAATGAGAGAAAAAAGGGTAGAAGTTTGACCAATATCTGATAAAAAAAAATAGGAAAGTTATGAGTTGCTAAAGTTCACACCGGTGAAGCACAAATTGGCAACACTGTGACGTATTTTGCGCGGTCCTCTCCTATTTTCTCTGAACAGAACATTTCATTTCCATTCTGTTTGTTTACTTATCGATGATGGAACAAAGTTATTTCATACAGGGGTTGCTTAAAAACCTATATGCAATAATTGTATTTAGAGTAAATGTATGATCGAAAATTGGCTTTAGGTAAAATATATTGGCCCGAATTCACAAAGCAAGGTTTGAGCTCAGACCAAGGTTTGAGCTCAAACCTCCTTTTGTTTCGCCAAACCTCCTTTTGTTATTTACAAACCTGGTTTGAAAATAACAAAAGGAGGTTTGGCGAAACAAAAGGAGGTTTGAGCTCAAACCTTGGTCTGAGCTCAAACCTTGCTTTGTGAATTCGGGCCATTGAGTTTGTTAGTAAAGGGCAAACGGGAGGGGAGCTCGCAAGATACGTCACAATGGTACCAATTTGTCTTTGGTTGATCGCACCTTCCAAAATTCCAAACTTTCTTATTTTCAATCGTTTTTTCTCAAACTTTAACTGACCTATTTACTTCCCCTTTTACAGTCAGACCGCAGCCGGTGCGAAAACCCTCTATTTTATTCAGCACGTATGCAAGAATTTACGTGTCTTGCATACGTAAATTAGTAGTGCAGACGGTCTTCCCGATCGGCAGTTTTTGCCTTTGTAATTGTTCATTTCTCATGAAATGGGTCTTATTTTAAAGATAAGAAGTTGCACTCTCCATATACTTATATGACAATCATGTTAAATATATTTTGGAAACAGATATTTCGTCTTGAAAATGGGGTTTTTCGACAATAAATCTATCTAAAGAGTAGGGCTGATTTTCACATAGAAATCATGCTTTCGTCAAGAAGATGTTATAATCAGCATTTTTTTCTACAATGATATCAAAATTATTATATTTTACGCTGTACCAAAGTCAGGAACCAAGACAAATCACGCAAATGTTCATGAATAATTTAAAAAAAGTAGTCAACTTTGCCGATGTGGTAATAGAGAGTTCTGATTGGTCAAATACGTCAACTACGTCACATATGTTCCGCTTTGGTTCATTAACATTCTGAATCCACATTTTAATAAGCTTGCCTTGTGGCGTGCGCCGGTAATCCACGTGCGCTCAAGGAGTCATGACAACAATCTAAAAAGCCCGTATCAAATACATCATTTGCTTTTTAGATCATTATTTTCTACGATTTTTCTTTTTTAATCATTTTTCTTATTTTGTTCGGCCAGTCGGTGGCGCGGCGGAGCTCCCTGGAGTTTAACAATCAGTTATGCATTGCCATTGTTCAGACGGCGAGCGTGCACGAGTATGAAATCACACAATTTCGCGCCATCATAGAAAGAACAAATTCGTAATTTCCGGGTTTTTAGGGTCTTAATTACTATGAATATAATGAGAACATGATTTTGCGTCAATTAGGTTTTGACATTATTTTGATCAGTGACTTTTTATCTTTCCAACGAATCTCGAAGTAAACAAATTAATTATGTACCAAAGTCAGGAACCAAAAGCGAAATTCCGGGTACAAAATAGCTGTTGAAATGTTACAAAAATAACGACAATAAAAGTGGTAAAAAAGGATTGTTTCAAAATTGTGAAATATTGCAACTTTCATATCAAACTGAAGCTGAAAATCTCGAGAGTAATTACCGTTGCGTGCTGCCATTTTGACTAAAGTTATCGACCACAAAAGCAGCTGCGTGTACACCCTTACAAATCTCACTGAAAATCTCGTGAATTTCAGCGCACGTGAATGTACGAGATTACCAAAAGGACGCTGAATAAAAATCAGCGTACAGCCTCATTATCGCGCACGCTGCGGTCTGACTGTTTAGTCCAGAATCGGAATTCAATCCTGTGACCGTGGTAATGATACTTGAAGCACTAAGGTATGTTACGTTTTATCTAGTAGGAAGTTACTAGAAACAGTTAAAACGTATCGTCATCCATAACCGTAATAAATTTGGAGATGGGCAATTGTAAATAATGGTAACATTTTAATACAAGGTACTACAACGAAATTGTAATAATGTTATAGTTGCTTGCACATTCTGAATAGTACAGAAGAAATGGGAGGGGGCCTCGCAAGATTAGTCACAGAGCTGCCAATTTTGGTTTGATCGATCGCACCGTCAACAAATCATAACTTTTTTTTCAATTTTTGCTCACACTTTCACCGACCTGGTTCGCTCATTTATTTACTTCTGTTAAAACCAAATTCATATCAGGGTAGATTTACCCTTTATTCCTAAAATGGCCGGTGTCATGTGGTCAATACAAAATAACTATGTTCCATATACACCTGGAAATAGACGATGTGATTTCGTCGAATTCTTACAAATCCTAATCTGTTTCATGTTTTTCCCTTCGGTCATTTGTCGTAACGGGGATATGCCAATATTCCTTCCAGTACAAATCAGAATTTTACCTTTGGTTCCTCCCTGGCCCACTGTGCGGCGCCCCCGGCGGTGACTCGACACCTGTTGTTTTTTTTATCTCGAAAAGGGCGCCCTCACAGGCATCGCGGAGTTTTTCGTTTCTATGACGGGAACCCTCGCTCAGATCTTGTTTGGTAATAAAAGAAAATATTATATCGTCAGTTCGTAGCTACTAGGGCATTAACATATGATCTTAAACACATAGTAACGCCCTTCTATATCTGAACACAAGACATGCTTCTTCTCTTAAAATGGAGGTAAGAAAATATTCGCCTCGTGTGGGCCAAGAACGTCACTGCCCAACGTGTTATGTTATTAATGCCCAAGGTGGGAATATTCAATCTTAAAACTCCTTTTCATAAACGGATTTCGTTCTTTACTCCCTCCCCTTTCACCTTTGCTATACAAATCGAAGTGGCTAGCCATTTTTTTAGGGGCTACCCCCCCCCCCTTCATTTCTTACACCTATGATATCAACTTAAGCAAAAAATATATCCATTATTATTATCTTAAGTCTATAATCGTTATCAGGACTCCTCGTGTACGTATGAAGTTGTTTAAATCCCCCTCCCATATTATCATGATTATGAGAAATGTGAATAATGTTTACTTACTGTAGATAATATCATGTTCTTTCCGCAGTTTTTCTTTATTTTCCTTGAGAAAGGCTAGTCTCCAGACCACGTTGGCGGCAGAAGTCTTCTCCACCACGGAACAATCTCGTTGAAGCAATTTAGCGAGGATAGGAATGCCTTCATGTTCTACTACGAGCCGTTTGTTGTTGTCATTGATTGTTAGGTCATCTACAGCTTGAACTAACTCCTCCGCACTATCAGAAATCACGCTCACAATGTTCTTGTCGGATGTTTTTCGACTTGTCTTTGTCTCATGTTCAGGATTTGAGAGACATTCCTTCAACTTCGAAAGTAGTGTTAGGATACAGATGTAGTCGGCGGAAAGCTTGTCTGCCTCTTCTTTCTTCACCAGCTTTGCCAATATCATGAATGATTTTGACTGAGTCAAGCTATCTTGCGACTCGCTAAACTTCTCGAAGGCAGGCACGGCGCGGTGGTGCTTAGGAGCCAGAGACGGCACTTTTCTGCAGACATTGTCAAACATGTTTATTGCATGAAACATCATGTCATCTACCCATTTGTTCATTGCCTTATCATCCCTCACGAGGTGTAAAAACCAATCCACAATCAAAGAAAGGCACCCATCTTTGTCCATTTGTGAACAGAAGTAATCAGATGTATCCGTAAAGCCCCAAGCGGAAGTAAGCAGTGACATATAAAATGTAAACATTTGTGTGGTCTCTTGTGATAGTTTTTTCTGTTGATCAGCGTCTTCAATCTTCTGTAACATATCTCTTTTTTTCCACGTATACGTAAACATTTTGCAGTAGTCTGTGTCAATGCCCAAGCCATCCCCTACAGCGTTCCGATCAATTTTCCTGTTACGAGAAACTGTGACGATATCGTTTATACTTTTAAGACACGAGATACATGGAAAACCTTCACAATCCTGAATGTGCTTGATACCGGCTTTGAGAAGGGTAAGACATTTTTTGACCTCGTCACTGAATTCTACGATCCGTTTTGTTTTAGCAGCTGCAGAGTCAGCGGGAAATACATCTGAATTGTCAGTCAATATCATCTCATCCTCGGTACACGAACATGCATGTTTCATGACGAACCTTCAGACGCTGTCAAAAAAACAACGCAGTTAATCAAAATGTTAACATGATTGGTAAACGTGGTGGTTGATAACAAAATAGGAATTTAGTGATAACATAAAATGGATATCCACAATACATACATATTCCATTTGAGGCATATTTACATCAGCATAATTTCATTTTCCTTTTTACAATCTTCATTATCATAACATCATCACCATCATCACCGCCAACAACACCATCACAATCACCATTTTTCCTGTTTGTGTTAATCACCCCTCCCCCCCCCCTCCCCCATCCCATTTTGCTTCAGCAGCTGCAGAGTCAAGGGGTGGTATTCTGAACATTGTTGTAAGTTTTGTGTTATCTTTTGTTGTATCTCCCAGAGATAACACAGCGCTAATATTGTTGTAAATTGGTATTATGAACACCATTCTATCCCTGTGTTATCTCTTGAAGGACCGCCTCTATCTTATATTTGACCACTGTTGACACGCCCATTTGTATGGACCCTACCAATCGAAATCTGTTAAATATAAGCATGAGAAGTAGGTCGACCAATAGGAATACTTTATGCCATATCTGAAGATGGGCCTAGCGCATACTAATCTTTGGCGTAATTAGTTAGTTGAGCGCTTATTACGCGCGTCATCATATGCGCTGTGGCATGTGGAGACATGAAGACAAATCACGCTTTCACTATATTAGTTACGATGAGAGCATTAAAATCGTCATATCCTAGCCCTTAATTTCTTAGAAAGTTCCCATCTGTGATGTTTCCGGTCAACACACAATCTACTTCTAACTTGTATATTGGCACGTAGTTGGTTCTGTGCAAGAAATATTGCCGCCATTATATCACCACGAAAGATACAACACCCCCTACCTGTTGTAAATATTGTTGTAAATACCATGCAAGATAAGATAAGATAAAAGATACAACAATTTTCAGAATACCAATTATCTTGTCATATTATTACTCGTGCGTATATGCAAATGAGGATTAAGCGCCATTTTATTACTAATAAGCACAATTAAAAGCGCACCAAAGTTTGAACACAGGCGCGGCCAAACAGATGTGAGAAAAGATACAACAATGTTCAGAATACCAACTTAAATACCTCCAGTAATAGGTAAACGTGATCAAATATACACCAATGGGAATCGGGCTTGCAGATTAAAGCCTACAAAAGTTACTCATATAAATATCATGTCTCATATGTCAAATTGCTGTTTAACTTAATGGAGAAATGAATATGGTTTAGAAAATACGTAGACTGATATACAGTGGCGGATCCAGGGGGCCCGGGGGCCCGCCCCCCCCCCCCTTGCAAAAAAAGAAGAAAAAAAGGGGAAAAATCTCATTTTATTTTATTTTTTTGTGTGAAAGAAAGCAACAAAAAACAAGTCTTCCTTCCCCCCTCCTAAGCTACTGAACGAAATATTTGACGACGTAATTTTCTATTTTCCGCCCCCCCCAAAAAAAAAAAATTGCTCATCTGATTAAATGCCTTAAGACCCCTGAGCTTCCGGGGGCTCTGCCCCCTGGATTTCACCTAGGGCCCAAAGTCAGGCACCTGCATGATCATCTGACGGTAATTTAATGCCTAAAACCCCTGAGTTCCTGGGGGCTCCGCCCCTGGATCCGACACCTATAGTGACCAGTGCCTCAAATAAGGTATCAAAATATGCTCATCTGACCGTAATTACATGCCTGAAACCTCTTGACTTCCGGTGGCATTGCCCCCTGGACCCCATCTAGGGCCCTAAGGCAGACGGCTGGATGCTAATCTGACGGTAATTTAATGCTTACAACTCCTGAGCTCATGGGGGCTCTGCCCCCCTGATCCCAACCATTGCTCTAAGGCGGACTCCAGGGTGTTCATCTGACCGTAATATATTGCCTAACATCCCTGAGCCTTCGGGGGCTCAACCTCATGGACCCCTCGCTAATTCGTGACCTGAGAGTGTCACAAATAAGGTAAGAATATATGCTCATCTGACAATAAGTTAATGTATAAAACTCCCGAGCTTCTGGGGCCTCCACCCCTTAGACCCAACCACAGACTGTGTCCTGCCAGTGTCACAAATAAGGTATTAAAATACGCTCATCTGACTGTAATTTATTTCCAAAACCCCCTAAGCTTCTGGGGGCTCCGCCCCCTGGACCCCAGTCAAATTAGTGAACTGACAGTGTCACAAATATGGTATAACAATATTTTCATCTTGCGATAATTTAATGTATAAAACCCCTGAGATTCTAGGGGGCTCCGCCCCCTCGACCCTACACCAATGTATGTCTTTCGAGTGTCACAAATAAGGTACAAAATATGGTCATCTGACCGTAATGTATTGCCCAAAACCCCTGTGCTTCCGGGGGCTCCGCCCCTGGACCTCACGCAAATTCGTGACCTGCCAGTGTCACAAATAAGGTATAAAAATATGCTCATCAGACGACAATTAAATGTATAAAACCACTGACCTTGTTGGGGCTCCTCCCCCTCGACCCTACACTAATTCGTGTCCTGCCAGTGTCACAAATAAGGTATAAATACGCTCATCTGACGATAATTTAATGTATAAAACCCCTGGGCTTCCGGGGGCTTCGCCCCCTAGACCCCACGTCAACTCATGACCTGCCGTGGTCACATTTAATGTATAAAACCCCTGAGCTTCTTGGGGCTCTGCTCCCTGGACCCAACACCAATATGTGTCATGTTAGTGTCACAAATAAGGTGTAAAATATGCTCATCTGACGATAATTTAATGTATAAAACCCCTAAGGTATCAAAATATGCTCATCTGACCGTAATGTATTGCCTAAAACCCCTGAGCTTCCGGGGGCTTCGCCCCTTTTACCCCACGTCAATTCGTGACGTGCTAGTGTAATAAGGTATCAAATATGCTCATCTGACCGTAATGTTTTGCCTAAAACCCCTGAGCTTTCGGGGGCTTCGCCCCTTTTACCCCACGTCAATTCATGACGTGCTAGTGTCACAAATAAGGTATCCAAATATGCTCATCTGACGGTACTTTAATGTATAAGACCTCTGGGCTTCTGGGGGCTCCGCCCCCTGGACCCCGCACCAATTTGTGTCCGGCCAGTGTCACAAATAAGGTATCAAAATATGCTCATCTGACCGTAATGTATTGCATAAAACCCCTGAGCTTCCGGGGCTTTGCCCCCTTGACCCCACGTCAAATCGTGACCTACCAGTGTCACAAATAAGGTATCCAAGGATCAATTAAATATACAAATTGAATGTTAACGGTCGGCCTTTTTGGGGGTTTGATTCTCTTAAATCCCATCTGTACTAGTGTACAGGAGGGATTAGACCAACCTGCAATGTCACTGGACAGGTGGTTATCTCATCAACTCAGCTCTCAAATAACATTTTAAAAAGAGGATCATTGGGGACCAATGGTCACCGATTAGGCATTGTTTGTTATATAGAGGGCGCAAGTAGCTATAAGTAGTACAGTGGGGCTTTAATATACGTAGCATACCTAGTAAGTTTTGTTTATCTCGCTATTTGACTTGATAATAAATTTACCTTGAAAAAGGCCTCATGTACAAGCACATGTTGATTCTCAGAGGTCCTGGCGTATTATTAATTCTGTTTTTATGAATTGTTATGTTTTTGTATGATACCAAATAAACTTATTGATCATAAAATTTAATTTAGAGGAATACAACGAATATTAATTTGTTCTGACTACTGAGATGTTGTCAGAGGCAATGTTTCTTTACGCTTTTTTTTTTCTCTCTCTCTTTCTCCCCTTGTCTCAGTATCTATCTTTCTCTTTCTCCCTCTCTCCTCCCTCTCTTTATCTTACTCTCTCTCTCTCTCTCTCTCTCTCTCTTTTATACACATTATTGATAGTTCCCTGGGACTTGTGTAGGCTATGTTGATCCCTGGATCATCTGAGGTGACCTCTGCTCCCGGATGAGGAAAGAAAGATCACGAGATAAAATAACCGGAAATAACACCCACCTCGTATTCGGCCAAGGCATACATTGCAAAAATATTGTTTAAGTACAGTAGTAGTAGTAGTAGTAGTAGTAGTAGTAGTAGTAGCAACAGTATTATTATTATTATTATTAGAAGTAGTAGTAGTAGTAGTAGTAGTAGTAGTAGTAGTAGTAGAAGTAGTAGTAGTAGTAGAATGGTTATTTAGAACAGCTGCAAATTGGTAGCCCGTGAGTTAAATTACATTGCAATGTTGTACAAGCTCAGATTTAAAAACTTTTCAAAAAAACCTAGATATGGACAAGTACAAATAATACACAGTAAAATAGATTGCAATTTATTACATATTCCTTATTTACAAACAAATTGAAAGGTATAGTTGAGTTCTTGTTGCAGACCACAAATGCTTTCAAAGTGCATGGTTATTGCTCTTTTTCTTATTTATGACATTTCTAGTACTCGTCTAGGACATACAATATGTGAAATATAGCCAATACGATTATACAAATTCAGCTCTACGTTCAACAAATAATTAATTAATATTAACACTACATGGGCCGGCTGATTATGCGTATTATAACCCACATGAAAATGCCAACGAAAAGCCAACATCGGCATTGACTGGAGAAAAAAAAACGTATTAGGCAATATTTCGTTGTTTTTTTTCAACGGATGGTTCAAACTATCTAATATTTGTGGATGTACACAAATATTATAAATCATTATATTAATGGATATTTCAACTGTCTCTGAACTGGTTTTGATCAATAAAAGATGATTTTATCATTTAAATTGTATGTTCTTTGACATTCGACTCTCAGATTTTCATTATCTCACAAGAAAATAATTGTGCGTAGCACCCTTTGCTACAGAACTCAACTATCCCTTGAAGTTACAAACATAACAAATTCGTCATTATTAAAAAAAATATATATATTGGGAAGTGAGGAATATTCATATTTTAAATTTTAATTGAGGCTGATTAATTGGGTTTATGACAATCATATATTTTGAATTCGAACCATAATATAATGCACATTAAATGCCTTTTCGCAGTGCTACTTGATAAAGTAATTCAACACAGTCGCACACAATATATGAGGATTTATCATATATAAACATAAAGAGACAAAACTGACAAAGAGAAAAAGTGTCAGAGAGAGAACAATTTCAATAGAAAAGGTGAAGATGGAAAAAAGAAAAAGGAAGAAATGTAGAAGAGGAGAGAGACACACGCACACACCACCAACATCGACGTGAAATTTGATTATTTGTTTGGTTTCATTTATGTGTCCTTTTTTAGTTTAATTTTCAGATTGTTTTTGTTTATTGTTGGTTTGGTTTGTTTTTGTTTTCGCTTGACCTGGAAGTTTCGGACGTCAGTTGTGCTGCTCATGCCTTTAACCCTCAGCTCCCCTCTTGTGACTGGTAACATAATATGCACTAGGGAAAATGAACACTTTAAACCGTTTCTTTTTTACATGCGAATGTACGTACTTGATCCGTTAAAAAAAATCGTGATTTTAATTCCTTGTTGCTTTCGAATAAATTCATCAGGAGGTTTGTGGAGGCAGAATATCGTATGTTTTCCTCTAATATTATGACAAAGTAAAACAAGGCCGAATATGAGCTGGGTGTTATTTCCTGTTTTTTTAAACTCTCATGATCTTTCTGTCCCCATCCTGGAGCAAAGGTCATCTCAGACAATATCAATATAGTCTACAAAAGTCCTAGAGAAATATTAAAAAGCTATATATATAAAAAGAGAGAGAGGGGAGGGGAAGAGAAACATAGAAGGATAGGGGTGGAGAAGTGGTAGGAGGAGAGAGGAAAATAGAGATAGATTGAGAGTGAGAGAGGGGAGATAGAGAGAGGGTCAGAGAGAGAGAAGACAAAATTAACGCAACATATATAATATTTATGGAATTACGAATTAGTTCTAAACATATCATCGAAAAATACTCGGGGAATCCCTTTGTGATACTTAAACATGAAAACTGATTATATATCCCATTTGCAGACCAAAAAATGAAATATTAAATTCCAACGGCATTTGAAAGATGATACTAATTCATTACTTCCATCAAAAAAGAAGGACTTGAAACTTAGCGATTGCGTTTGTTTAATTATATAGTCTAATTTCCAGACCCTTGTACCGAATTGTCGTACATTTTGTGCTGAGCGTAAAATCAAGCGTATCTTTTTTAATTGATCGTAACTTCGTAAAGTTATGATCAAAGATGGCAGCTTGTGACATGGAACCATTCGAGCCATTGAGGTTCTTTTGGCACAAAGTTCTTTATAAAATTAACAAGCTGAAACATATCCTAATACCAGTCACATAAATCATTACTTCACTGAGTGTTTGTTTCAATTTTTCTCCATCATGACTGATTGAGCTTTGTGCAGAATTGCTACAATCCATTGATTGAGAATGTAATTGCGAGTAGTCGAAACCAGGAGGGTCACAAACTCCCTCTCTACATCCACTGTTACATCTTGATTCCTGAAGATCCTTGCGGTTTGAGATGAACTTGGGAAAGGTCTACACACTGTTTGGGTTCTTGCACTTTTATTGCAGGAGTTGCTGTTTTGATATATGGTTCTAAATTTATTTAACCCGACACTCGACAGCGAACTCCGGATAACAACATCGGATGGCAGTAGGGACTGATGCAGAAATACCAGGCACTAGACCAGGCGCTACAGGCAGCTTTCGCTTTCGATTCGTGCCTATCTCAGGCCGCCGCACGAAACTGGCCAATCGCTAGCACGCGAGTTAATCAATCTTTGTTTAACCTCCGGAAAAGTATACCCCCCAAAAAGGACATAATTTCCAGTTGTGACTTGTATTGTCCGTATTAGGGAATATATATGACTTGTACCTACGGGATTTCTACAAAAAAACATTTCAAGCACCAAAGTTGGATTCATTGTCGCAGATAATGGCAGACGACAGTGAAGCAAAATAGAGCTAATCCGCATGCGCAAAATCAATACTGAAATTGGCCAAAAGATACAAATTAATTTTGAGATACGATCAATTGTAAATTGATCAATCTTAAAATTGTTCTGTATAATATATGATGTATGGGTAAAAATGTGAGATGTATTACCTCATTTGCATAAATATGAAAATGACTGATTTTTTTCAACAACAAAAAATTAGAATAGTATACACTTCACTTGACATGCATGCACATTTTCGGGGCGATCGGCCGTTCAAAGGCCGAGATCATAAGGGGGCCTTAGAAGCCCCCCCCCCCCCCCCCTCCCCGCCCGGGCTGATTTTTTTCGGCGGTACAGATTGGGGTTAGGTGCGTGTTGAGCCTATGGGAAAGTTTAGGGTAAGGGTTAGGGTTAAATCAAGACCTCTTTTTTTTAAAGCCCCGATCTCTCTTTTGTTTTAAAGCCCCAATCTGTGCCGCAGAAGAAAATAACGCGCCCGGACTATGCATTTCTGAAATAGCCGGGTTAAATAGAGTGAAAGTCTGACGCTCATTCCGACTGCAGGAAGCGAACAATCGTATTTGCTTGCGTGACAATTTCTTTTTCATATTGAAACATAATCTCTGTTTAATCCCCGGTTTCTTGTTGCCAGACGTTAAACCCATATGTCTGCATTTACTTACACAACATCATGGTTTTCAACTCCAAGATGTATTTTCATACATACTTAACACGTGATTCCCAGGTTTCATATGCAGATTTCAAACACATTTCATCGTTTCCCTTGACGTTCTTACGCAAAGCGGGGCTATGGTAGTGAACTTAACCATTTTTATTTACACACACCTGAACAAGTGCCAGATTTTAAACAATTAAATTGAATTGAATTGAATTCATTACCACAAATATCGATGTCATTTACATTCATTTACCCATCAGGACAATTACCCCCTAGACAATCACCCTAAAGAATTATCCCCCTGGAAACTCCCCAACTCCAGGACAATAACATAATGAAAACCGATTAGGAAAACAAATCCCATAAGCGTCCGTTGGATTCACCTGAACTTTATCAAGCTACAGCGGTTCAGTGAGCAGTGGTTGGATTGCTCCATTACAGTAAATAGGGTTGTTTGGTGTCATTACTATTAAATGACCGATCCCTCGCCTCGTCTAGCAAACACGTTCATGTATATGTACCGGATATATGTTGAACTTATACATTGCACATGTTTACAGGCCCACAATCACTTCACTCACAATCATTTCAAGCACAAATTTACACGTCAATACACGTACAGCATGCACCAACAGACACAATTCCTGCATTGAGTCATTGTATTGAAAGTAGGTTCACATATCGCGATTGACACGGATGCGGGACGTGAGAATGGAAACATGATTGACTGCGGAGCATGGCGAAGAAAAAGCTCTATTTTGTTCCTTTGTAACTCTTATTTATGAGTAATACTTGACTTAATGAAACTTAAAACATTATTGAACTAATAACTTTCCTGTAGGATTCAGTGGGCAGTGGGCCCTGCCCCCCCCCCCCCACCCCCCCCCCCCCCCCCGTCAAAAAAAGAGAGAAGGAAGGAAAGGGAAAGAAAAAAGAAAAGAGGAGATAAATGGAAGGAAAAAAAGAGGAAGAAGAAAAGAAAACAAGGGGGATATCAGTTGTAATTTTCCCGCTAACAAATTGCCCTTGAAGGGGGGACAGTTGAGATTAATCCCGCTGAAAACGTGTGGATCGGAGGGGGGCGAAAGGCCCTTGCCTTCCCCCCCCCCCCCTATCAAACTTAAAACGGAGAGAAGGAAGGGAAGGGAAAGGAAAAGAGTAGAGAAAGGGAAAGAAGAAAGGTAGGGGGATAAGTTGCGATTTTTCCCGCCAACAAGGTGTAGATCGGGTGGGGGGGGCACTAGCGTACTGATGGGGGAGGGGGCTTGGTGGAGGAGGCTTTAGGGAGACAGATGCCCCTCAATTATAACTCAAACGTGGTTTATTTCTAATTCGATACCGGTGATTTACAAATGTTGCTGAAATGACATAATTTTCCGAAATTTGTCCTCAATCTTTAGAAAATTATACGTTTTTATACGTATGTTGGAAAATGGCAAATTCCTGAAGAGAGAAAGAAAAAATAGTAACCTGCCTTTCTCACAATAATGAGGTGTCAAAATTTGCTCATCTGACCGTGAATAAATGCATAAAACCCCTGAGCTTCTGGGGGCTCTGCCCCCTGGAAATCATCTAGGGCCCTAAGGCGGGCACATGGATGCTCATCTGACGGTAATTCAATGCTTAAACCCCCTGAGCTTATGGGGTCTCCGCCCCTTGGAGATCACGTCAATTAATGTCTTATCAGTGTCACAAATATGGTATCAAAACATGTTCATCTGACCGTAATTAAATGCCTAAAACCCCTGAGCTTCCGGGGCTTCACCCCCTCGAACCCGCCAGGGGCCCTAAGGCGGGCCCCATGCATGCTGGTCTGACCGTAATTTAATGTATGAAACCCCTAAACTTCTATGGGCTCCGCCCCTGGAACCCTACGCCGATTCGTGACCTGCCAGTATCACAAATAAGGTATAAAAATATGCTCATCTGACCGTAATTTATTGCTCAAAACCCCTAAGCTTTCGGGGGCTCCGCCCCCTGGAACCCCACGCAAATTCGTGACCTGCCAGTGTCACAATTATGGTATCAAAATATGCTCATCTGGCGGTAATTCAATGTATAAAACCTCTGAGCTTCTGTGGGCTCCGCCCCTAGGACCCCCACACCCATTTGTGTCCTGCCAGTGTCACAAATAAGAACTCAAAATATGCTCATATGACCGTAATTTATTGCCCAAAACCCTTGAGCTTCCGGGGACCCCAAGCTAATTCGTAAGCTGCCAGTGTCACAAATAAGGTATCAAAATATGCTCACCTGACCGTTAGTTAATGCCTATACCCCCTGAACTTCTGGGGGCTCCACCCCTTAATCCCCTTAATCCCACGCCAATTTAAGCTACGTTCTACCTGATCGTAAATACCACCCCCACCCCACCAACTTAGAGAAACGTTCAGCTGGGCCTACATAGAATAGGGTGATGCGGATTTTTGTTTTTGTTTCCCTCCCCCCCCCCCCTGCCGGTGTCACCATTACGTACCAATATTTGGCTCGCATAAATTCAAATTTCGCCCCCCCCCCCCTAAGAAATCCTGGATCCGTGCCTGCACATAATGGTCCAAAATTTAAGAAATCAGGCACTTTTCCAATGATTTTGGTCTTGAATATTCGCTGATCGCAAGGGTTGTCGTCTCCTTGCGCAGGAATGAAGGGCTATATGCTACTACCCCCTCAAATCAATAATGGAATCTCCCATTACGTCATGGCTAGTTTCCGAGTTATCAGAGCTTTTCGTCAATTGGTGAAAACTTTAACAACAAAAAGGCAGAGAGGTAATTGGACCAATGACAATGATTTTGATATCAGATTTTAGCTTAAGATTTGAAGTCTCCAGATCTGCTCGCCCCAATTTGATACATTGGCGCATTCAAATATTATAGCCGTTTGAGCATGACCGTGCACACTTATCAACACAAAATTGAGGCATCTGCCATAGACTTCTGTCTCAGGAAATGAATGCGTAACAACATTCAAGAACAAAAGGCAGAGGGGTTGAAAGGTTAAAAGGTCCCCAGAAATAATTTCTAATCCACAAAACAGCAGAAATTCTCCCCTTTCAAAAGCGACTCGCCCCAATTTATAACGTTAATGGTAACTTAAGATATGGTCGAATTGATGCAACAATGTCATAATTCGTAGTAGTAGTTTACGTGTTGTAGCGACTTGCACGTATGCAGACGCAATTTCCAAGAAGAAATGTCCAACAGTTTTCATTATAACCCCCCCCCCCCGAAAAAAAAATAAAAAATAAATAAATAAATAAATAAATAAATAAATAAATAAATAAATAAATAAATTTAAAAAAAAAATAAAAATAAAAATAAAATAAATAATAAAAAAAAAATAAAAAAAAAAATAAATTAATTAATTAATAAAAAATATATATTTATATATTACATTTTAGCGAACTTCTCGAAAGTAGCTAAAAAAAGGTTATTCCCAATCTGAACGAAGAAGTGTGAACCGAGCCGTAGACCACACGCCGCGTGGTCAAGGGAGGGGGTCGTGAAAGTATTGGCGTCAGCAATAAAACCAGAAAGGTTCGCGCCATACTCCGCGTGCCCTCGGCTCGCTTCATTCTTTCTATGGTCTTCATGAGAGATGGTCAGATTCGGAGTGTGTTGGATGTTTGGAACCCAAAATGCGGGCCGTTTGTTCCTTTTCTTCCTCCTTTTTGCAGCCTCTTCACTCACACTCACCACTGGATTGCGTGCCAAGCCTCAGGTATTGGTAGTACGGAGACTCAACGGTGCACTGGGCAGATCTTCTTGCGACAAAACGGCGGGGAGGAAACCTCGGCCTCCCAGTTCGAGTCACGTGGAGTGGGACGCGGGGCTTCGTCTGATGGGGTTGAGGGATTACGTCAGCACCTTTCTCCACGCAGTAGACTCGCCCACGCAAGCGACAGTTCTACCATGAGTTGGCGCAGTCCATGCACAGACCATCTACGCAATATCCACGCCATCGGCTGAAACGATTACGGGGTTCGGACATTCTACTTCGAGTTTCGTATGATTAGGCTAACATAAAATCGCCATGTCCTGCTTTCCCGTACAGGAGGATAGCTTCGTTAGTGATTCACATTTTTGACTTCTATGTCGATTAACATCGAGATGTATTAAAATCGGGCTAATTATGACAAATCAATTTCATCTTCTCGTGTGCAGTATTAACGACTAGGTTATCAAGATTAGAGTAACTGTATCTTCTTGGCGACTTTAGATGATATTCAAGCCAATACAATTTGTTTTCTTTTGCTTCTTCGTCTTCCTTATATGAGGTGTTAACTTACATACATTGATATTAATGCACATCGTATATTAATTGGATTGCTGACGTAATAAAGCCAGGCTTAACTTGCCTTCAGCCTTTAACAGTAGTGCAGTTAACTCATTATGATCAGACCCTTGATCAGACCATATCTAATAGAAAAGATTACATCCGTGGAAGCATAGAGGTGACCTGTCTGAACGATATGAACGTAACGCGATATATATGGCGGCGGGTTGCGTCACACCTCGTTTGGCGGCATTCTTGCGAATTTGGACGCCTATAATCGCTTATACAAGAAATATATTGTTGTGGTAATGTATATCTAGAACAAGCGGTCTGTTAGGAAGGGGAGACAAACTTTGATCTTATTAGAGGATTGTTTTATTGCCGTATTTATACAATTTTACGAGCCTGACTTGTCTATGGTGGCCCTGAAGGGACATCGCGAATAGACTAAATCGTGAAAAATATGCGATAAAATTCACGATATCGTCAATTTTATCGCATATTTTTCACGAAGAAATTCACGAAATTGACGATATCGTGAACTTTATCGTGAACTTTTCACGATGAAATTGACGATATCGTGAATTTTATCGTGAAAAGTTCACGATATAAAGTTCACGATATCGTCAATTTTATCGTGTACTCTATCGTGTACTCTCCTGACGGGCGCTTCGTAAACAAAACCAGCCCTAGCTGGGGGAGACAGAGAGAAGGAAAAAAGGGAAAGGGAAAGAGAAGATAAAAGGAAAGAAAGAATAATAAGAAGAAAAAAGGGAAACGGGGGGGGGCGAAGGGCTCTTGCCTCCTCCTCACTCCCCCCCCCCCCCCTCCCCGCCAAAAAATAAATCAGAGAGAGAGAGAGAGAGAGAGAAGGGAAAGGGAAAGGGAAAGAGAAGATAAAAGGAAAGAAAGAAGAGGAAGAAGAAGAAAAGAGGAAAACGGGGGAAGGGCGAAGGACTCTTGCCCCCCCCCCCCCCCCCCCCCCCCCCCCCCCGCCAAAAAATAAATCAGAGAGAGAGAGAGAAGGGAAAGGGAAAGAGAAGATAAAAGGAAAGAAAGAAGAGGAAGAAGAAGAAAAGAGGGAAACGGGGGCAAAGGGCTTTTGCCTCGTCCCCCCGCCCCCCGCCAAAAAATAAATAATAGAGAGAGAGAGAAGGAAAGGGAAAGAGAAGAAAGAAAGAGAAAAACGAAAAAGAGGGAGAATAGGAAAGAAAGGAAAAGAAAGAAAAGAAAGGAGGCAAGAGCCCTTCGCCCCTGTTTCCCTCTTTTCTTATTCTTTTTCCTCTTCTTTCTTTCCTTTTATATTTTCTTTCCCTCTCCCTTCTCTTTCCCTTTATGACGGGAGGGGGGAGGGGGAGGTAAGAGCCTTTCGCCCTTTCCCCGTTTCCCTCTTTCCGTCTTCTTCTTCTTTCTTTCCTTTTATATTTTCTTTCCCTTTCCCTTTCCCTTCTCTCTATCTCTCTCTCTCTCCTATTTATTTGTTGGCGCGGGAGGGGGGGGGGAGGAGGCAAGAGCCCCTCTTTTCTTCTTATTCTTCTTCCTTTCCTTTTTTATTCTCTTTCCCTTTCCCTTCTCTCTCTCTCTCTCTCTCTTATTTATTTTTTGGGCGGGGGATGCAAGAGCCCTTCGCCCCCGTTTCCCTCTTTTCTTCTTCTTCTTCCTCTTCTTTCTTTCCTTTTTTCTTCTCTTTCCCTTTCCCTTTCCCTTCTCTCTCTATCTCTTATTTATTTTTTTGGCGGGGGGTGGGGAGGGAGGAGGCAAGAGCCCTTCGCCCTTCCCCCGTTTCCCTCTTTCCTTCTTATTCCTCTTCTTTCTTTCCTTTTATATTTTCTTTCCCTTTCCCTTCTCTCTCTTATTTATTTTTGGCGGGGGGGGGGGGGGGGAGGAGGCAAGAGCCCTTCGCCCTTCCCCTGTTTCCCTCTTATTCCTCTTCTTTCTTTCCCTTTCCCTTCTCTCTCTCTCTCTCTCTCTCTCTCTTATTTATTTTTTTGGCGGGGGGGGGGGGGGGAGGTAAGAGCCTTTCGCCCTTCCCCCGTTTCCCTCTTTCCTTCTTCCTCTTCTTTCTTTCCTTTTATATTTTCTTTCCCTTTCCCTTTCCCTTCTCTCTCTCCTTATTTATTTTTTGGCGGGGGGGGGGGAGTGAGGAGGAGGCAAGAGCCCTTCGCCCCCCCCCCCTTTCCCTCTTTTCTTCTTATTATTCTTTCTTTCCTTTTATCTTCTCTTTCCCTTTCCCTTTTTTCCTTCTCTCTGTCTCCCCCAGCTAGGGCTGGTTTTGTTTACGAAGCGCCCGTCAGGAGAGTACACGATAGAGTACACGATAGAGTACACGATAAAATTGACGATATCGTGAACTTTATACCGTGAACTTTTCACGATAAAATTCACGATATCGTCAATTTCATCGTGAAAAGTTCACGATAAAGTTCACGATATCGTCAATTTCGTGAATTTCTTCGTGAAAAATATGCGATAAAATTGACGATATCGTGAATTTTATCGCATATTTTTCACGATTTAGTCTATTCGCGATGTCCCTTCAGGGCCACCATACTTGTTCGTAAGCTGGTGATACAATCAGTATTGCCCAGGTTCTTAAGCTCAGGGTGTCCGGCTGGAAGTCATCTTCGCTCACCCATGCCTCTTGTCTGTGCACAAAGCCAGCAAGAGATGGGGAAGCCCGTTCGTATATCCAGGCGAATGGAAGAATTGTTACGGCTAGTCAAGAGATATTACTTTGTCGCCCGGCCGCGAATATTTTATTTACACGCTAGCCTGGCCAGTTTTGCCGTAATACTCGTAAAAGTGCGCTGGTGGGAAAGCCTACATAATAGGCATGCACGCAGTTAGTGAACTTGGTTGCTCGCTAGCTGATCGTTCGTTCGTGTCTCCTAGTTCCTTAGAACAAGATTAAAGTAAAGTTCCGAAATTAAATTAAATTAAATTAAGCTTTCAAATTCCATCGCCCGGTGGCTGCGATGGCCGTCTCATTTACAAGGGCCAGCTAAGTCTCCATCTGATGATTGTCATACATGATCATACATGATCATACATGTGTATTATCGCATGTAGGCTGCTAGACTCCAATATTAGTCGTTTCCATGGTATTTATCATAGAAACGGCTAGCGTGTAAAAAAAATTGCGCCGCCCGGCCGGGCCCCTTAATGGTTCCTTACAGATCGCTCTCGACATATTATAATGCTCGAAGTAATGTTTGAAATTGAAATTTGAAAATCACACTTACAAAATACAAATTTGTTGACTTCTTCATTTGACTCAGATTGGGAATAAATATATATATAAATAAATAATAATAATAATAATAATACTAATAATAATAATAATAATAATAATAATAATTATAATAATAATAAATACATGAATAAATGAATAAATGAATAAATGAATAAATAAATAAATACAAATTATTTTTTTTTTAAATCCCCAAGGACATCCACCCCCCCCCCCGAAAAAATACACCCTATGATATTGACCTCCACGCCTTGAAATTACACTCTAGTACAGTTACCGCCCTGATAGTTGGTTCTAATAAAAACTTCTTTTTTTCCTTGATGGTAATTTTTCTATTAATGTCGTAAAACCATTCATTTAGGCTATAATCAATAAAATATTCAATTGAATTTTAATAACGGGAGCTAAGAAATAGCTACATGCTAGTCGAAGTTTTGCCGCAAGTATATCTTTCTTTATCATACATAAAGTGCCATTCGCCTGAAAATTAGTATGGCCGATCGTATAGATAGTTGAGTTCTTATTTCAGACCGCAAATGCCCTCAAAGTGCATGGTATCGCTCTTATTCTTATTTACGACATTTCTAGTGCCCTTTTACGACCTCAAATTGCTATAAAGGAATACTTAGACCCCAAAATGTATACATTAGCTTCTCAAGAATTTTAGAAGAGGCATTCAACAAAGAAATAGGACGATAATTATTCAAGATAAGGGCAACACCCTTTTTTTTTAATGGGCACAACCTTTGCAATTTTCAATTCCATGGGTATAACACCAGTGGTCATTGATAGATTAAATATAGGCATATGTATGAGGGGTTGTATAATGCCAACAATTACTTTTTTCATCAACCCATTTGTTATAAAGTAACAACCTGGACTTTTCTTATTCTTTAAAGAATGTACCATATCAAATAATTATTCTTCACTCGTTGGCAATAAAAATAAACAATTATGATTAGGGTTTTCTAAAAAATGATTTAAATGTATTTTGAGACTGTGCAATGACACGCAACAAATTCTGGCCAATATTACAAAAATATTCATTGAATTTATCTACAATAACTTCTGGAACATCAACTACATTCCCATCAATGTTTAATTTACTTACATCACACGCTTTCTACTTTGGCTTAAAAACTTTCCTAATCACTTTCCTTGTCCCGTTTATATCATTATGTGTCGCCTGAAATTGAGCGAAGTAATACTGCTTCTTAGCAGCACGTAGGATAGAAGTAGGAGTATTCCGATAAATAGTATATTTCCTATGAGAAACTGAGATTTACTAATTTTATACTTAAAGTAAGTAAATATTTTCGACTACGAGGGTAATGGTACAAACTATCATCGCCGAGGTAGCCCCGAGATCACCGAGGCGATGATAGTTTGTATCCATTGCCCGAGTAAAGGAGGTTAATATTTGTTTTATATCCCACATCGGCAATAAGGTCTATTTAAAGTGAATTTTACATAATTAAAAGAACTGATTCTGCAGACTGTTTAGATTCAGCTAGATTTTACAAAGCGCAACATGCATACAATGTAACAAAGTCGATACGCGCTCATTTGACATTGACATTTCGCGTAACCTACTTTGCTACGCGTATTCAATGGCAAGTGGAGCAGCAGCACAAAATTCCCTTACAAAAGTCCTATCGCAGGTAAATGGTACTTATCTATCTTTTTGCATGTGACCTCGTTTAGACCAATCAGATTGCAAGATTCTTAGTATGCGGGATATAATACAACTTATTTTTCCTATTTATTGACCTCAATATAGAAATAGTAATCCATGGCAATCGAGGGGTTGTTCTGCGATTTCTACTATTACATTTACATACATGTAATTTTTTTATCATACAGCAAAAAATAATGTATTTAAGAATTGATCATATGAGCTATCAACATCATAACCACGTAATATTTCTTTACAAACCCTTGCTAAACAACTCATCTATAAATTTAGCAATACTGGTAGGATTACTTTTCCGGACATATTTATTACTAGAAATATTACGGATATTCCTACCAAAAGACATCCTGGCATATACTGGAAAGGGGTCAGTCAAATCTGAAATTATAATACCCGCATCTGGTAAAGGGCGTACATTACTAAAAAATGTTATCAATGAGAGTAGAGGAAGTGTCTGTAACTCTGGTAGGTTTAGTAATTGAGGGCAATAAAGAGATATATATACATGTTCAAAAAGTCAAAAACGTATGCGTTCTCATCGTGCTGAAGAAGATTAAAATTATAATTACCCATGTCAAAGACTGTTTTATGTAAAATTATTAAATTTGACAACACAGTTTGCATTTCATTTATGCAAAAATTAAAATTACCTTGTGGCGGTCTATAAACGAAACCAATTATAACATTACGCCTGCCAGGAAAAAACAATTCTACAAAGACACTTTCCATTAAATCATTCATTACATTAACTTCATTTAAAACTCGGTAATCCAACTGCGTGGGGACACACAACGCAACACCTCCTTCCCTCCTATTTTGTCGATTATTCAAAATTATATTACTTCCTGGAAGAAAAAATACATTTCCTTTAGTTTCACTTGATAACCAAGTTTCAGAGATTCCTATAATCATAGAACTGTAGCATATGTTCTGCAAAAATACATTTAATTTATCAAAGTTTGCTCTCTATGTTAAGTTAAAGACAAAATAATCACCTGACATTTGACGATTCTACAAGTAACCTTGCTCGCAGCCTAACAAATTTTCTTCTCTAAATTAAAAACATCGTGATATGGAATTTCCTGTGTGTTTATATTCTTGTTGTTCCCGTTCTAAGTTTATATCATGTTAACGATATGGGTTTACTCATGGACCCTGGATTTTGTGACACAAAAAGAAAGTGAAAGAGACAAAGGAGTGACTTTGCCAGGAAACGACACACATTTAGGTATTATCCAAATGAGTCATTCCAGCGGGGGGGGGGGGGGGTCACTCTCATACACAAGTGCTACCCGCCTGTGTCCACCAACCTCTGAAATGGACTCTAATGGCGTACGTGTGAACCTGAAAAGGTGCTCTCTTTTTAAAAAAACGTTGAAAACTGTAAACCTGAAAAGTAACCCTATGTTGGGTATTTGTGCGATCAGTGCTTGGATAGCAAACATTTGTAAGGAAAACGTCGACGCCGTATAGCTCAAAGAGACACCCTTTCAATGCTTTTCTCTGGACACTGGTGCGTTACCAGTCATGTTGGGAGTACCCCCTTCCCCCTCCCCGGGCCATACCATGGTCTATGGACTGGCACACTCTTATATATTTCTTAAGGCTGGGCTTGTAACAAGGGTAAAATAAGAAAGAAAACAAATTTGAAAGGAAACGTACCTCGATTGAAATCATGTGTAATGTTGTTCAAGCTGATAGGTTTTACATTAAAAAATCATTTTATCGTGGGTGCTTAGAAGCTCAAAATGTTTGAGAAAAAGATTATTTAGAGTAAAATTACAAAAGAAAACTGTTTAAAGTGTAAGCATGTCCAAATGTGGGTATTATCGTTCCGCCTTAGAACAAATATTCCTCGCTAAAAAAAACAAAAAACAAAAAAAAACGAGGAAACTCAGACAGACATATCGTCGCTGTTTTCACGAAGTGACGGTAGTGAAAAAAAATTGCATTCACTTTGCGTTACGATTTTCCTCACTACCGTCACTTCGTGAAAACAAGGACGATATACAGGCATACTCTTTACATCATGTTACAGTATCGTAGGTGAATACATTATTTCATACGGCTGGGCTTGTAACAAGGAAGAAGCTTTTTGAAAGAAAACGTACCTCGATTGAAATCATTTGTAATAATGTTCGCGCTAGTAGTTTTTACACTGAAAAGATTATGATCACTGATTGTAACTTGAATAGCTTGGGTTCCTTGATGCGCAATAGTATTTTTTTTTTGTAGAATAGATTCTTGACACTAAAATTACAATGGAATACTATTTGAAGTGTAAGCATGTCCAAGTTTATATAGTTTTTAAATAATAATGTCATTATTATACAGTTATTGACTGGCAGGGGGTGTAATATAACATTATTTGGACTGCTTAAGGGAGTTATATTTCCCAAGTGGTTATATGATATAGGATTTCCCGGCCAAATTCGCGAGTTTGTCATTCGAATTCATTTACTTTGCATTTAAGTTAGCGCAGATCAGCTTTGCCATGCCAATTATCTTTCAATTTTTCCCGATTTTGAATTTAATTTAGGATGTTGGTCGAAGGATTTCACAGATCTGTCATTCAATTTAGAAACTGCTCAACTAGCATTCAAATTAATCGTCACTTGTCGAGGCATCATTTTTGTCATTCAAATTAATACCTGGCATTCGTATTCGAATTGTGTTTATTCAAGTTAGGAATGTTAGGGGGAAGAAATACAACACGCGTTAAAAGTTTTTTAAAAATGCAATTAAATACATGATTTGTCATTGGGGTCTTTTCTGTTATTCAATTTATTAATTTTGAGGACAAAGCATATGTGAGACATTAGGTAAAGAAGGGGCAAAATCAAGGGATATGGCATTTCTGAACGGACATGTTTATATACCAGGAAAAGTGGGGATACAAAAACACCTACCCCAGTCACAATATTGTACCCTTCCTCCATAATGAAATTGTGATAAATTTATGTTGAAACACAAAACAAACAACTTCCTTACATGAAAATTTACACAAATATTGAGACCATCAAGTCCGTAGATGTAAGTCTTTTTTTTTAACAATCAAATTTAAAGGCTGATGAATATCTGATAAATCTAAAATTATATAAAGAGTATATATGCAAGAAAATAAAATAAGATGAAATACTCATGAAAAAACGATCTTGAAAGAAAAAAATGAGCTATAAAAAGTGTGTAATAAACGAGAAATGTATATTGACCATAATTTTAGTGCACAAAGTGCTAATTTGAATGCTACAAATGAATTAGAATGCTAAAAGTACACCGTCGCGATGTCAGAAAATCGTGTTGGGCTCAATCGAATGACCAAATAGCGAAAGAAGCACTTTGTTCATTAATTTGAATGAAACATACATAGATTCTAACGAAAACTTCATAGATTTGAAATCTAGAAAAAGGAATATAAACCCGAGATATACCCGACAGCACTAAAAGTGTCGAATTTGAACGCGAGACAAATTAATTTTAATGACAAACTTGCGAATTTGGCCGGGAAATCCTATATATAAAATATGGTCACGAGGGAAAATATAACTCCCTTCAGGTCCAAATAATGTTATATACCCCCTGCCAGTCAATAACTGTTATATTAGATAGCCTTGGGTTTGTTTAGCCTTAGGTTTTTTTTGTGGGGGGGGGGGGGGCCGAAAAATTTTTTTTTTTCGGGGACAATCAAAATTACGGAAAAATAATCTGTCGAGATAGTTCAAGAAAAAAAAATGGGGGAAAAAAGAAGGAAAAAAAAAATTCTTAACCAAAAATGCATTTTGGGGGAAAAAAAAAATGTGGAAAAATTAATTTAAAGGGAAAAAAAAAATCATGAAAACAAAATATTGGAAAAATAAAATGACCCTCAGTAATGGTGTAATGTGTGTAATTGGTGACAAAACAGTCCTCAAGAGGGCAAGATGCATTGATTAAAAATATATTCATTTCACCAGCCGGTAAAATATAACCAACCAGGAAAATATAACAATTTGGATCCTCGCAATTGATATTATGTGAAGAGCTCTGGACCAATCACATCTCGGTATCTGTATAAGCTATCTAATATTACAACATATAGGAAGAAGGCTCTCTATTTCAAAGGTAATGTGAAGTTCTGGGAAATTGTGAACAATTGGATGGATAGTAATTCTTTTCAATTTTGATATATTTGGATGCCCCTGTGGATTTTGTATAAGCACTAGAACAAAAATTGCCCCTAAAACATTTCTGCTTTCGAGAAATTGATTAATCAAATTTACCGGGACTCCCGGTAATTTTCAAATATAAAATCGCATATGTTTACAATAAGTTCATTTCATCTAAATGCATGACCCCATACCAAAACTTTGTATCACCCTTAGGTTGAAGATAAAATCATCACCCGACATTTGACGATTCTACACATAACCTTGATCGCAGCCTAACTTCTCTAAATTAAAAACATTGTGTTATGGTAATTTAGTTCTTCTTCTCTGTTTATATTATGTAAATGATTTGGGTTTACTCATGAACCCTTGACTTTTTAACACAAGGAGAGTGTCAGAGAAACAAAATAGTGACTTTGCCTGGAAACCACACAAACCTATGTCCACACCCTCATTAATCATACCATGATATACGGACTGGCATACTAGTATCATGTTACAGTATCGTAAGTGAATAAGTTATTTCATACAGCTGGACTTGTATAAACGAGGTTTACAGAAGAAAGAAAACGAACCTCGACTAAAATAATCTGATATGATGTTCACGCATGGTAGTTTTTATATTTAAACGAAAATTATATGATCACTGATTATAACCTGAGGAGCGTGGGTGCCTGAAAGTCAAATTACATTGTAAAACTATTTAAAGTGTTAGCATGTCCAAATTTGATACGAACATTCCTCACTAAAAAGAATATACAAGAGAACTCACACAGACATATACCTGAAGTGAAAAATAGAAATAATATTTTGGCTTCTTTTACAATTCACCTGATATTCAGGGTCCACCATCATTAACAAGGTTACTCAGGGAATAAGTGCAAACGTCTGAAGTTTAATTTTTGTATTTCAGATTTCACTCATATCTAACTACTACAAATATAAACATACTGCCACAACGTCCGAGTCGGGTTTGTGGGAGCTCAGCTCTTTCTAGAAACAGATTTTTGTTATACTTTTGTCCCCTTTTATATGTTGTATATAAGGCCTTTTATCAATTGTGACTATGAAATTGAGAAAAGATGTAAACAAAGTAATAATAATTTTAACGGTAAGTTCGTTGCAGCAGAATTGAAATTTCAGCTGCAGATAATGTTATCGGTGTATAGCGGTCGAACAGAGAAAAAGAGACAAACAAGATTGCTCAGTATTTCATGTATATTATGATACTTTAAATATGACTATTAAACCTGAGATTACCATGCATCGATCACGTAATGTGAAACTATAAATGAAGGCAATAACAATTGTGTCAATATTCCATGACAACTATTCGGATCTTTACTTGCCATTATAAAGACATATACATGACATTAAATTACAAGTTTGTGCGAATTGCCCAACATTGCCCGAATGTGGAAATTGTTCTCTAACGACATGAGATCACGAATAATCACCATGATCATTACAAGGTTTATTATTTGCAATGTCCACTTTCCTACAGGGGATTTTGGGGAATCGTTTAAAAAAGATGATGTTATTTACGTTACCAGTGCCGAAATGCCTTATCCTTGCCCAGGTATAGACATAAGAAACTTAAGACATGCTAGTGTGGGTATCTTTCACCTTCTCATCGTTCTCACAATAATAATTACTTTTAGTGAAATTGATTAATAAATTGACTAATTATTAGGGTTTCTGCAATATAAACATGGATTGTATGAAACTCTATTCAGATGAGTTTATATAGTTGCTATGGTTTGGTTCAACACAATTTAGAGGTAACGAGTCAAAAATTATATTATACTCACCGTTTGCCTAGATACTGGTAAATGCGAAATGAATTGTGGAACGAGGCGTTAGGTTTTCTCCTCACAAATGATCTAGAAACTCAATCTAATACAGATTCCCTTTGCACAAATGCGCTTCGTTCCATCAGATTTTCATGTAGAAGTGACGGGTTACCCGTATGAAACGAAAGGTATAGGCTGCGTGAGTCTATATTTCACCGTCTGGTGACGTGGCATTGAGCAAATACCTAATGCTAGTCAGTTCGATCATGTGGTCCAAAAACGAAACCGGAAGGAAATACGTATAACTAGAGCTAACCAACCAAACAAAAGAATACATATTCATCGCTCAGTGAGTCGGTACTAATAGGCATTATGATGCAACTAATATCATGTGATAAAATGGCCTTAGCATTCCGATCAACAAGGGAAAACCTTTGTCAGTTCCCAGACAGAAAAGAAACTTCTTTAAATAACGATGGGGGAGGGGTGTAGAGGGGACTTCAATATATATCAACTGTCATTGCAACTCAGTACTTTTCCTACAATTCAACTTTTTAAATCTTGACTACTACAATGGCGAAACTAGAGAATTCAACATTTCCTTTGCAAATGTAAAAATGTTATTTAAGGCGGGTTAAGGTTTGACAGACTTTTGTTTCACAGTCACGATTTGATTATTATTTTTGTTTTACAATCGAGTTTAGTTGTATTACAATTGTTATAGATCTGTTTATGTACTATTATCTAAATATATTAAAGGAAAGTTACACTAACATTGTGAAATTAAACTCAACGATAATTGCCCCACAACGGTAAAATAAACATTCATGAAATTCGAATGAAGCAGACAGAAAAAAATATCCCAGCGTATATAGGCTTAACCTTACTTTGGATCTTCTTTGTGATTTTGTCTTAAGGCATGGTGGTTGGGAGTGTGCGTGAAGGGGTCTGCATTTATGTGATGTTTGTATGTGTTCTGTTGTATGTGTGGGGTGTGTTCTGTTTGGGATTGAGTAGTATTAAGGGAAGGGGTTATAATTTGTTTCATATTGAAAACTGAATATATTCCGAAAAATCGATCGTAGTTTGTGAATTGTTAATGTTCTAAGTTATTCGACGGATGTTATTATGATGGAGAATAAAAAAAAATGAAGAAGTATTTGTATTGTTCTAATATTGAATGAAAATAAAAACTACGAAAAAGCAAAAAGAAGAATATGTAGGTGGATGCATGTGTAGTTTATACGAGAAATTTGTCAAGAGTGCTGTTCTAAACGCACCAAGCCAACACTCGGCGAATCCAGACGTCCTTTTGACATTCTTTTCAAAATTGAAATTCTCGCAAGATTCCTAACCATATCTGTTAAGCGCTTACATGCATTTGTATTAAGCGCTATATAAGCGGAATATTATCATTATTATTGTTATTATTATTATTCTTACTATTTTAGTATGCCAGTGAAATCGTGGGCTATTCCTTTTTCTGACTCGTAGCGGGACGGTCAATCAACTTAAGATTGAGCTTAAAGTAGATCATTCGTATGAACGACATGGTCTGGTTGTAAAAGAGATTATTTCGTTATTAAAAAAAAATACTATATCCATGAAAGAATTATGTTATTATTACATCATGTAGGAAGGAAGCTCCCTTTATTAGTTGAACACAAAAATCATCACCAGACATTTTGTTGTTGTTGTTGTTGTTTTAGTCTTAAGGGTGTGTGTCATTCATTATGAATATTTACGCCGAATTCAATTGTTTTTAAATAATTTTAAATGGGAGCAGAAAAAAGGAGGGAAAAATCGACACTGTTCAATTTTTCGCAATTTGCGGAGATTCCAGACAGGCTGTCAACATAAAATAATTTGACCGTTTTTGTGCGTATTTTCTGGCCAGCCCGGTTCGGTACATTGAACAGGCTTTTGACGATTTTAACCTTGCTCGCAGCCTAACAATTTTTCTTTTCTAAATAAAAAACATTCTGTTATGGAACTGATTATGTGTGTCCTTTTTTTTTCATCTTATTTTTAGTTGATATCATTGTGAACGATATTGGTTTACTGATAGACCCTGGATTTATTAATACAAAGAGAGAGCAAGAGAGAGGAAATAGTGACTTTGCCTGGAAACTACACAAATCTATGTCCAATCTCTATTAATCATACCATGGTCTACGGACACGCACACTTGTTATATCATGTCAAAGTATCGTAGGTGAATAAGATATTTCATACGGCTGGGCTCGTAACAAGGGTAACAGAAAAGGAAAAACACATTTGAAGAAACAAAATCTAAAAGGAAACGTACCTCGATTGAAATCTTTTTGTATTTCTAGCTTGCACCAGAATTGTTTGTACTGGACACGGGCTACTCCTGTCTCCCAAGCTTTCTTGTCCAAGTCAAACTGTAAGTGAAATCTAGATATTTATATTGTGCTTTAATTTATTTAGCAAGTTGTCAGAGACAGTGATTAATGGAGAAATAAGATAAGCCTGGATGACATTCATTTGAAGGCTTTTTTGACCTGAAGTCTTTAATTATAAACCATGTTATGATTATAGTCTCGCATTTGAAATATTATTCCTGACAGAGAAAAGGAATGTTTCCTATATCAATATGGTTGCTGTTCAGTATTATCCAGTTGTGTTTTATATAATACCAGAAACATGAAGGTATTTTATGAAACGAGAATATAAAGTTAACATTTGCATTGTGATTATACTTCGAATGATTAGGGTTATTATAACAGCCTAAAGATGAAGATTGTATTTTGTTAAGGATAGGTAGTTGTTATGCCTTGGTATTTTATTATCGTAGATGGCGTTAACTATGGCGTTAACCCTGGCGTAAACTTCAATGTTAACCAGGATGTAAACCACGGCGTAATCTATGACGTAATCTATGGCGTAAACTACGACGTAACGTCCTCGTAATTCCCATCTGCACTCCTATACCCGAGGTGTCGAGTGTACAGTAGTCCGCCGAACGTCGAAAACTTCGACGAAGACTTTAGACATTAGACAGTCAACGAGTTGACTTCGGTGTTCATCAGCACTTCAAGTTCTTCAGACCAGGTTTCATATTTAAGCAGAGTTAAGAAATTAAACTGAAAGAACTTTTGGACTTGAACCAGGGATGTACCAGGGTAGGAAGCTTGGTAGTTTGCTTTACTGGATTGTTTTGCAAGCAAGGTAGAACTCTTTTTAATAGTAGGGGCTTTTAGATTTGCACGTCGACAGCTTTGACTGCAACGTGTGACGTCATTTTAAGGCACTGCGCATGCGTTACGTCGTCTCAGTCGGCGATCGAGAAAACCTTGATTTTCCTAAATCTAGTACATACATACATATTGATATTTATATAGCACCTTAACATGCTCAAGGTACTAGTATGCCGCGTGCGCATAAAATATACAGTTCCTCAGGTAGCCAAAGGAACATCCCTTCCCTGCTATTATGTAAAAATGTGTAGAACAGGTATCACATGCATATATTCACCGGTTCTACACATTTTTACATACTAGCAGTGAAGGGATGTTCTTTTGTTGAGGGTAGAATGAGGAACTGTATATTTTGTCCTCTTTCTTTGTTCATAGTGTTACTTCCTGCATGCATGTATATCGTCGAGTGCAATCTAAAAGTCAACATGGGCAGTTAAGTATGTTGACACGCATGATCAGTCGGTGTTCGTCGTGTTTTCGTCCACTCAATCTAAAAGTCCCTAATCATGTCGCCTGTTCATCCAAGCTTGACCATTTACCATACAAACATGATTTGGGATGAAACACTCTTTCATAAGATGTATAATAATTTATTGTTCATAATTTTTTTTTTTTTAATATTTAGCAATTTGTTAAGTGTAAACTTTAGTTGGACTCACACTGTACATATTATTTCTAATATAACTTAATTGAGGAATAAGTGAAAACTCTTAAACGTAAATACAGAACGACACTTATGCATGTAGCTATGGTGTGCTATACCTGAACCTGAGAAGGCTTTTAACCGTTAGGTTGACGATGAATAGATCAAGAAAACCTTAATTTTACAGATACACTTTATTTGCAGCGTTCTACACTAGTAAAAGAATATCAGACAAATTGTGTATATATACATGTATATTATGTTTATGGTACAAATTACACAGGTCCGTATTTCAATACTTCAGTTGTTAACATTCAAAGGATCACATTATATTCCTTTATTTTTTTAGGTGAACAAATCAATTTTTCCATACAATTGTATGTTTGTTAGAATGTGACTTAATAAAGCTTACATCAAAAAAAATATATATATTTAAAGTTTTGAAAACAATAATATATTAACACACGTGTCATCAGAACGTAGAATACATGGATGTATAATGGCAATTAAAATATAGTCAATATTCAACAAAGGCACTAACACTAAATTCAATCAGCCCACTTTTCATTCATGAGTGAAGAAAAACACGAAATCAACTTTTTTTAAAGGGTATAGAGTACATTGATAACAAATGGTATAATATATAGTTTAGTATCCTTATGAATTTTGGAAAACGTTTTTTATACCTTCATCTCCAACATAAAGCATAATACAATAAACAAGGAGAATACAGCTAAGGTTACCTGAAATATTATTAGTTTGCTTTGTTGTCATCAAATTATCCAGGGCCCCATTTCATGAAACTTTTTATCGATAAGAAGATACGATGATTGTTATAAGCAACTTAAATGCATACACTTCTTTGAACATGAGCAGATTAGTCTTAGATCTGTGGCATTTGTTATTGATAACAAGTTTGAAAAAACCGGGCTCAGTTGTATCTACTACGGCTATACCAATGAGGAAGAAATAGTAAATGCTATGAGGAGGATCTGCAATCTATTATCGGTTCTAGTAATGAAAATAGAAAAGGGAGAGTGTTATTAACCGAAGTAGTATGATCTTCAAACAAACCGGCTTAATAACTTATTCAAATATATGAACGTTTCTTTTCTGTGGATCTAGTGACGAGTAATTCCTTTAATCTGTTATTTATAAAGGAACTGTAATATTTGGAATCCATTCTGTGTCGATTACTTGTTGATATGTCGGACAGGCCTCGGGTAAGTATTCAGATTATCAAGAACAACTTGTGTTTAAAATGTATGCATAAACTTTGAATACGTTGAAATACCGGTTAATTGTTCATTATTTTGTACTTACTTTGTCAACTATGTTCTTTATTTTGCAAAAAAATGATATCTAAAATGCAATAAATTCGAATCAATTAATCAATTATTGCCACAGATAGGTTTCACGTGATCCCATACACCAACATAGTAATTATTTTATTTGAATTATGATTATGCTTCGATAGGATTATTAAGGAAAGCCAAGCAACTTATTAGAATAGGGAAATCACACCAAATCAGGTTTATACAAATAAATATCAAACTTCGCCACACACCTGTACTACGTGCAAACATTTATAAAATATTGTTAATAAAAAGTCAACAGATTCTAAAATCTCTCTTTAAATCGCTAAGATGACGATAAAAATCACAACTAAATCGAGTGTAAATGTGTTTTTTGCAATATTACATGAGTTATAAATGATGTTCGATATGACAGAAGTTCGTTTACCTTTCCTTTCTCTGCATTCACTGATTCAGATATTCAGATAAAATCACGGATAACATCATCCATAATTATTCATAACAAGCACTTAATCACATGTTTAAATGAGATCAAATCAAATTATATATCTGTATTTACTTGAAAGCAGACTGTAGATGCATTTCCTGTAAATCAATAACTATCTTCATCCACTTAGTAATATTCACATCTGTTGTCTTAGTTTTAGTTTCCTCTACTTTTACTCTGTATTTCAACATAAACAAAAGATATTTGCTTATTATTTTCGTTACTAAATTTGTATTAAATTGATTTACAACACTCGTTTTATAGATTGCAAATAAAGCATAATGAAGTAGTAAGTCAATATCTTTAAAATTGTCCTTTGCGTCATGACTTTACATTGCCATGACTTGATATCATGCAAATACACTAAAGTGACCAAAACGTTTGTATATCTCAGAACAAAATTGTTATATAAGCAAACGTAATACATTTGAACTCTGTTATACCGAGTGATATGAAAATACATTTCTCTCTCAAGAATGCTAATGAGTAATTATAATCATTACTGCAATCTTTGTTTTTCTCTGTTTGTCTCTATCTCTCTTTTTCTCTCTTATTGGCTCTCTTCTCTCTCTCTCTCTCTCTCTCTCTCTCTCTCTCTTTCTCTCTCTCTCTCTCCCTACCTCTCTCTCTCTCTCTCTCTCTCTTTCTCTCTTCACTTCATCAACATTATGAGTATGACTTAATGTAGATTTTCAAGAGCAGCAGCGAGTGACAGCACATCAATATAGGGGACCTTAAGATCGTCTTTCATTGACTGGTAGAAAGATTGTGGGGCTGTGATCAGTTGTTTTTTTAGTTGCAGCAATTGGGTTCCATTGAGTTTTTGCAAAGCTTTCTTACGTAGTGTGACGTTGTTAGCTGCCAGCCAACGCTGGACCTTCTTGGAATCCCATCCGGGTACTTGAGATTCCACTGGAGGTGGCTTTGGTACTTGCTCTTGGGACGAGGGACCTTTCAATGAAAAAAGAGCACAAGAAAGAAACGAAACTCATTACAATATAATTATTATATATATATAATAACATATCTAAAAATATGAGCGTAATCACCATTGTTCATGACACCCTTCGCGTATGACTAATCAGCAAAGCTGATCAAGTTTACTCCGATTCTCTCGCTTTTTTTCTACCAGCTGGGTGACTTTGTACTCACTTTAAATAAAATACATTTATTTATAGTAAAGAATATAAAATAATAAAACATATTTGATTTATAAGTATACTTAATAGTTATACAATGGTTATACATAGCTAAACTGCATTGTTTATATATTAATGTTGTAACTATATGTATATATGTATACGTTTAACGATGCTAATACATATTATGCTATATACTATGTTATTTTTTAACACGAATAAGGGAGCATTTAGCAAACAAGGAGTTAATTATTGTAAAAATCCCACGAAATAGCCAGGTATAACGTATACAAGAAAAACAAATACAGGAAATAAACTTATTATAGTAAGGTTTGCGAAAATGTATATGATTATATGTTTACCAATATTATCTCTCCCCTTTTTTAATTCCCCCTCTCTCTTTTATTCTTTCTCTCTCTCTCTTTCCTTCTCTCTCTCTCTCTCTCTCTCTCTCTTTGCAGCGTGATTGACATACCGGGAGCAGCGTTCACGTTCTGGACCGTTTCTTTCTGCACTGCGAATTCTTGTTCGATGATGCTGGAGAGTACCTCGGAGACAAGCTCGGCTTGCTGAACGATTTAGTAGATCTTCCCTGCCGTGATACCACCTAGCCAACCAGAAGCTTTGAAGTCATTACTCACCTTCACAGGGATAATCTTCTTCTTGCATTCGTAAGCATAAGACGCTTCTGAATACATGACATAAAAGATTCATTTTTAAAATCGATTTCAACGACAATGTCGAGTTGGAGTACATGGTACAGGTAGGACAATTTACGCTATTTCAGTGTTTAATTATATGGGTTGGAACAGATTTTATTTGTAAATATCTTTGAAAAGAAAGACCTGTTTTTCAAATTCGTTCATATTTGTTAATATATAAATATACAACAAATAGCTAAAATAATGTTTGTGTAGTCCCATATATTTATTTATGTGTGCCGGACAAGTGACTGTGCGTATCATCGCGTCACCTTCTTATAATTCTGATAATTTCGGAACCCACTATTTTATACCTAGTTTTATGCTACGAATAATCTAACTTTCACACTCGTTTCTACAGAGTCTCAACTACAAAGATATTTCCTAACCAGAACTCATAAGTACCACTGTAATTGGTAGGTTAAAGGCGCATGGCAGTGGGTTACCATATTGGGTGTGACACCATTCGGCTGTTTACCCAATAACATGTGTTGACAAGCCTTCAATTTTTGTTACCAACATGCCATATGTAATATATTGCATTCCCTGCAAATGGTACAGTCATTATTTTAAAGTTTGCTATCCCCAAGACTTTCCGAGAGGGTCGGTATATTTTCTTGATTGAACCACAAGTATGCTTTGTGTAGACTTGTAAATCTATTAATTGTAGACGAATTATGACCTTCTGCACATGGAAACAGTGATCCTCTCTTTTCAAAGGTAATACAAAGTGTTGGTGTGGGGTCATAAATTTCCCAAAACTTTGTATTACCTTTAAGTCAACTGAAGAAGAGGTAAATCTTTTCTCACCTGTACGGCAGTCTTGACTGTCTTGGTAACCACGTGTGATACAAGCTATGACCATATCGGCATTCTCTACGGCTTCTGCCATGGCACCAATTTTATCACCCACTGAGGCAAGAAAGAAAAAGAAGGAAAACAAAAGAGAAAAAGGGAAGAACAAAGAAGGAGAAGAAGAAGGAAAAAAGAAGTCAAAAGAGGAAGAAGAGGGAAAATACAAATAAATATAGTAAATGTGCAAAGGAAAATGGAAGAAGAGGAAGAAGAAGAAAAAAGAAGAGAGAATTCACGGATAATCATGCTCTAAGCTTTGGGGTAATTTCTTAATTATGTTTGCAATTACCAGCAGCCGTGATGATACATAAGTAACGGTCAAATAAGAAAATATTATTCAAAATTTCAAAAGCTTACATAATTTGTTGACCAAAAATAAAAATTCATTAAAATAACAATTACATGTCATGATTGAACAGAAGTGTCTGCAGATAAACTTACTCATGGGGTCTTCATCCATCCACACGTTGTAGCCTCTTTTTCGCAGCTCTTTCTTGAACTCTCGCATCACAGGTTTGGACGGGTGTTCCCATTTGTAGCTGAGCATGATGTGTCCTCTGGACTCCGTACTGTCCGACGGCGCCTTCTGCTGTGACTCGACATCTGTGTTCCTGTGCGTCAGGCCTTCGGGAAGTTTGGATTAGTAGATTTCGAAGAGAGCGCCCATACAGGCATTGCGGAGCTTTTCATTTTTACCATGGGAATTCTCCGTCAGATCTTGTTTTCGTGATCAAAGAAAATATGATATTAAAGCCAGAAGGGCATTAACTATTTGACTTTCAAATATACGTAACGTCCTTCTATCTCTGAACACAAGACATGCTTCCTATTTTTTGCACGAAAGTATTGACTTATTGTGGGCCCACTGCACAACGTTTGATGTTACTAATACCCATTGTGGAAATATTCAATTAAAACTCCATCTTATGAACTGAATTTGTTCTTTACTCATCATAACATAAAAAATGAATTACTTAATCTCCCCCTCCCTCATTCTCACTCACTATATATATCGTTGTGGTTACCTACATGTTGCTTTTTTCCTCGCCGACCCCCCCCCCCCCCCCCCCCCCCCCATTTCCTAAAAACTATGACTTCAACGTAAGCTGAACAAATTAATCCATCATAATTACCTCAAGTTTGTAATCTTTATAACAAAAACTCGTATCCTAATGCTTGGTAAAAATTTAACTAAAACAGAAGTTGTTTCATGATTATAACAAATGTTGAGAAAGCTTACTTACTGTATATAATACTCTGTTCTGTCCGCAGTTTTTCTTTATTTTCCTTGAGAAACGCTAGTGTCCAGATCCCTTTGGCAGCAAAGGTCTTCTCCTCCACGGAACAATCTCGTTGGAGCAATTTAGCAAGGATAGGAATGCCTCCCTGTTCTACTATGAGCCTTTTGCTGTTGTCATTGATTGCCAGGTTATCTACTGCTTGAAGTAACTCTTCTGAAGTAAACATAGTCCCTAACGCAAGGTTCTTCTTGGATGATTGTTGCCATATCTCTGCCTGATGATCAGGATTGGAGAGACATTTCTTCAACAGCGAAAGTAGTGTTACGACACAGGTGAAATTGATGGAGAGCTTGTCGGCCTCTTCTTTCTTCACCAACTTTGCCAACGTCATGATTGATATTTTCTGTGTCAAGCTCTCTTCTGACTCACCAAAATGTTGCAAGGCACGCACGGCCCGGTGATGCTTAGGAGCCAGAGACGGCACTCTTCTGCATGCATTGCCCAATATGATAATCGCTCTAAACATAATTGCATCTACCCCTTATCACTCTTCAAAAGGTATAAAAAACCAATCGACAATCAAAGACAGGCACCCATCTTCTTCCATTTGTAAACAGAAGTAATCAGAGTTTTCTGTAAAGTTCATAGCGGGACAAAGCAGTGCGTCACAAAATTCAAACATTATTTTGGTCTGATGTGATAGTTCTTCTTGTTGATCAGCGTCTTCGATCTTCTGTAACATATCGCCCTTTTTCCAGGTATAAGAAAACATTGTGCAGAAATCTGTGTCAATGCCTATACCATCCACTACAGCGTTCCGATCAATGTTGTCGTTCCATGAAAAGCTGAATATATCCTTCATCCCTTTAAGACAAGAGGTGCATGGGAAATCTTCACAATCCTAAATGTGCTTGATACTGGCTTTGACAAGGGTAAGACATTTGTTGACCTCGTCACTGAAATATTCGATCCGTTTTGCTTTCCCAGCTGCAGAATCAACGAGAAGAATACCCGAAATGTCAGTCAATGTCCTCGAAACATCGTTAGTACTCGCAGAATATGCCATGTTTATGACGAACCAACAGACACTGTCAAATAAACAATGCAGTTCATCAAATATTGACATGATTTAGTAAACGTGGTGGTTAATACCAACATAAGAATTCAGTGATGACGTGAAATGGATATCTACAATACGTAAATATTCTGTGTCAGGCATATTTACACAAAATTAACTCCATTTCGTTGACGATCAGCCATGCACAGAGAAGACGAAAAACTTGATGCATGGCTGATCGTCAACAAACGGAGTTAAGTCTTTCGTCAACTCAGTTTGTTGCTACGACAGGCAGCCAGTGAAAACGAACTCGTTTAATCAAATTATAGAAATACAAGCATTACTTCAAACAAACAGAACTTTGTTATTCCTGGATCATTTTCCTGATTGAGGTATCATAGCGAAGGGCAAATATTAAACTTTCTAAAAATGTATTTTTTTTCTTTGAAATTCAGATACCGCCCGTCAAATGACTTTTTGGTTTCCTCTCTTCAAATAGTTGTTAATCTCTAATGCATGAAATATGCATCATATGAGTTAAATCAAATGAAAGAGAAGGGTCTAAGCTTTACAAATATGTGTCATTTATTAATTATAATTGTGATTAAAGATAAACTTTAGTACTGGTAATGCGATTGCACTGTGAAATAAAAGGTATGGAAAAGATCAGAAACAGTTGATCATGTAGCATGTAAGTATTGGTGTGCACTGCAAGGTTCTGGAGTCATCAAAATCATAATAAATTTGACCGAGTCTTGGTAAAGTAACAAGCACTGTACACAGAAAGCTATATATGGGACAACACACATGGTGTCGGGGCTAGTACTACCTTGATTTCCTCGTCTTTCTATGCTCATTACTCAGCCAGTATACATTTTCTTCCAAAATTGTTTGACACTTGTCATTTATTTGTAATCTTGAACATTCAGTGTAAGTTTCGTTTGATTCTGTGAGATTTTTTTTTTTTTTTTTACCCGAACTGGAGTTTATCTTTAGCCTAAGTTATGATAAAACATCGATAATTCTCGTTTCATTTTTTTCTGGGACGCACTTCATAAGAACTAGCTCTTTTTGATTAGTCATTCCCGCGGGGGGAGGTCACTTTCAGCTTCGTACGCAGTGGGTGGGGGTGTTTTGGGGGTTAAACACCCCCTCAATTTTCTTTTTGGAAAAAAATAATACTCCCCCCCCCCCCCTCACAATGAGCGAAATATCAGGCGGCGCGATTTTTACATTTGCGGGGTCCAACAAATACAAAATTAGGTCTCAAGCCCCCCCCCCCCCCCCCCCCCCCCCCCCCTCCACACTTAGCGAAATATCGGTCGAAGCGATTTTCACATTTGTGGGGAACAACAAAAAAAAAAGTTCGCTCACTATAACACCCTATGAATGGAAACGTACCTCAATTGAAATCATTTGTAAGGATGTTCACGCTGGTAGTTTTTACACTTACAAAAAAGATTATGATCACTGATGGTAACCTGAGGAGCGTGGGTGCCTAGAAGCGCAAAATATGTTTTTGTCGAATAGATTCTTTACAGTCAAATAACAATGGAAAAAAATAGTTTAAGTGTGTCCAAATTTGGGTATTACTTCGTGTCCCTTTAATACAAAAGTTCCTCGCTAAACTAATATACGTGAAAGGCCATACAGACATTTAAATGAAGTGAAAAATGGAACAAATATTTTGGCTTCTTTTATGACACTTTACCTGATATTCAGGGTCCACTAAACTTAACAAGATTTCACATATATGTATGTTAATATAATTCAGTGAATAAGTGTAAACGTCTAAAGCTTTATTTAGTAATTCAGTATAACACACGATTTCACTCATATTCTACTACGAATATAAACATACTGCAACAATATCTGATTCGGGTTTTGGGGAGCACAGGGCATATGCCCGTCCCCCTCCCCCCCCCCCCCCCCCAAAAAAAAAAAAAAAAAAAAAAATCAAATATTTGTTTTCTAGACGAAAAATTGTGGACTTTTGACCCTTTTACATGTTGTACAGAGTGAGTCAGAAAAAATGTCCCACACTTTTAGAAGTTGTATTGTTTTAAGAATGAATATTTAAGTATGGGTTTCATGATATGTCTTGATAGAGTTATCTTCCCAGTATGTTTAGGTACCATTTTCATTTGAATCTCTGCATGCATCACTGAGTATCAGACAATCTTTACAAGACTGCCAGATCTCACTTGCGCTAAGTTACTGGGTGAGGAATAAAACAGTGCATAAAACATAGACAGTCAGACACGCGCACACGCACACACACGCACACACAACACACACAACACACACGGTGACAATTGTTTCATAATTTCCCCTTTTCTGATCAATTTTATTTTGACAGGGTAGCCCTTTCAGTTATAACAAAAAATGCTCGAACAACGGGCCCTGTATCAACATAATCTAAAACATATTCACAACACATATAAACATACATAAGTTATAATGAACACACAAATTAAACAAGATAGTGTATGTAACGCTATTCGGATGAGTTTGGATCATCAAAATTTAGAGGTAACGAGTAAAAATGTATATATTATACTCACGGTTTTCCTAGATACTGCAATTGTGGAACGAGGCGTTAAGTTCTCTCCTCAGATATATTTATTCAATTTTGCTAAATGCGAAATCAGTCGTGGAACGCGGCGTTGAGTCCTCTTCTCAAAAATATTTATCCAATTATAGCCGAGCTAAAAGAATCCACAGGTAATCGTACACAGTTCAAATAAGAGTAACTGGCAACAATTGACATGATAAGTCTCTTCTAGAACGTCTTATAAAGGCGTTTACAATGTCTCTTTCGCAAGATAAAAGGAGAGTTTGTCTCTAGGTAATGAATCAGGTTTGACAGATGAAAAAAACATGCAGTGTGTCAAAGCAAATAATCTAGAAATCGATCAAATACAGATACCCTGTGCACAAATGTGTTTCGTTTTATCAGATTTTCCTGTAGAAGTGACGGATAGCCCGTATGAACGAAAGATATAGGCTACGTGAATCTATATTTCAGCGTCTGGTGACGTGGCATTGACACTATGAACATGACTGACAAAGAAAGCGGACAAAATATACAGTTCCTCAGGTAGACAAAGGAACATCACTTCACTGCTATTATGTAAAAATGTGTAGAACAGGTGTCACATGTATATTCACCTTTTTACATAATAGCAGTGAAGGGATGTTCCTTTTTCTACCTGAGGAACTGTATATTTTGTCCGCTTTCTTTGTCCGTCATATTCATAGTGTGAGCACGTACCAAATTTTCAAGTCACTTCGATCATGTGGTACAAAAACCAAACAAGAGGAAAATACATACAAATACAGCTAACCAACCGAACAAAAACAAAAATATCTCTCGCTCAGTGAGTCGGTTCTAAACGCACCAAGCAAAGACTCAGCGAATCCAGACGTCCTTTTGACATTCTTTTCAAATACGGAAATTCTCGCAAGATTGATTATCATATTTTAGTCTGCCAGTGACATCGTGGGCTTTTAATTTTTCTGTCTCATAGTAGCAGTGTGAATCACCTTAAAGGTAATACAAAGTTTTGGTTTTAGGTCTTCAATTTGGTTCAAATTAACGTATTTGAAGCATATGCGATCCTACAATATTCAGTGATCGTTATGAAAGTTATGAAATTGTAAATAATAAACTCTTTATGTTGTATAGCTCCCTCTCAAGTTCAAGATATTAATCAAGCTATGAAACCATGTTTCTTGACTAAAATCGACCAACTAGCTATTCCCGTTGGGAAATTCTATATCACAACTACATATTTCGAGATTTTCATGGTCGCAGCTACCATTGTACGGCTGTAGATGGTATTTGCAATTCATCCAAATTTACCGGGAGCACCGGTAAATTGTTATATTCAATTTTTCTCGAAAGCAGAAGTGTTTTAGGGGCTAAATTTTCTAGTGATTATAATACATCCACAGGGACATCCAAATATATCAAAATTGTAAAGAATCACCATCCACCCAATTTTCAAAATTTACCAAAACTTTGTATTACCTGTAAGATTTTGCTTTTAAAGTAGGTCATTTGTCTGGTTGACCATGTTGACGTGTAAGAAGGATTGTTTTAATGTTTTTTACAATCACTATAGCCGTGAAATAAGTTTGTCATTATTACATCATATAGGAAGGAGGCTCTCTATATTAGTTAAAGACAAACTCATCACCGGCATTTGGCGCCTCTACAAGTATCCTTGCTCGCAGCTTAACGACTTTTCTTCTCTAAATTAAAAACAGTCTGTTATGGAACTGATTGTGTGTTTAGTGTTTTTTGTTAAATCCTTATTCTTAGTTGATATCATGTACACGATATTGGTTTAGTGATAGACCCTAGATTTATTATACACAGAGAGAGAGAGAGGGAGAGAGAGACGAAATGGTGACTTTGCCTGAAAACCACACAAATGTATGTCCAATCCCCATTAGTAATACCATAGTATACTGACTGGCACACTTTTTATATCATGTCAAAGTAGCGTAGGTGAATAAGATATTTCAGACGGCTGGGCTCGTAACAAGGGTAACGCAAACAAGAAAAACACATTTGAAAGAAACTTCTGAAAGGAAACGCACCTCGATTGAAATATTTTGTAATCATGTTCACGCTGGTAGGTTTTACCACAAATAAATGATGTTATTATCACTGATTGTAACCTGAGAAGCGTGGGTGCTTAGAAGCTCAAAAACATGTTTTTGACGAATAGATTAGTTAGAAGAAAAACTACTGTAATATTTGAAGTGTAAGCATGTCCACATCTGAGTAATACTTCGTTCCGCTTTGATACAAAACATTCCTCGCTTAAATAAAATACGAGAAAAATCAGACAGACATATAACTGATGTGAAAAATGAAAACAATTTTTGGCGTCTGTCTATATTCAGGTTCACCATCCTTAGCAATTCGATGTTTGCACTCTCTTAAACAGTGTCTCCTGCTCGTCTAAGCGTGACCATATTCCACACAAAATGATACCAAATGATTTCACATAAAACACTTTAGCATAAGATGTATGATAATTTACTGTTCATCAATTATATTTAAAATAATTAGCAAATTTCTAAGTGTAAACTTTTTGTTTTACTCAGACTGTATTTATATATATATGTAACATAACTTAATTCAGGAAATAAGTGAAACTCTTAAACGTAAATACAGAACTACACTTATACATATAGATATGGTGTGCGTTACCTGAACCTGAGAAGGCTTTTCACCGCTCTATCTATCTAAGTATCTTCTCCCGGCTCGGAGGTTGATTGATTCTGGGTCTCCATCTAGGTCTACTTCCTTCCACTCTTCCTTCCAATACATCCTTTAAGAGGCTTTGGTGCCTTTTAACATGACCAAAGTATTTGATTTTTCTCTCCTTAACTTATCCTAATAGTACAATTTGTTTACTCCCTGCCATGTGCAATATCTCTTTGTTTGTTTTCATTCGTTTCCAGGATATTTTCATCATTCTTCTGTAGATCCACATTTCAAAAGATGTTTTTTTATTTTCCATGGTCTTGTTTATTGTTCATGTTTCTGCTCCATACAATAGAACAGACCATACATAACAGTTTACTAGTCTCAACCTAAGCGCAAATTTCACCTTTCTATTTGTGAATAATCCTTTCATTGCCAGAAATGTATTCCGAGCAATTTATATTCTTCTTTTTATTTCTGCGTTGCATCTGGCATCATCTGTGATATTTTGTCCTAAAGTAGATGTAATTACTGACTTGCTCAATGATATGTCCATCGAGTTTCAAACATATTCTAGGCTTATTCTCTGTTCTACTAAAAATCAGTGACTTAGTTTTCTTGACATTCATGCTTAGACCAAACTCTTCACTTTTGACTTTTACGATATCCAATACATGTTGTTAACCGTTAGGTTGACTTTGAATAGATCAAGAAAACCTTAATTTTGCAGATATATTTCATTTGCAGTGTTCTGCACTAGTAAAAGAATATCAGAACAAGACAAATTGAAAACGTGTACATGCACATATATCATGTTTATCGGGAAAATTACACGTGTCTGTATTTCAATACTTTTTTTTACACTTCAAATGATCACATTATATTCCTTTAATAATTGTTTTAGGTGAAAATCGATTTGTCCACACAATTGCATGTTTCTTCAGAACGTGACTTAATAAAGCTGAAACATAATAATAATAATACTAATGGAAAGTGCTTATATAGCGCGTAATGATTTGTACAATTCTCTATGATATTTACATTTCTTTAAACAATAATACATTAAACAAACGTTTCATCAGAACATAGAATACATGGTTGTATAATGGCAATAAAAACAGATATAATATTTAACAAAAGCCCTAAATTCGACAAGTCCACTTTTCATTCATAAGTTACGAAACACGCAAAATGAACTTTAAAAGGGGTATATGAGTCATTTGGTTAACTGTAGCTATACTTTAGCTATACTATTGTGCTTCCAATGTTTCTTTTACCATAACATCACAATAGCAGAACCCAACTTTATCTTAAAATTGCCGTGACTTTATATTATGCCAATTCACTGATATGACAAAGACGTTTGTACATCTCAAAGCAAAATGTACGAAGTTTTAGATCACGAACAAAAAATAAACATTTGTTATATAAGCAAAAGTAATGCGAATGTACCCTGCTCTTCCGAGTAATTGTCAAAAACGTTTCTCTCTCAAGAATGTTAAAGAGTAATTAGCATTGCCATTGCAATGTGTATCTGTCTCTCTTTCGCTCTCTCTCTCTCTCTCTCTCTCCCTCCCCCTCTCTCTCTATATATACATATATATATTCCTTTCACCATGTTTCTTTCTCTCTTCTCTCTGTCTCTCTTTCTTTCTCTTTGTCTCTTTATTTCCTTCTTTGTCTCTCTATTTCTTTCTATCTCCCTCTCCTCCAATGTGTTCTAAATGGCAGATACATCCGTCAATCTGGTTAGCTTTCTTCTCCCAAATTATCATTTTCCATAAGTGTATGTTTGCACAATGGAATAGGCACTCAACACGGAACGATTGCTTAGGCGAGCATAAACGCTTTGCAAAATTATTTCATTTTCAGTCTTGATAAGCTCTATGACAGTCCTTTCACCACCCTTATAGATTAATTTTGCTCTGGAATTACAATAAAATTACAATAAGGCTCAGGGAGATTATTTATGTGGTATATAAGGTGTCAACCTCATCATTATCATGACTCAATTTAGATTTTTTTCAAGAGCAGCAGCAAGTGATAGGGCATCAACAAAGGGGACCTTAAGATCATCAGTCATATAGTGGTAGAAAGATTGTGGAACTGTGATCAGTAGTTTCTTCAGTTGCAATAATTGGGTTCCATTGAGAGTTTTCAAAGCTTTGTTACGTGCTGTGACGTTGTTAGCTGCCAGCCAATCCTGGACCTTCTTAGAATTCCATCCAGGTACTTGAGATTCCACTGGAGGTGGTTTCGGTACTTGATCTTGGGACGGGGGAGCTTTTAAGTAGAATAGAGCAGAAGTAAAAGAAAAAAACGAGAAAAAATATTTAAAATAAATATATGTATAAATATATATTTATTGAAAAAAAAGAACTAATTATATTAAGAATTGCGGAAAACCAAGACTCTCTCTCTCTCTCTAGCTTTCTCTTTTATTGTCCCTCTATCTCCCTCTCTCTCTTTCTCTCTCTCGCTCTCTCTCTCTTTCTCCCTCTCTTTCTCCATAATCTCCCTCTAGAGATATCTACCTCTATCTATTTATATATATATATATATATATATATATATATATATATATATATATATCTTTTCAGTGTAAATGACATACCGGGAGCTGCGTTCACGTTCTGGACCGTTTCTTTCTGCACTGCGAATTCTTTTTTGATGATGCTGGAGAGTACCTCGGAGACAAGCTCGGCTTGCTGAACGGTGTAGTACATCTTCCCTGCCGTAGCAATGGCTAGCCAACCAGAAGCTGTGAAGTCATCACTCGTTTTCACAGGGATAATCTTCTTCTTTAAATCGTAAGCATGACATGCTTCTGAAAACATGACATAAAAGATCCATTTGAAAATTCGATTTTTAATGAGAATGTAAAGTTCGAGTAGATGGTACATGTAGGGAAAAAACCGTGAGCTCTCTCAATGTTTTCATATAGGATGGATAGGTTCAAACAAGAATAAATTTTCTTTGAAAAAAAAGAGTTGTTTTTCAAGTGCTTTCATATGCGCCAAAACAATGAATAACATACAATGTGATGGAAGGGAAAACAAAGAATAAGTTAAACATAAGGAAAGACAGAAAGAGAAAATGATAAAGAGAAGGATGACATAGAGATGTTATGTGTTGATATTGCGTCACGTTTTCATGTCAAGTGGCTTCTCTGTATTCTATACCGACCGCCCAACGCCCCAGCCGATTTTTGGGATCACCTCCAGACGGCCGTTGATGATCTACAGGTTGCATCAGCAGACTACCATGGCATCATCCTTACGGGAGACTTCAATGTCAACTGGGCCCATCAGCAACTTCCAATCGTCCAGCATCTTGAGCGCATTACGTCATCAATGGATCTCTCTCAGATGGTCGATGACGTCACCCGGCGATCACCCGACAATCCTCGCACAGGGACAATAATAGATCTTCTATTTACTAATCGCCCGCATTTGGTTTTGGATGTGTGCACTCAAGCAAATCCAGTAACGAGCGACCACCATGCGATCTGTTTTAAGGTCAAGTTGAAAAAGATGTCTCCGCCAAAACAAATTTTGCGTGACTATCTACAATATAACAAGGCTGACACAGAACATTTCAATAACATACTGTATTATGCTCCTTGGGATTTATTTATGGATACTGATAATATTGATAATTCTTGGGATGGTTTTATGGATATTTTTGATGCAGCGGTTCGTGATTGTATTCCCCGCAAAAAAAGCCGCAATAACCGTTTAAGCCCCTGGATAACACTTGACATTAAGAAAATGATTAGTAAGAAAAATAGAATGTTTAAGATATCGAAACAGTTGAATACCAACGATAGTTGGCAGGCGTATAGGGAACTTCGTAACCAAGTGAAAGTATTGATAAACAAGTCGTATTATTCGTATTTGAATGAATTGTTATCAGATAGTGACGATAATAGGAAAAGGTTTTTTGCATTTGTTCGTAGTAAGAGGAAAAACCGTGCTCCCCTTTCAATTGACAACAATGGATTACCCGAACATGAACCGAGCAAGATCGCACAGGTGTTTGCCAATTATTTCAGTACCATGTTCACTCCAAATAGTACTTGTAATGATATTCCCGAACCCAGGTCGGAACACAGTGTATTCGTACCATATTTACAGAATGTCAATATTTCTACATGTGATGTCTCTAAGGTGATACGAAACCTGCGTAATGATAAATCACCTGGTCCGGATAACATAACCCCAAACCTCTTGAAAATGTGTTCTGTTCCAATTTCACCCGTTTTATGCAAGTTACTTAATATTTCTTTGTCTCTTGGTCAATTGCCAATGTCTTGGAAACAGGCCAATGTTTCCCCGATACATAAAGCTGGTGATAGCTCCTTACCTAGTAATTATAGACCGATTGCACTGACATCCGTAGTGTGTAAAATCATTGAAAAAGTAATAACGAACGAAATCCAACACCATACAACAGAATATTGTTTACTCAACCCTAATCAACATGGCTTTGTTGGCTTTGTTGTCTCTGGAACAAACTCCCCTCTTTCTTAAGAAACAGTACTTCACTAGATTTCTTCAAAAAACATCTGAAAACTTACCTGTACAACTCCTCTTAAATTGTCGAAAGTCTAGGAGAGCAGCGCCTTGTAACCTTTGGAAAAGGCGCTATATAAATCCAATTATTATTATTATTTATTATTTTAAAGGTAAATCGTGCGTCACTCAATTGCTAAACATTACAAACCGTTGGCTACGTATCTTAGATGTACCATCCCCTCCAAAGATTGATGCGATTTTTCTCGATTTCCAAAAGGCTTTCGATTTAATGCCTCATGATGTATTATTGCAAAAACTTAATTCAAGGTATTTTATTTCAGGATCATTATGGCAATGGATAAGGTCTTTTTTGTGTAATAGGGAGCAAAGAGTCATTCACAGAGGTGCACTATCATCTTGGTTTCCTGTTTTATCAGGTGTGCCCCAGGGGAGTGTGTTGGGCCCCACCCTATTTAATTTATTTATTGATGACATTTTAACCCAAACCATATCGCCATGTGTACTTTTTGCAGATGATACATTAGTCTATAGACCCATCTCAAATGTTCAAGATATGCACATTCTCCAAAATGACCTGGAGAAACTCAATGAATGGTGTATAATTAATAAAATGCGCATTAACGAAAAAAAGACGAAAGTAATGCGCATCACGTGTTTCAGACAACCCGGTATCCCAAATTATACTCTTAACAATACCCTACTTCAATCAGTAACAGAGTTTAGATATCTCGGCATAATGCTGAACAATAAACTAACATGGCATAACCACGTAGAATATATCACCCGCAAAGCAAATCGTATGTTGGGCTTTGTTTTATCAGTCACCAGGTCACTGGCTCCTCACACCATCTTTTCTATTTTTAAGTCTCTTGTTATACCCATACTTGAATATGGACAACCAGTTTGGCATTTACACACAAAATTACTTTCGAATAAAATTGAAACGATACAACGTCGAGCTACTAGAGTTGCCCTTAGGCAAAGACGCCAACAAATGTCTTACGAGAATAGGCTCCAACTTCTGAATTGGCAATCCCTTGAATCCCGCCGAAAATATTGCTTGATCTCTTATGTTGTTAAGTCTTTGTTCCGTGTTATTGAATGCGGCACTGTCGGGCGTGCCATATTGGTGAATGCTCGTCGAACTGATGAGGTGAGGTTCGTTCATCTCCGGGCGCGGACTCAACGGATGCACGGCTCTGCAATTAACGCATTTCCTCGTTACTGGGACGAACTCCCCGAGTCCTTGCGCACGGGGGTGGTCGAGACTTCCTTGTCGACCTGGCTTGCTGCGCTTGGGTGTCACCTCCGCCAGTGTGGGATTTAAATGATTGAAAGGGTAAGAGGGGAGAGGAGGCTGGAGCATGATATGCGGTTGAGTGGTTTTATATTAAACTGAATACTAAATTCTACTGCTTCCGCCTCTTCTTGCTTCTTTTCCTCCTTAATATTTCCCCCGCTTATTATATTGTTAACACGCACGTGTTTATAATTGCAAAATAACGATGTTCTTTTGTTATGGAACTGTTCTTCCGGTATCATGGGTATAGGTCAGTATTATAGATATTTGTAACCTGTATCTTTAATGGGTTATATATATTTCATTGGAATTTTATCTTTTGGTATAGGTCAGTGTTATGAATATTTGTAACCTTGAATGGGATATATATATATTGGGATTGTGTGGTCATGTCGAATCCTGTTATGGTACAGGCCTAAATATATACTGTAATTTTGATTTCAAGAAAATGTATCACTGATAAATATGTACTTCTCTCCTCTCTGTTTGCTTTACTTTTCCCTCTCTCTTTGCTCTCTCTCTCTCTCTCTCTCTCCCCCCTTTGTCTCTTTGAGTTTCCTTTCATTTTCTATAGTATCTTCTATTCCTTGCTGTCAGGGGAGATACGGTTATAATATGCTATTTAATATGCTATTTTATATTTTAATATGTTGCCCTATACAGCAACATCTCCTACACTTATTCAATGTGTCAAATGTTAATTAGCCCATACATTTGTTTGTAATTGATTAATACTATATAATGTATCTGAAATAATGATACCACATCTTGCATTTAATTACATCACTTATAATTGTTTAATAGGCCCTAATTACTTTTCAACTTTGAAGGTAACCCAAGGCTAAACTTCTTATTTCTGTTTTATGTAAATCATCCATTGGAATTGGGACAGGAGGCTTTATGCCACAGTAATTTAGTTAACTTTTTCTGTCCCTGGCGTTCCAATGGTTGATAATTATGTCTTATTTTGTATTGTGTACACTGATATGTAACGTTTTTCTTTGCCGAATAAATAATAATAATAATAATAATGGAAAGATGAAAGAGAATATGAAAAAATTCAAAACAGAAAGTAAAATAAGGAAAAACAGAGAGAGAAAATGATAAAAAATAGAAAATCAAAAGATACAATTGAAGATGAAAGATGACAAAACAAAGTTTGAGGCCAAATAAACCATTTTTTTTTACGTCCTGCCTTTTTGAAAAATAAGAATGAGGAGGCCTTTTTCAAAATGGCCGCCAGCGTTTTGTTGTTGTTGTTGTTATTAACTTCAGAAAAAGATCATATTTTACCAGTATGTTTTTCATCTTTTTCATTCATTAAAAAAAAAAAACATAAAACAAGCACGCGGCCCCAAAAAAGGAAGCGGGTGGGGACGCTAAACGTGATTTGTATTTAAATGGCCTAACATTCAGAAAAAGAAATGAAAACAATAATTGAATGAAAACAAATAACAAAATAATTATAGCAAAAAAAGAGGCACTCTATTCGGTTTTAAGAGCGTTCTATCTCTTGAGTGAGAACGGGGAGAACCACGGTATCCTTTGTGCAGATTTGTAAACCTATTATTTATTTAGTTTTTAATAAGTCTGATGCAAGCGAATTATGACCTTCTGCACATGTAAACTGACGACTCTCTCCCTTTAAGTCAACTGACATTAATCAGAAGAAGATGTAAACCTTTTCTCACCTGAACGACAGTCTTGACTCTCTTGATAACCGCGTGTGATACAAGCTATGACCATATCAGCATTCTTTACCGCTTCTGCCATGGCGTCCATTTTATTACCTCCTGAGACAAGAAAGAAGAAGAACAAGAAAAAGGAGAAAAAAGGGGAAGAGGGGAAAGAAGAAAGGGCAAACAGGAAGATGAAGAAGACAGAAGAAGACAAACGAAGAATTATATGCAATTACCGACAGCCGTGGTGGTAAAGAATTAACGCTCAAATATGAAAATATTATTAAAAAGTGAATTCTCTGTAATCACCTGCTCGAGCCACCTTCGGAATGCACCATCTTAGATTATCTGTTGCAACTTTGAATGAAAGACAAAAAACCAGACTGCACTACTTGTTGCTACTTGCGCCCTCTATAAAGCAAACAATACCTAAACGATACCCGTTGGTCCCCCACGATCCACTTTTCTTTGTGTTAATTAAGAGCTGATTTGATGAGATAACCAACTGGCAGTTACCACGCTGGGGGTCTAATCCCTCCTGGCTAAATACAATTCACGTCATGTTTAAAAATTGTTATTCTTCCTAAGAGAAGTGTCTGCAGCTAAACTTACCCATGTGGTCTACATCCATCCATACTTTGTAGCCTCTTTTTTGCAGCTGTTTCTTGAACTCTCGCATCACATGTTGGGACGGCTGTTCCCATTTGTAGCTGAGCATAATGTGTCCACTAGACTTTGCACTGTCCGACGGTGTCCTCTGCGGTGAATCGACATCTCCTTTTCTTTCGATCTCGAAAAGAGCGCCCGTACAGGCATTACGGAGTTTTTTGTTTTCACTCTTGGAATTCTCCTTCAGATCTTGTTTGGTAATAACAAAAATATGATATTGTCTGTTTATAACAAAAGTGTATTATATTTTGAACTTTACCACTTACTTGGCGCCCTTCTATCTCTAAATATGCTTCCTCTCTCACAATGGACGATAGAAAATATTCACTTCTTCTGGGCCCAGTAGTCAGTACATCATTGCACAACGCTTTATGTTATTAGTGTCTATGGTTGGAATAGAAATTTTAAATTCCTTCTCAGTCCTTTACTCATCTTAAAGGTATACAAGTTTTGGGAAATTTTAAAAAATGTGTGGATAGTGATTCTTTATAATTTTGATATATTTGGATGCCCCTGTGGATGAATTAAAAGCACTAGAATCATTAGCCCCTAAAACACTTCTGCTTTCCAGAAAAATTGAATATAAAGATTTACCGGTGCTCCCGGTAAAGTTGTATAAATTTCAAATAGCTCCTACGGCCGTACAATGGTAGCTGCGACCATGAAAATCTCAGAATATGTAGTTGTGGTATATAGTTTCCGAAAGGGAATAGCTAATCGGTCGATTTTAGTCAAGAAAAATTGTTTTATGGCTTACTGAATATATTGACCTTGAGAGGGAGCTATACAACATAAAGTGTTTATTATTTACAATTTCATAACTTTAGAGTCGATTTCGACCGCGACAACGATCAGTGAATATTATAGGATCGCATATGCTTCCAATATGTTCATTTGAACCAAATTGCCGACCCCATACCAAAACTTTGTATTACCTTTAAAGTTGATACTCTAAGACAATCCCAAATACTGAGATAATTACATAAATAGAAAGCTTTTAACCCCCATAATAACACCAAATGGTGTCCACCCGACAAAACAAGTTTAGAATAATGAATTTATTCGAGTAAACTCTACCAAAATATCTAAGTCTGAAACCCGGAAGTGCACGTAGAGTCGGGCCTCTATCCGTGACGTCACGAACGGGACTCATGGGCTCAGTGAGAGTGAATGGCAGTGATATCCCTACGTAAATGCTATTGTCAGAGCTTAGATTTGTTGTTGTTAAGGAGTATATTTGATTGATTTTCTGTTTTCATTTGAATGAAGAATAACGAAGCAACATTTTCCAGTCGCTGATTTCTTTTTATATCCTCATATTTACCTATTTGGTAGAGATTTAAGACGAGTTTACTGCTTAGGAATTAAAGTTAAATCGTGCACGTATGAATAGGCGGATGCATTATATTGTCATTAGAAAAGGTACAGGAGCAGTTTTGTAAAACGAATAGGTCTAGAACTTACTTATCATAGATGTGTGTGACTGCCTCAAAAAAGGATACAGTACCAGTTAAACATTTTATGTTGTAAAATATCAAACTTGAACGAGATCATGCAAGCGCGCTTCCTCTATAATATTTTGGCGAGTGATGCGGCTCTTGCATGAACGTTCGTGAAGCGAGCAGAATCGGGAGGTAAGACCAAGCCGCTGCTCTAAGCGCTGCTTGTTTGTGATGGAACGTACGTGCGCTAGTTATAATTATGTTTATCGGCAATTGCAAGAGAATGAAAGCGACGTTGTCAGCTAAGAAAAACAACTAACAAAGACTTGCTCCTGACTACCGGTGTCAGAATTGGTAGATGAAAGATCTTCAGGGCCAAGGAAGGCGAAAGACATGGGAAAAAGGAAGAAGAAACCATCGGGAGATCGCTGTAGTGTATGGTAATGAACTGTGCATGGGTAGACAGCTACTGTTCACTCCGTGCCTGGGCCGATTTCAACAACAAAACAAAAATTACATGGTGAAAATATCGACTAATAGCACATCGTTGGCATGTATATGTCATAATTTTTAAAAGGGGAATTGATATTAATACTATGAAGTACTAGGGGACGGTAAAGAATTGTACATAGAATTATGATTTATTAGACTTTTCAGCATTGGTGTCGATCCCGGGGGGGGGGGATGGGGGGATAAATCCCCCCCCCCCAATATTTCAGGTGGGGGGGAATGGCCTGTACAATCATCCCCCCCCCCCCAATAATTCACCATAAAAAAAATAAAAAAGTGAAGAGAAAAATTAATGATGAGAGTCCGATGAGAGTAGTTAATGGTTATTACTCGCAAGATGACCATCAATATACACATTTTGCTATCTCATTTTCATAATACATACATATATACGAAGTAAATAAGACAACCGTATATGAGACAAGAATAAATTGAATTCTTGCTCATACGGCTTCATCAGGAATTGATGAATTTATTCAATTTATTCAATCAACAGCATAATAGAAATGCAGTGCGCCAAATGCAAAGACGCAGCATCAAAAGCAACGAGCTAAATGCTAAGCGCGAAGCACAAAAGCAGCAATCTGCAATGCACATCAGACAATCCTGGACAGTGTAAACATAGATGAACTCTGTGACGATTTCGTGATGAGATCGGAGACAAGGAGAAAGATTTTAGGACATTAGTATGACTTATAAAATAGTTCACTAGTTGTTATGTTGTTTCCGTTCACCCTTTTTAAAATTCACGTCATTGTATCTTTATTTTTACTTTTTTCACTCATTTTTTTTCCTGATATTTCCTTTAAAAAAATTCCTTTTTGGAGAAAGATTATTATGTCACAACTTATTTTCAGTGGGAAAACTGAATTCAGACAAGGATTAATATAGAGAACAGTACAACGAATCGTCTTCTTTCTCTAATAATTTAGCGAACAGGGCGCAACTGAATTCAGACGTGGATTGAGAGTAATAATCAAATGAAACGTCAAAGTACACGATATAACTAATCGTCTTCTTTTAATAATAATTTAATGAAACGTGAAAGCTTCCGCGCTACGCGCGGAATGGGCGAAAATGAATACAGACAAGGATTAATAGTAATATTTTATTGAAACATTAAAGCTTCCGCGCTTTGCGCGGTAGGGGGGAAACTGAATTCATGAAGGACACGATACAACAAATCGTCTTCTTTCTCTAATACTGTAATAAAATGTGAAAGCTTCCGCGCTTCGCGCAGGAATGGGCAAAAATGAATTCAGACAAGGATTAAGAGTCGAGAATAGTACAACGAATCGTCTTCTTTCTTTAATAATCTAATGAAACGTCAGAGCTTCCGCGCTACGCGCGGGGAAGGGGGAACTTGATTCAAACAAGGATTAAGAGTCGAGAATGGTACATAGAATCGTCTTCTTTCTGTAATAATCTAATGAAACGTCAGAGCTACCGCGCTACGCGCGGAGGAAGGGGAATTTGATTCAAACAAGGATTAAGAGTCGAGAACGGTCCAACGAATCGTCTTCTGTCTCTAATTATTTAGTGAAACGTCAAAGCTTACGCGCTTTGCGCGGGGGGACACCCCCTCCCTGCACCCTACCCCCTAGGAACCGCGCTTCGCGTGCTCATTACCGCCCCCTAAAATTAAATACTGGCTAAGCGCTTGGGAGGGGTGCAACTTGCCACACGCTTCTACCACTTTGGTTGCTTTGATCCATTGCCGAAAATATTTTGGCACCTATCATCCCCCCCCCCCCCCCCCCCCAACCACGGATACAAATCGACACCCTTGGTTTTCAGCCTTTGAAACAAAAATATGCAGAAAATCGTATCACTCTGCACATGTTTGCTATGGAACATCCGGGTACGTGAATATACTCTTTCCCGGACGTGAGGTCATACATAGTAGACCAGCGCCGTGACTGATTTTCTATGCAAAGAGAGGCGGATATTTTCGACATTTCAATTGAGGATTTCGAGTAGACAGAATTTTTTTGTGATATGCTAAGTAATTGAAAAACTTAAAAATAACATATACTTGCCGTAGGTAACAAATTAAGGGACATTTATTTGCTTAGAGTATCAACTTTAACAAAAATTAAAAAAAATACATCCCACCCGTTTCCACTACCTCATTCGTGCTAAACACATTTTGGTGGCCATTTAAGTATTTATAATGATTATGAAAGAAATATAGGGAATTTTTACTTACCGTCGATAATACCCTGTTCTTTCAGCAGTTTTTCTTGATTGTCTTTGAGAAATGATAGGGTCCAGATCCCTTTGGCAGCAAAAGTCTTCTCCTCCACGGAACAATCTCGTTGGAGCAATTTAGAGAGGATAGGAATGCCGCCCTTTTCTACTATGAGCCGTTTGTTGTTGTCGTTGATTGCCAGGTCATCTACTGCTTGAAGTAACTCTTCTGCTTTCAAAATACTCCCTTTCGCAAGCTTATTCTTTGATGATTGTTGGCTCATGTGTGCCTTATGATCAGGATCGGAGAGACATTCCTTCAACAGTGAAAGTAGTGATACGATACAGGTGTAGTTGATGGGAAGCTCGTTGGCCTCTTCTTTCTTCACCAGCTTTGCCAACGTCATGAATGCTATTGTCTGTGTCAAGCTGTCCTCCGACTTGCCAAACTGTTGCAAGGCACGCACGGCCCGGTGATGATTAGAAGCCAGAGACGGCACTCTTCTGCAGGCGTTGTCCAATATGCTCATCGCTTCAAACATAATTGCGTCTACCCATTTGTTAATCTTCTTATCACTCTCCACGAGGTGTAAAAACCAATCGACAATCAAAGACAGGCATCCATCTTCTTCCATTTGTAAACAGAAGTAATCAGAGGTATCTGTAAAGTTCATGGCGAGAAAAAGCAGCGCGTTACAAAATTGAAACATTAGTGTCGTGAGACGTGGTAGTTCTTCTTGTTCATCAGCGTCTTCAATCTTCTGTAACATATCTCCCTTTTTCCACGTATAAGCAAACATTTTGCAGTAGTCTGTGTCAATGCCCAAACCATCCCCTACAGCGTTCCGATCAATGTTGTCGTTCCATGAAATGCTGCAGATATCATGCATACTTTTAAGACACAACTGTGATAAACCTTCACAATCCTGAATGTGCTTGATATTGGCTTTGACAAGGGTAAGACGTATTTTGACCTCGTCGCTGAACTCTTCGATCCGTTTTGCTTTAACAGCTGCAGAGTTAACGATAAGAATATCCGAAATGTCAGTCAATGTCCTCGAAGCATCGTCGATAGTGCCTTCTTGCTGAATCGCGATATTCTGAGCATCCGCCTTTCCCTCGGGGTTCGGTGAAGCAATTGCTTTCGGTTGTGAAGGACCGCCATCGGTTTCATTTAGACCTACAACAGCACCGTCTTTGGTCAACGGTCTGCTCTGCCCTTCCACCTGTGGTCCTCCCGCATTTGCCTTGTTGTGTGAGGAAGGTCCTCCAACCTTCTTTTCTGACGAAATCTGTCTAGTACTTGCTGAAGATCCCATTTTTATGGGGCACCATCAGACACTGTCAAATAAACAATGCATCAACAAACCTTCATGATTAGGTAAATGTGGTAGTAGATACCAAAGTATGAATTCAGTGATGACGTGCAGATGATACCTACAGTAGTTATTTAAACAAATATTATGTCCCCAGTGACCAATGACATTAATATCTTAAACGGTTGATATAGTTTTACCTGATATGGACAATCCGGGGGAAATGAAGATGGTTTTGAAATTTCCGATTATTTAACCATGCACATAGTAGCTGCCCCTGTCAGCTTGAGCAAAGCACAGTATTGATTAATCACACTTACGAGTCTCTGTGAACCTCTCTCACACCCAACTCTGCGAAATCACAAGCTAACGCGTATAATACATTTGTATATATATATTTTTTTACGCGCGGTTAAATTAAAAAAAGATGTGGTCAACCGCTAATACACATACATTTATCACTTTCAATGACCTCACCATTCAAAAACGAGGTTCCTCAATGGCATCGAAAACAGAGGTTACAGAGTTGTAAGACAAAGAGTTGGAATTACTTTTTTTATTTAGGGTTATGCGTTATCATGGTACGGTCATATCTCTAAACCTAACCTCATACCCAGTTGCGACTGTGACCATAAACCTGACCATAAACCTAAAACCCACTTGAATAAACCTTAAAAAATGAGTGACCATAATATTTAATCTAACCGTAGTCCCAATTTAATCAGGGCCAGAAACCCAAGACAAATCCACTTGCGACCATATCGCTAAACCTAACAGAAATCCCAATATCAACTACAACCGTAAACCTAACCTAAAATACATTTCTGCTTCTAACCCTAAGTAGAATATCAGACAATTGAAATACACTTTTTTTAAATGTAACCAACTTGTATGCAAATGTCTTTGTGAAGGGCCCCAACAATAATTTTACATTCACCAGTAACGATTGAGTCAGAATTATTACATGTTGTTAAGACAAGGCAAGCCAAAATGTTTGTCCTACATGGCAACAATGAAAGTATGCTGTTTTCAATTAGACTATTGAAATAGAATTATTCGTAACACAAGAATGGAATAATTCGTATCGAGGCACTTCCCAAAGAGCGTGCATTACATTTGAATACATTACGAAAATGGCCCATTGTCGTATAAGCAAATCGTTGATCACCTTGCCGCCTTATTCCATGTGTGTATACATTTACATGATATATTGAGGCTAGCCAGCAGTAGTTTATTGGCACAAAATCGAAATATCACCAACCATGCATACTTATGTAAAAACACATCATCATTCATAACACAAGATACTATGATTATCAAATATGGATATTCTTGATATTACCTTCTCATACGATCATAGATCTTGTTTGTAAAAGCTTGTGTACAAGACAAGGACTAACGCAGGTTTGTACCTATATTTGGGAGTTCATATACACGATCATTGACTTCTCCAACGTTTAGTGAATTCCTTGTAGTTCGAAAATACATACATGATTGTACATCACATATTATGAGCTATGGACTCAATTCACGACGCACCGTTGCTTGTGCATTGATTAGCAACCGGTTTGTTTGTGACATTCCCATGGCAATGAACGACACCATTATGTTAATTTGGGCATGAACGCCTTTATAATGAATGAAACCTGCCGCTGAGGGCTACGGTGATGAAGTTTTCTAGGTTGGATTAGCATACACTTTCGCTCATATAGTTGGTATATTCGTTTTACCCCAATTTATGGAATTATTTTGACAATGATTTATTCCTAATAAATCTAGATAATAGTATACATTCTCAAATTTTATTGAATAATAATTTGCCAGTGTTTGGTTGCGTGACTGCTAAAGCATGTGTATGCTAATATGCTTATTAGGGGACCTATGCCCTTCAGTCATAAAAGACAGTAGCGAAGATTAATGCCCCACAAAAGGGCACTTAAATAGCACATCGACACGGTTTTGATCCTGGGGCCTCACAATTACGGGGCCATTGCTTTGCCATTGAACCATGACTGTACGCAGCGGGGGCTAGAGTAGGGGGCAGTTCCCACAAATAAAAAAGAAAAGAAAATACAATTCATTGAATTTCCCCCTGGTCCCAAACATAAACAAATCTTCTGTGTGCCCATGCCTTGAGCCATAATGCATGGCCGTACACAGGATTTTTTTAAAGGATGCATGGTATGAATATCATCATGCACATAGATACAGATATTGAGATGTTAAGATGATGAATAAACGATTGTTGGAAAGACAAGACCCTCCCCCCTTCTACAAACATTTTTTTGTCTTTTCAGTTTGGATGGTTATTGCTTATGTTTTTCATTACTATTTATATGTCCTTTACCATGCAGGTATCAAAATAAGGGTCTTAAGGTAGGACACACACAAGCACACATGAAGCATGGGCCAGTTTGTTCCCTGAAGCTGTTTCCACATAACGAAGAAAAGCGTTGCCTCGTTCCCCAAACTCCTCCAGTCCGCTCCTTCAGCAAAGGTGGTACAACTACCACATCACAACGGATCAACCATACATCTGCAACATCAAACAGTGGTTGGGGGTGAATCATAAAGTCATCCTCTACGCAAAGGACTAGTCCACACAACCGGATGCATATAAAAAGTTATCCCCACATACTATCCTTAATATACAGCCTCACATCATCCACAAGTCCCCAAGTCCAAATACAAAATGTATTATTAATAGTCCAATTTACCTCATATTTTCGCCATTCATTTTCTCTTGTTTCTACCTTTATTCAAATGATATCATACCGAAGACTGGATTGCCTTTCAATCACGTTTATACTTCAACAAATGACTTGACTGCATCTCAGAGGACTGCAAAGCAAGATCCATAACAAGACAAATGTATCAATACTGGATGAAGACAGAAATACCTGGCATACCATCACCATACAGAAGCCATCACGAGGCCCTTTGCCTGCGTGGACGGAATAAGTCAAGTAAGTCAATACTTCACTCATCCCGCCAAAATGATTTGTTTCTGTATGTCGCTCTGCTCTTAGTCTCGCCAGTTTAACACTATGTCACCACCCCCTTCCACACCCCATCTCCCATCCCCTGCCCAACCCCCTTTCTCTCTATTTCTGTCTGTCTCTCTGTCTCTCGCCCGTCGTTTACTTCAACCTAACAATCTAAATAATTGTGGGCATTAAAATGACAATGCCATCAATCAATCACAATTTGGTTAACATGTGACGTATATTGCAAGCTTCACCCTCATTTTCCCTGTACTGAAATACTTCAAAAAATTGTTTTCCTTGAGAAAATGTCCAAGCTAATTATTGCAAACATGGATGTATGCAACCCCTGTATGGACAAAAGTATATTCCGTCATCAAAAATTAAATAATGCAAGTTTAGTAACATTTCATGTACAGCGAGAGCTGGAGAGGATCTTGCGAACACGTCACATTGGTGCTAACATGTGTTTCACTGATGACAACTTAAACAATTCTTAGCTTTTCTATTATATTTCTCAAGCGTTCACTTATTTGTTTATTTCATTTGTCAGTTTATATTGCAACCAAGATAATATTACAATTTAGAAATAAGGTTGTTCACGGAGCACATTGAAGGTTTCTAAATCATCATCATTTCTCAAGCGTTCACTTATTTGTTTATTTCATTTGTCAGTTTATATTGCAACCAAGATAATATTACAATTTAGAAATAAGGTTGTTCACGGAGCACATTGAAGGTTTCTAAATCATCAAAATGATAATAAATTGGCCCAGTCCTGCTGTAAGTCAAATGCACTGTACACAACAATTGTATAGGGCCTACATAAGCTCACACAACCAAGTTGTATAAAAGTATGGTCCACAACCTTTAATTGGTACTCGTCATATTCCAAATATGACAGGTTTCGGGGGGCATTCTTTTCAGGGGACATTTTATAATAATATCCTTTAACACTAACATAAAACGAAAAAACACAAAATCACCAATTCTTTGTGTAACCTTTCCCAGAAATCTACCTAACCCTGTAAGTTGAACAAATGAAAAGGATATTTGTTTTTGTTCTTGATGATATTTTACTTTATTTCACACAAAACGGCTGACAACAAAACATTGTCAATACAATTTAATATACCACCGACCACCGAATTATCGTATTCCCTATAAGTATACTACAGAAACTATCCTGTGCCAGTAGGCAATGTGTGTTTGTTTCCAATTTCCTTGACCCTCCGACAGGCCATTTTATTGAAAATCAATCTCTGAATAACATATTTGAATACATGTACACATGAATATCATTTAATAATTCTGAATAAGATATACATAATGAATATCAACCATACAAACTAAAGACTGAAAGCACATCATATTGATAATAATAGTATGATCATGATAATACTATACATACAGAACATAATAAATATTTTTTCCAAAATAAAAATAAATAAACAAGCAGGCAATGTGATCAAGATATATTTATAATTCTATATACAATACACCCCTTTACGGTTAAAGCCGCTATTTTAATTTGCGAGTAAACATTGTGTCATCAACGTTTTCGGAAGCGCATGTACTGTTTCGTCACTGCCTGCGCTGCGCCCTCGCATCATATTGACATGGGCGTTTGTGTGTGTAATTGGGTTTTTAAAGACGTGTATCAATCAGAAATGATTATTTACGTCTGGGGACCGACCTTCAATGTCACCATCCGAAAGACGTAACTCAATTTCGAACCTGCGTCCTCGGCTAAATCAGTTTGTAACTTCTATTTTAGCTGGATTACAGGCGCACGCCACAACGCGCCATTTTACTCGCTATTTAAAATGGCGCCCATGTCGGCGCATGCGCACTCTTTAAACCGTGAAAGGGTGTATTTTACAGATAATTATATAGATAAACATATTTATCTGTTTGACTTTACGGTATAAAGATGTTGAGCTGTTTGTTACAATCTCAGGCACACTTCAAATGTATATGATAGAATATTATTTAGTTTGATTGTATTTATTCGTTTCATAATACAGGTTGTTTCTTTTCTAGACCTTAAACACCGAGGATACCTTTCAAACCGATCTCGTGTTTTCTAAAACCAGAAATAAAACACAATAAATGTTGTTGGACAATTGGCGGACATTAATTGTATTGTATTTATTAAACTTCATTGATTTACATCAATATTCTGTTTATAAACATATAAATCAATTTACAATGTAACAGTGTCGGAGAGTACCTTGGAGACAAGCTCGGGTTGCTGAACCATGTAGTAGATCTTCCCTGCCGTTATACCGCCTAGTCAACCAGAAGCTTTGAAGTCATTAGTCACCTTCATAGGTATAATCTTCTTCTTGCATTCGTAAGCATAAGACGCTTCTGAAAACATTATATAAAAATCCCTTTGTTTGAGAGAGAGCGTTAAGTTCTAGGAAATGGTAAATGGTCTAGGCAAAACGTGTCTGCTTGCGACTTCTCGGTGAAAAGAAGGGTGATTTAGGCAACAAGGTGTCTTTAAATAACCCCAGAACGTTTTTAGCCATTTCATAATTCCTAATTATGAATAACAATGAGATTGTAAGATCCTTAGTTGTAGCCCAAATGCAAAGATATTCCCGCAATGACGTCAAATGCGTCATCAAGCCACGTGACCGTATATACCTTTTGTTCAAAGGGGTGTAGCCAAGCAAGCGTGAGATCTGTGAAAACATGACGGTTATTATCATTTGTTGGTCAATATAGAGATTTTCTGAAACAATGGAGGCTGAAATATTAATAAGTAGAGGTGCGTTCATGTTTTGAAAGGCAATGTTGGGTTCGAGTGGCCCTTTAATGATATTTCCACCAAACCTCGTGTCAGCGAATTATGAGCTTCTGCACATGAAAACTGAGAACCCTCTCCCTTTAAGTCAACTGACATTAATCAGAAGAAGAGGTAAATATTTTCTCACCTGTACGGCAGTCTTGACTGTCTTGGTAACCGCGTGTGATACAAGCTATGATCATATCAGCATTCTCTACGGCTTCTGCCATGGCACCGATTTTATCACCCACTGAGACAAGATAGAAGAAGAACATGAACAAAAAAGAAACTAATTAGATGATCATGGAAGGAGAAGAAAAAGAAAAGGGGGCAACAGAAGAAGAGGGAGAAGAAAACAAAGATATAAAGGGGTAAAAGAAGAAAAGGAAGAAGAAAATAGGGTAAAGAAGAAAACAAAGAAGAAGGAAAGAAGAGAAGGAAGAAGAATAATGGTTAATCAAGCTATAGGATAGTAAATCTGAATTATACGTAATTACCAAGAGCCATGTTGGTCCAGTAGTTAACGCTAACATAAGAACATATTGTTAACAAGTTAATTTACTGTAATCGCCTTAGGAATTTACCAGCTTTAAAAAACAGACATTCATTCAGATATTAAAAAAATGGAAAGTGTCATTCTTCCTAACGGAGAAGTTTCTGCAGATAAACTTACTCATGTGGTCTTCATCCATCCACACGTTGTAACCCCTTTGGCGCAGCTGTTTCTTGAACTATTGCATCACAAGTTTGGATGGGTGTTCCCATTTGTAGCTGAGCATGATGTGTCCACTGGACTTCGACGGCGCCCTCTGATGTGAGTCGACATCTGTTTTTCCGTGCGTCAGGCCGTCGGGAAGTTTGGACTCGTAGATCTCGAAAAGAGCGCCCATTCACGCATTGTGGAGTTTTTCATTTTTACTCTAGGAATTCTTCTTCAGATCTTGTTTGGTGATAAAAACAAATATGATATCGTCTGTTTAGAGCCAAAAGGGCATTAACTTATGACCTAAAACACATACTTTATGACGCCCTTTTATCTCTGAACACAAGACATGCTTCCTATGGAACAATTGATACAAAAGAACATTCACTTCAACGTTTTTTTAGTATTTAAGCCCATGCTGAGAATATCCAATCTTGAAGCTCCTTCTCATGAACTGATTTCATTCTTTAATCATTATAACAACAATCATTTAAAAAAACATCCCATCCCCTTCCCCTCCCCCATTTTGCTATACAAAATATCGTGGCGGTTATACAAATATTTTCAGTACTATCCACCCGCCCCCAACCATTTATCATGCCTTTGATAGCAACTTTAAGCAAATGCAAAATCCATCATAATAATTTAAATTCTTGTTTACGTATGAAGTTGTTGATATTACACTCGCATATTATCATGATTTTGAAAAATATAGAAAATGATTACTTACTTGCCGCAGTTTTTCTTTATTTTCCTTGAGAAATGCAGATCCCATTGGCGGCAGAAGTCTTCGCCTTCACGGAACAATCTCGTTTGAGAAAGTAAGCGAGGATAGGAATGCCTCTCTCTTCTACTATGAGCCGTTTGTTGTTGTCATTGATTGCCAGGTCATTTACAGATTGAATTAGATACTCTGCTTTGGCACCAATATTGAAGCTCCCACTGATTGATGTTCGTTCTATATATGCTTTGTGTTCAGGATTGTTGAGACATTTATTCAACTGCGAAAGTAGTGATACGATACAGGTGTAATTGGTGGAAAGATTGTCGGCCTCTTCTTCCTTCACCAGCTTTGCCAAAGTCATGAATGCTATTTTCTGTGTCAAGCTCTCTTCCGACTCGCCAAACTTTTGCAAGGCAGGCACGGCTCGGTGCTGCTTAGGAGCCAGAGACGGTACTCTTCTGCAGGCGTTGTCCAATATATTCATCGCAAGAAACATTATGTCATCTACCCATTTGTTCATCGCCGTATCACTCTCCACGAGGTGCAGAAACCAATCAACAATCAAAGACAGGCACCCATCTTCTTCCATTTGTAAACAGAAGTAATCAGACTGGTCCGTAAAGTTCCAGGCGGAACCAAGCAGTTCGATATAAAATGTAAACATTCGTGTGGTCTCATGTGATAGGTCTTTTTGTGGATCAGCGTCTTCAATCTTCTGTAACATAGCTCCCCTTTGCCACGTATGAGCAAACATTTTGCAGAAGTCGGTGCCAATGCCCAGGCCATCCCCTACAGCGTTGCGATCAATGTTGTCGTTCCATGAAACGCTGAATATATCCTTCATACTTTTAAGACACGAGGAACATGGGAAACCTTCACAATCCTGAATCTGCTTGATTCTGGCTATGACAAGGGTAAGACATTTGTTGACCTCGTCACTGAACTCTTCGATCCGTTTTGCTTTAGTTGCTGCAGAATCAACGAGAAGAATATCCGAAATGTCAGTCAATGTCCTCGAAGCATCATTAGTACTCGCAGAAGATGCCATATTTATTACGAACCATCAGACACTGTCAAATAAACAATGCAGTTCATCAAAATATTGACATGATTTAGTAAACAAACAAATTTACAAAAAATAACTTCATTTCGTTGACGATCAACCATGCACAAAGAAGACGAAAGACTTGATGCATGGCTGATCGTCAACAAACAGAGTTAAGTCTTTCGTCAACTCAGTTTCTTGCTACGACAGGCAACCAGTGAAAACGAACTCGTTTAATCAAATTATGGAAATGCAAGCATTACTTCAAACAAACCGAACCTTGTTATTCCTGGATCATTTTTCCTAAATGAGGTATCATAGCGAAGGGCAGAAATTAAACTTTCTAGAAATGTTATTCTTTTCTTTGAAATTCAGATACCGCCCGCCAAATGACTTTTTGACGTTTCCTCTCTTCAAATAGTTTTAAATCTCTTGATGAGTTTAGAATAAATCGGAAGCGAAGTTCAGAACGTAACAATGTTCGATGACTTGAAATATCTATTCATATGAGTTGAATCAAATGAAAGAGAAGGGTCTAAGCTTTACAAATATGTGTCATTTATTAATTATAATTGTGATTAAGTTATGATAAAACATCGATAATTCTCGTTTCATTTTTTCTGGGACGCACTTCATAAGAACTAGCTCTTTTTTATTAGTCATTCCCGCGGGGGGAGGTCACCCTCACCTTCGTATGCAGTGGGTGGGGGTGTTTTGGGGATTTTTTTTTTTTTTGAAAAAAAATAATACTTCCCCCCCCCCCACACACACTGAAGAAATATCGGGCGGCGCGATTTTCACATTTGCGGGGGCCCAACAAAAATAGGTCGCTCACTATAACAACCCCCCCCCCCCTCCCCCCCACCTGAGCAAATATCGGTCGGCACGATTTCCAAATTAAAACAAGAAAACCTTGAAAAAATCCTGCGTACGCCACTGATCACTCTTATACACAAGTGCTACCCGCCTTTGTCCAATGGACCCTGATGACCTGATGACGTACGTGTGAACCTGAAAAGGTACCCTCTTTTGAGAAAACGTTGAAACCTGTAAACCTGAAAAGTAACCCTGTTTTGGGTTTGTGTGCGATCGAATAACACACATTTGTAAGGAAAACGTCGACGACGCCGTATAGCTGGAAAAAGTGGGGAAAAATTACACTTTCAACGCTTTTGTCTGGGCACGGGTGCGTTGTCAGTCATGTTGGGAGTGCCACCCCCCCCCCCCCCCCCCCCCGTGGGCCATACCGTGATCTATGGACTGGTACACTCGAAGATATCTCTTACGGTTGGGCTAGTAACAAGGGTTAAACACATTTTTGAAAGGAAACGTACCTCGATTAAAATCATTCGTAATTTTGTTCAAGCTGACATTAACAAATATTTAACGTGGGTGCTTAGAAGGTCAAAAAATGTTTGTTAGATAGATTCTTTAGAGTTCGTTCGTTCGTGTCTCCTTCGATCAAGATTACTGTAATCTTGATCTTCGGAGTAGTTGCTACAACCGGCCGTGTCAGACACGTTGCTCCGGGGTGCGAGATAGGACTCTTGTAGCGTGCCCCCATTTTTCTTTAGAGTAAAATTACAAAAGAAAAACTATTTAAAGTGTAAGCATGTCCAAAAGTGGGTATTACTTCGTTCCGCCTTGGTACAAACATTCCTCGCTAAAAAATATACGAGAAAACTCAGACAGACATATACAGGCATACTCTTTATATCATGTTACAGGATCGTAGGTGAATAAATTATTTCATACGGCTGGACTTGTAACAAGGGTAACAGAAGAAAGAAAAACGCATTTGAAAGAAACTTTCTGAAATAAACGTACCTCGATTGAAATCATTTGTAACGATGTTTACGCTGGTAGCTTTTTACCCTAACAAAGATTATGATCACGGATGGTAACCTGAGGAGCGTGGGTGCCTAGAAGCGCAAAAATATGTTTTTGTCGAATAGATTCTTTACAGTAAAATTACAATGGAAAACTATCTAAAGTGTAAGCGTGTCCAAATTTGGGTATTAGGCCTACTTCGTTCTGCTTTGATACAAAAATTCCTCGCTAAATAATATACGTGAAAGGTCAGACAGACATTGAAAGGAAGTGAAAAATGGAAAGAATAGTTTGACTTCTTTTAGGACGCTTTACCTGATATTCAGGGTCCACGAAAACTTATCAAGATTTAACATATATGTAGCTTCATGTAATTCAGTGAATAAATGTAAACGTGTGAAGCTTTATTTAGTAATTCAGTATACCACACGATTTCACTCATATCCTACTACGAATATAAACATACTGCAAACATTTCTGATTCTGGTTTGGGGAGCACAGGTCATATGCCCGACCCCCAAAAAATGAAATCAATGTTTTTTCTAGACGCAGAAATTGTGGACTTTTGTCCCCTTTTACATGTTGTACAGAGTGAGTCAGAAAAAATGTCCCACTTTTTAAAAGTTGAATTGTTTGAAGTATGAATATTTAATCATGGGTTTCATGATATGTGTTGATAGAGTTATCCTCCAAGTATATTTAGGTACCATTTTCATTTGAATCTCTGCGTGGATGACTGACCGTCAGACAATCTTTAAAAGACTGCCAAATCTCACTTGCGCCAAGTTGCTGGGTGAGGAATAAAATAGTGTTTTGAACAAAGACAGCCAGACAGACAATAACACACACGCGCGCGCGCACCCACACACACACACACGCAGACGCACACCCAAAGGCATGCACATACACGCGCACACGCACATACACACAACACACACTGAGACAATTGTTTCATAATTTCCCCTTTTCTGATTAATTTTATTTTGACAGGGTACCCTTTCAGTTATATTAAAAAAATGCTCGAACAATGGGCCCTGTATCAACATAATCTAAAACATATTCACAAAGCATATAAACAAATATAAGTTATAATGAACACACAAATTAAACAAGATATTGTATGTAACTCTATTCCGATGAGTATGGATCATCAACATTTAGAGGTAACGAGTCAAAACTATATATTATACTTACTGTTTGCCTAGATGCTGATTAATGCGAAATGAAAGTGGAGAACAGCGTTGAGTCCTCTTCTCAGAAATATGTATCCAAGTATAGCCGAGCTAAAAGAAGCCACACATAATCGTACACAGTTCAAATAAGAGTAACTGGCAACAATTGACATGAGAAGTCTCTTCTAGAACGTCTTATGAAGGCGTTTACAATGTCTATTTCGCAAGATAAGAGTGTGTCATGCAGTGTGTCAAAGCAAATAATCTAGAAATCGATTAAATGCAGATTCTATGTGCACAAATCTGCTTCGTTGTATCAGATTTTCCTGTAGAAATGACGAATAGCCCGTATGAAACGAAAGATATAGGCTGCGTGAGTCTATATGTCAGCGTCTGGTGACGTGGCATTGAGCATGTACCTAATTTGCGAGTCACTTCGATCATGTCGTTCAAAAACCAAACAAGAGAAAAATACATACAAATACAGCTAACCAACCAAACAAAACAAAAATATCTCTCGCTCAGTGAGTCGGTTCTAAACGCACCACGCAAACAATCAGCGAAATCCGTCCTTTTGACATTCTTTTCAAAAACGGAAGATTCATTATCATATTTCAGTCTGTCAGTGACATCGTGGGCTATTACTTTTTCTGTCTCGTAGCAGCAGGTTGAATTGCTGATTTTGCTTTTAAAGTAGGTCTTATGTCTGGTTGGCCGTGTTGACGTGTAATAATAATAATAATAATAATAGTGGGTTGTTGTATAGCACTCATGTCAGTCAGATTTGACCCGATTATTACCCTGGCTTTAGCACGGCTGCCATACGGCGCTCTAGCATTTTTCACGGAATACATTCCTACCAGTTACCCATTTACTTCACCTGGGTGGAGTGTGGCAAATGTAAATCAATGTCTTGTCAAAAGACATTAGTGCGGCGACGGGACTCGAACCGCGGACCTTGCGATCGGCAGTCCGGCGACGTATCCACTCGACCACAACAGCCCACAGCAAACCCAGTTGGTCATTCCACGGTATACGGACTGACACACTCGTAATATCATGTCAAAAGTATCGTAGGTGAAAAAGAAAGTTCATACTGCTGGGCTCGTAACAAGGGTAACAAAAAAAGAAAACCATATTTGAAAGAAAATTTCTGAAAGGAAACGTACCTCGATTGAAATATTTTGTAATCGTGTTCATGTTGGTAGGTTTTAGCCCCCCCCCCCCCCAAAAAAAAAGATCATGTTATGATCACTGATTGTAACCTGAGGAACGTGGGTGCTTAGAAGCTCAAAACATGTTTATGTCGAATAAATTCTTTAGAGAAAAAAATACAATGGATACTATTTACAGTGTAAACATGTCCATATCTGGGTAATACTTCGTTCCGCTTTGATACAAAACATTCCTCGCTTAAATCAAATACGAGAAAAATCAGACAAACATATAACTGAAGTGAACAATGGAAACAATTTTTGGCTTCTGTTTATATTCAGGTTCACCATCCTTCGATTTTTGCACTCTCTTAAACAGTGTCTCCTGTTCGTCCAAGCGTGACCACATTCCACACAAAAATGATACCAAATGAATTGACATAAAACACTATTGCATAAGATGTATGATAATTTACTGTTCATCAATATATTTAAAATAATTAGCGAATTTCTAAGTGTAATTTTTTTTTTGGACTCAGACTGTATTTATATATTAATGTAACATAACTTAATTCAGGAAATAAGTGACAACTCTTAAACGTAAATACAGAACTACACTTGTGCATGTAGGTATGGTGTGCTATACCTGAACCTGAGAAGGCTTTTAACCGTTCTATCTATTTAAGTATCTTCACCCAGTTCGGAGGTTGATTGCAACATCTCTCCATTTCGCTCTATCTTCTGCCATTCTGGTGCACTCTTGCAGTTTTAGTCCACTCTAGTTCTTGACATTCTATTCCCAGTTGATTCTGGGTCTCCATCTAGGTCTACTTCCTTCCACTCTTCCTTTCAATACATCCTTTAAGAGGCTTTGGGGCCTTTTAACATGACCAAAGTATTTGATTTTTCTTTCCATAACTTATCCTAATAGTACAATTTGTTTACTCCCTGCCATGTGCAATATCTCTTTGTTTGTTTTCATTCGTTTCCAGGATATTTTTATCATTCTTCTGTAGATCCACATTTCAAAAGATGTTATTCTATTTCCCATGGCCTTGTTTATTATCCATGTTTCTGCTCCATACAATAGAACAGACCATACATAACAGTTTACTAGTCTCAACCTAAGCGCAAATTTCACCTTTCTATTTGTGAATAATCCTTTCATTGCCAGAAATGTATTCCGAGCAAATTATATTATTCTTTGTATTTCTGCTTTGCATCTGGCATCATCTGTGATATTTAGTCCTAAGTAGATGTAATTACTGACTTGCTCAATGATATGTCCATCGAGTTTCAAACATATTCTAGGCTTATTCTCTGTTCTACTAAAAATCAGTGACTTAGTTTTCTTGACATTCATGCTTAAACCAAACTCTTCACTTTTGACTTTTACAATATCCAATACATGTTGTTAACCGTTAGGTTGACGTTGAATAGATCAAGAATACCTTAATTTTGCAGGTATATTTCATTTCCAGCGTTCTGCACTAGTAAAAGAATATCAGAACATGGAGTTAACTCCATGATTAGAACGAGACAAATTGAAAACGTGTACATGCACATATATCATGTTTATGGTGAAAATCACACAGGTCTGTATTTCAGTACTTCAATTTTTGACACTTCAAATGATTACGTTATATTCCTTTAATTTTTTTATTGTTTTAGGTGAAACTTTATTTGTCCATCCAATTTCATGTTTCTTCAGAACGTGACTAAAAGGCCCACTGCACTACTGGTAGCTACTTGCGCCCTCTATATAACAATCAATGCCTAATCGGTGACCATTGGTCCCCCATGATCCTCTTTTTCTTATGTTAACTGAGAGCTGAGTTGATGAGATAACCACCTGTCCAGTGACCTTGCAGAGCGGTCGAATCCCTCCTGTAAACTATGGCAGATAAGCTTTAATAAAGCTGAAACATAATAATAATAATATTAATGGAAAGTGCTTGTATAGCGCGTAAGGATTTGTAACATTCTCTATGATATTTACATTTTTTAAACAATAATACATTAACAAACGTTTCATGAGAACATAGAATACATGGTTGTATAATGGCAATTAAAACAGATATAATATTTAACAAAAGACCTAAATTCGACAAGTCCACTTTTCATTCGTAAGTTACGAAACACACAAAATGGGGTATATGAGTAATTTGGTTATTAAACTGTAGCTTTACTATAGCTATACTACTGTGCTTCCAAAATTTCTTTAACCATAACATCACAATAGCAGAACCCAACTTTATCTTAAAATTGCCGTGACTTTATATTATGCAAATTCACGGATATGACAAAGACGTTTTTACATCGCAAAATGTACGAAGTTTTAGATCACGAACAAAAAATAAACATTTGTTATATTAGCAAAAGTAATGAGAATGTACCCTGCTCTTCCGAGTGATTGTCAAAAACATTTCCCTCTCAGGAATGCTAAAGAGTAATTAGCATTGCCATTGCAATGTGTATCTGTCTCTCTTTGTCTCTCTCTCTCCACCTCTCTCTCTCTCTCTATGTCTCTCTCTCTCTCTCAAACACACTCTTTCTCTCTCTCTCTCTCTCTCTCTCTCTCTCTTTATATATATATATATATATATCTTCCTTTCACCCTGTCTCTTTCTCTCCTCTCTCTGTCTCTCTTTCTTTCTCTCCGTCTCTTTCTTTCCTTTTGTGTCTCTTTATTTCTTTCTATCTCCCTCTCCTCCAATGTGTACTAAATGGCAGATACATTCGTCAATCTGATTAGCTTTTTTCTTCTTTTTTTCCCGAATTATCGTTTTCCATTAGCGTATGTTTGTACAAAAATAATGGGCACCCAAAACGGAACGACTTCTTAGGCCAGCATACGCGATTTGACAAATTATTAATTTCCAGTCTTGATTAACTCTTCAGCAGTTCTTTTATCACTCCTTTATATTAACTTTGCTCTGGAAGTACAATAAAATTGCAATTATGCTCAGGGAGATTATTTTCGTGGTATGTAAAGTGTAAACGTCATCATTATCATCATCATTACCATCATTATTATGATTCCGACTCAATCTAGATTTTCAAGAGCAGCAGCAAGTGATAGGACATCAGTATATGGGACCTTAAGATCATCTTTCATTGACTGATAGAAAGTTTGTGGGACTGTGACCAGTTGTTTCTTCAGTTGCAGTAATTGGGTTCCATTGAGAGTTTTCAAAGCTTTGTTACGTGTTGTCACGTTGTTAGCTGCCAGCCAATCCTGGACCTTCTTGGAATCCCATCCGAGTACTTGAGATTTGACTGGAGGTACTTCTAGCTCTGGGGACGAAGGACCTTTCAAGGAAAATAAAGCACAAGTACACGAAACTAAACTCATTAAAATATATATATTATATAACATTTATTTATAACAAAATATTACAAAATCTGAGCGTAATAACCATTGGTTGTAACATCAATTGCGTATGACTAATCTGCAAAGCTGATCAAGTTTAATATCTCGCCTTGATTTTTCCAGCCGGGTGAGTTTGTACTTCATGTAAACAAAATACATTATATTTAATAATATTACAATTATAAGTATTATAAATAGTTTTACAATGGTTATACATAATTAGAAAACATTCATAAATAATAATATTGTATATATTTATAAGGATACAGGTAAACGTCTAACAATGTTAATGCTTATTCATATTGTGCTATATGCTATGTCATATAGTGATGGTAGTAAAGAAGCATTACAAAGTATGTCGGGAGAAAAAAGTTGGGTTAATTATGAAAAAAAATAGGAAAAAATGATAAACAAAATTCCAACAGAGTAGCTACGTCTCACGTATTCAAGGAAAAAAAACATAGGAAATGAACTAATTACATTAAGGCTTGCGAGAAAGGTACAATATATATATATATATATATATATATATATATATATATATATATATATTTCACTCTCTCTCTCTCTATCTCTCTCATTACAGCGTGAGTAACATACCGGCCGGGGGAGTAGCGTTCACGTTCTGGACCGTTTCTTTCTGCACTGCGAATTCTTTTTCGATGATGCTGGTGAGTACCTCGGAGACAAGTTCAGCTTGCTGAACGATGTAGTAGATCTTTCCTGCCGTGATACCGCCTAGCCAACCAGAAGCTTTGAAGTCATTACTCACCTTCACAGGGATAATCTTCTTCTTGCATTCGTAAGCATAAGACGCTTCTGAAAACATGACATAACACATCCATTTGAAAATTCAATTTTAAGAAGAATGTCGAGTTCGACTAAATGGTACAGGTTGGGGATTTTGTTTTTAACCTCTCAGAAGCAAGAATTATTTTTCAAAGGATTTCATATTCCAAACTATAGAAACAAATAGCTAAAATATGGACCAAACTGTCACGCAAAATATCTGTGTAGTCCCATATATTTGTTTATGTGTGCCTCGCTACTGACTGTCGTATCCTCGCGTCACTTTCTTACGATGTTCATGATCTTAAAACCCACATTTTTGCACCTAGTTTTATATGATGACTAATCATAGCGCTGTTTGACCGGGCCTGAAGCCTTCATTACACCAAACTTTTTTTAACAACGTTCTGGAATGTGATATTACATTTGTGAGCATTATTATTGTTACTTTGCAAGTGTGGATGAACATCAGAAAAATTATGTTCCCTGAAAAGCAAATGCCTTCATATTCTAAATATGACAAGTAAAAACTTTAAAAAATGAACTCCGATTATTATGCCAAATGTTTGTGAAGTCTCATTTACATCTTTCTGTAAACAGAGCTTTTTACTTGACCAAGACTGGGCCAAATTTCCTTATCATTTTGACAATTCCAGAACCTTGCAGCAACATACCGATACCTAGTTGATCAAATTTTTTTTCTGATTGATCCACACCGTTTCTTTCACTAAGCAATCGCTTAACCAGAACTCGACTATATCTATATTAAAGTTAACTGACATTGATCACAAGAAGAGGTTAATCTGTTCTCACCTGTACGACAGTCTTGACTGTCTTGGTAACCACGTGTGATACAAGCTATGATCATATCAGCATTCTCTACGGCTTCTGCCATGGCACCGATTTTATCACCCACTGAGAAAAGAAAGAAGAAGGAACACATAGGCAAAGAAAGGGAAGAACAGAGAATGGAAAGAAGAAGAAAAGAAAAGGCGAAAGTAGAGGGAAAAGATCGAAGAAGAAGAGAAGAAAAGGGGAAGGGCAGGAAGAAGAAGTAGGAAACACGAGAAAGAAGAATAATGAAGAAGAAGATCATTCATGAATAATCATGCTCTAGCTTTTGGGATAATAATTTCTGAATTACATGCAATTACCATCATGCATTGATGACACATTAAATTAACAACGCTTAAATAATAAAAATATTATTCAAAAGTTCATTTCCTGTAAACACTTGGTCAAAAAACGTTCGGAATTCGCCGGCTTAGATTATTTGTTGCAACGTTGAATGAAAGACAGAAACCAGACATGCATTTAGATTTTCTTTTTTAAAATCATTTTGAAAATTGTCATTCTTCCTAAGAGTAGTGTCTGCAGATAAACTTACTCATGTGGTCTTCATCCATCCACACGTCGTAGCCTCTTTTCCGCAGCTGTTTCTTGAACTCTCGCATCACAGGTTTGGACGGGTGTTCCCATTTGTAGCTTAGCATGATGTGTCCACTGGACTTCGCACTGTCCGACGGCGCCCTCTGCTGTGACTCGACATCTGTTTTCCTGTGCGTCAGGCCTTCGGGAAGTTTGGATTCGTAGATCTCGAAGAGAGCGCCCATACAAGCATTGCGAAGTTCTTCATTTTTACTCTGTGAATTCTCCGTCAGATCTTGTTTGTTAAAAAAATAATGTATGATATCATCTGTTTATAGCCAAAAAGGGCATTAAATAATGAACAGTAACACATACTTAACTAATCCCTCTCTGAACACAAAATGCTTCTTCTCTAACAATGGATGCAAGAAAGTGTTCACTTCTTGTAGGCCCAACGTTTTATGTTATCAATGAACATGGTGGGAATATTCAATCTTAAAACTCCTTTTCATCAAGTGATTTTGTTGTTTACTTGTAATAACTCCCCACCCCACCCCTCCCTAATTCTTGCAATACATATCATGGTGGCTACCCAAATACTTTTGTTGGGGGTGCCCCCCCCCCCCTCCATTTCTTACACCAATGATTTAAACTTAATAAGCGAAACATTAATCCATCAAAGTTATCCCGAGTCTGTTATCGTTATGAAAACACCATATGCACTAATGGTAACATTACCAAACGGTTTACATAACAAGTTGTGAACATTTTTGTTCAATATTAACATGATAATGACAAAATGTAAAGAATCCTTACTTACTGTAGATAATACCCTGTTCTTTTCGCAGCTTCTCTTTATTTTCCTTGAGAAATGCGAGTCTCCAGATTCCGTTTGCGGCAGAGGTCTTCTCCTCCATGGAACACTCTTGTTGGAGCAATTTAGCGAGGATAGGAATGCCTCCCTTTTCTACTATGAGCCGTTTGTTGTTGTCATTGATTGCCAAGTCATCTACTGATTGAACTAACTCCACTGCACTTAGAGTAATCACTTGCATAAGGTTGTTCTTGGATGTTTGTCGTCTTGTCTTTGATAGATGTTCACGATTGGAGAAACATGTCTTCAACATCGATAGTAGGGTTACGATACAGGTGTAGTTGATGGAAAGCTTGTCGGCCTCTTCTTTCTTCACCAGCTTTGCCAACGTCATAAATGCTATTGTCTGTGTCAAGCTCTGTTTCGACTCGCCAAACTTTTGCAAGGCAGGCACGGCCCGGTGATGATTAGGAGCCAGTGACCGCACTTTGCTGCAGGCGTTGTGCATGATATTCATCGCGTCAAACATTATATCAGCTACCCATTTGTTCATCGCCTTGTCGCTTTCCACGAGGTGTAAAAACCAATCGACAATCAATGACAGGCACCCATCTTCTTCCATTTGTAAACAGCAGTATTCAGATTTGTCCGTGAAGTTAAAGGCGGAACCAAGCAGAGTGTCATAAAATGTGAACATAGGTGTGGTCTCATGTAATAGTTCTTGCTGATCAGCGTCTTCAATCTTTTGTAACATGTCTCCCTTTTTCCACGTATAAGCAAACATTTTGCAGTAGTCTGTGTCAATGCCTAAGCCATCCCCTACAGCGTTCCGATCAATGTTGCGGTTACGTGAAACTTTCTGGATATCCTCTATCCTGGTAAGACACGAGGTGCACGGGAAACCTTCACACTCCTGAATGTGCTTGATATTGGCTTTGAGAAGAGTTAAACATGCTTTGACCTCGTTACTGAACTCTTCGATTCGTTTTGCTTTAGCAGCTGCGGAGTCAACGAGAAGTACATCTGAAATGTCAGTCAATGTCCTCGATGAAGCATCGTCGATAGTGCCTTGTTGCAGAATCGCCATATTCTGAGCATCCGCCTTTCCCTCGGGGTTCGGTGAAGCAATCGCCTTTGGTCGTGCAGGACCGCCATCGGTTTCATCTAGACTTACATCAGCACCGTCATTGATCAAAGGTTTGCTCTGCCCTTCAGCTAGTGGTCCACCAGCTTGTACCTCGTTGAGTGAGGAAGGTATTCCAGTTTTCTTGACTGATGAAATCGTTCTAGTACTTGCTGAACACCCCATGTTTATGAGAAACCATCAGAAACTGTCAAATAAACAAAAACGTGCACAATACCTCTGTGATAAGGTAAACGTGGTAGCAGATAACAAAATGGGAATCTAGCAATGACGTGCAGAAGCCTAACTACAATAGTTCCTCATATAACTGTCATGTCCCCGGTGACCAAAGACATGTGAAATTGGACATAGTTACCCTTGATATGAACAATTGAGAGAAACGAGGGTGGTTTTGAAATGTTCAGTTATTTAACCATACAAATTAGCTATGTTGGTCAGCTTGAGCAGAGCACAGCATATTGAGTGATCACGCTTCCTAGTCTTTGTGAACCTCTTTCGCACCCATCTTCGCGTATAAGACATATCTATATGATAAATTAAATGGTGTACCAAACTATCACTATAACCCCCTTGCGAAAAATAACTTTAACTTATTCTTAAACCATAACCATAAACCTAACCTAAAACCGAATAGCGACCATATTCCTAACCTAACCTAATACTAACTTAAATACGACCGCGACCATAAAACTAACTACAAACCCAATAGCGACCCTAAAATTAAACCTTATTTAAAACCCAATGGTGACCATAACCTTCATTCCAATCTTAATCCCAAATGTAATCGTGGCCATGAACCTAGTTAAAATCCATTAGCAACCATATTTCTGAACCTAACTTAAAACTCAATAGCGACTTCAACTGTATACCTAACCTAAAACACATTGTTATAACCTTACATTGAAGACCAGACGATTGGAGAATGAACTATTTTAAAATGCAATGCATACGTCCTTTTAAAAGGGCTGTGAAATTAATATTAGATTCACCAGTAAAGAATAATTGTATTTCAATAATCATAATACAAAATCCATATATTACGTGTTGTTGTGTATGGCATGCCAAAATGTTTGTCCCACCTGGCAACAATTAAAGTATGCAGTTTGCATTATATTGGAATACAATTATTTGTAACAGAATAATGAAATCAATTGTATCGAGGCAGTTCGCAAACATGTGTGCTCTAAAATGTATTACATTACGAAAATGGCCTTATGTCGTATACGCAAATGGTTGATAAGTTAAAGGTAAAGACCAGTATTGGAAACGCCCCAATTTCAAAAAAAATGAAATGGAAACTCTCATTACCAATCATGTGAAAGAATATGTTTTGACTAATACATGATGATAAAAAATTTGCCGGGAAATCGCCTTCTAATTCATATATTTGGTAAATTTGTTTCTCTCATGGTCTGTGAGAGATATAGGGTAGTCTCATATACATCTTTTTGTGTATAGTGCTTGTAACTTTACGAAGAATGGGCCAAATTTCTTTGCAGATGCTAGATGCTAGATGCTAGATGATCAACCTTTTCTGATCGATTCCACAACGTTTCTTTCACAATGCAATCGCATGACCATAACTGATCTTTACCTTTAAACCTTGCTGCCTTATTCAATTGGTGTATATACATGATGAGTTGAAGATAGCAGCTATCACTACAGTTTATTGTCACAAAATCGAAATATCACCAACGTTGCTGACTAATAATGAAATAAACATATAATCATTCATAACGCAATATACTACAATTATAAAATATAACTATTCTTGATATTACCTGCTCATACGGACGTAGATCCTGTTTGCGAAAGCTCTCCTACAAGCAATGGAGTTTCACATGATAATAGGTTTATTATAGTGCTTATCATTTTGATGTAGAATTGTTGCCTTTTCCCACGGTAAGTGCTTTTGGTCCGCATATATATAATTGCCCTTCCCATATAACGAGCTATTAAATCAATTCACGAAGGGCCGTTGCGTGTGCTCTAATGGGAACACTGTTGGTTTGTGACAGTCCCATGGCAACGAACGAAGCCATTATGTTAATTAGTTCACGATAGCCTTTTTATGAATGGAATCTGTCGCTGAGGGCTACGGTGTTGAAGTAAACTAGGTTTGGAAAGCATAAAAATCACACGATTTACGTTTGCAATGATACTTCTTACAACGTATCAGGACAATTACCCCCTGGGCAATCACCCCCCGGAAAATTACCACCCGGAAAACTACCCCCCACGGACAATTACCCCCCAGAAAATTACCCCCCGGAGAATTACCCCCCGAGGACAATTACCCCCCAAGGACAATTACCCCCCAGAAAATTACCCCCCGGAGAATTACCCCCCGAGGACAATTACCCCCCAAGGACAATTACCCCCCGGAAAATTACCCCCGAGGACAACTACCCCCCGAGGACAATTACCCCCCGAGGACAACTACCCCCGAGGACAATTACCCCCCGAGGACAATTACCCCCCGAGGACAACTACCCCCGAGGACAATTACCCCCCGAGGACAACTACCCCCGAGAACAATTACCCCCCGAGAACAATTCCCCCCAAGTACAACTACCCCCCTCTTCCGAGGACAACTATCCCCGATGACAATCACCCCCGAGGAATTTCTAACACTGTGACAAATAATGCGAGCTTCTCTCCAAATTGCTCTTTATAGAAAATTTCATAAACTTTCAATTTCTATGTTATTTGTGAAGTTCATTTCAGTGTGGGAGGGGGAGGGGTGGGAGTTGCCCAATTCCCTCGAAGTTTTGCTACCGAGTAAATAACAGAAATTACATTTTTTAAAGAAATTCAATAATACATTGCGCGCAGATGAGTACGCCTTACAGCCTCTCTCACCAACAATGGCAAAACAAATAAATTAGGATGTAATATTTCATTTATGCATCCTCTGTCACTTTTTAAGCTGATCGTGTATTTGTCTTTGTATAATGGGCCCTCGACCATGATCCGAAATTAAGGTTTTCTTCACGTTATCTATATAATTATGTTGTCATGCGGGAGTATGATATGCGCAGGTCGAGGGTTCGAATCACGACACCGGCACTAATATCCTTTTTCAAGATATTAACCTGCACTTGCTACTCTCCACCCAGGTGTTAAATGGGTACCCGGTAGTATGCGACCGTCATTGTTGGTCACAACGGTGTCGATTTTTATCCGTGGTTGGGGGGGGGGGGGGGGGGGGGGGGGGGGGGGTGATAGGTGCCAAAATAATTTCGGCAATGGATCAAAGCAACCAAGAGGTAGAAATGTGTGGCAGGTTGCACCCCCTCCCTTACAAGTTATTAATTTTTTCAAGTCACCCTCAATAAAGATAACATTTCAGAGAATATGGGACCCATGTGGGCTTGCAACTTGGGTTATTATCCTCTCAAGCGCGTAGCAAGGATTTTATTTTAGGGGGGCGGTAGTGAGCACGCGAAGCGCGCTCCCTAAAGGGGGTGGCTGCAGGGAGGGGTTTTTCCCCGTCCCACGCGAAGCGCGGAAGCTTTGATGTTTCATTTAATTATTAGAGAAAGAAGACGATTCGTTGTACCGTTCTCGACTCTTAATCCTTGTCTAAATTCAATTTCTTTTGACCTTTAATTAAATTATTAGAGAAAGAAGACGATTCGTTGTACCGTTTTCGACTCTTAATCCTTGTTTGAATAAAGTTCCCCTTCCTTCGCGCGTAGCGCGGAAGCTCTGACATTTCATTAAATTGATAAAGAAAGAAGACGATTCGTTGTACCATTCTCGACTCTTAATCCTTGTCTGATTTCAGTTCCCCCCCCCCCCCCTCCCGCGCGAAGCGCGAAAGCTTTGACGTTTCATTAAGTTACTAAAGAAAGAAGACGATTCGTTGTACCATTCTCGACTCTTAATCCTTGTCTGAATTCAGTTCCCCCCCCCCCTCCCGCGCGAAACTTCGACGTTTCATCACATTATAAGAGAAAGATGACGATTCGTTGTACCGTTCTTGACTCTTAATCTTTTTTCTTCCTACGTCCTCTTCCTTTTTTCTTTCTCTCTCTCTCTTTTTGTTTGGCCTGCGTTTTTTACGCGCGCCTGTATACGCGCCTGTATCCTTTCTGTCTCTCATTATCTCTCTCTCCCACTCTCTACTTCTTTTTTGCATTTTTGCGCTTTGCGCTTGATATTTAGCTCGTTGCTTTTTAACGCTGCGGCTTTGCATTTGGCGCACTGCATTTCTATGATGCTGTTGACTGAATAAATTGATCAATTCCTGATGAAGCCGTATGAGCGAGAATTCAATTTATTCTTGTCTCATATACGGATGTCTCATTTATGTATTATGAAAATGAGATAGCAAAATGTGTATATTGATGGTCATCTTGCGAGTAATAACCATTAACTACTCTCATCGGGCTCTCATCATTAATGTTTCTCTTCATTTTTTTTTTGATGGTGAATTGTTGGGGGGGGGATGATTGGACAGGCCACCCCCCCCCCCCCAACCTAAAATATTTGGGGGGGGGGATATATCCCCCCATCCCCCCCCCCCCCCGGGATCGACACCCATGAACATGGCGAGTGCCTGAGTCATGCAAAATGGGAGAAACTTTTCATTTTTTAAGAGGGTACCATGACTCAAAAAGTTGAAATAACGCTGCTCAAGAGAAATGTATTTCTATGCATTTTGAGAAGCGCTTGACAATTAACTAAAACTTACATCCTTCGTGGAAATCAGCAGCCGCACTGCCGTTGTATAACTTACACTGTCGCTCATAAAGGTGGAATATTTTAGTTTTACCCCAATTTATGGAATTATTTTAAAAATTATTTAAAAATAATAGATCTAGATAATAGTTTACATTCTCAGATTTTATTGAATAATAATTTGCTAATGTGTGTTTTTGCGGGGACTGCTAAAACATGTGTATGCTACTATGCTTATTAACTAGGGGACTTACGCCCTCAAGTCATAAATGACAGTAATGAGGATTAATGCCCCACAAAAGGGCACTAATATAGCACATCGACACGGTTTTGATCCTGGGGCCTCACAGTTACGAGGCCATTGTTTTGTCACTGAACTATGACTGTGCGCAGCGGGGACTAGGGTAGGGGGCAGTTTCCATAAATTAAAAAAACAAACAGAAAATGCAATAAATTTTCAATAATTTATTGCATTTTACCCCGGTCCCCAACATAAAAAAATCCTCTGGACGGCTATGCATTATGGCTCAAGGCATGGGCACACAGAAGATTTGTTTATGTTGGGAACCGGGGTAAAATACAATAAATTATTGAAAATTTATTGCATTTTCTGTGTTTTATTTTATTTATGGAAACTGCCCCCTACCCTAGCCCCCGCTGCGTACAGTCATGGTTCAGTGACAAAGCAATGGCCTCGTAACTGTGAGGCCCCAGGATCAAAACCGTGTCGATGTGCTATATTAGTGCCCTTTTGCGGGGCATTAATCCTCATTACTGTCATTTATGACTTAAGGGCATAGGTCCCCTAGTTAATAAGCATAGTAGCATACATATGCTTTAGCAGTCACGCAAAGCACACATTGGCAAATTATTGATCAATAAAATCTGAGAATGTATACTATTATCTAGATCTATTATTTTTAAATAATTTTTAAAATAATTCCATAAATTGGTATAAAAACAAAATATTCCACCTTTATGAGCGACAGTGTATATGTATTAAAGGGAAATGTTTAGTAACGAGGAAGACAACGTGCTAGTATTTGAGCGAATATGGGTTCATGAAGGGGGTCTTATAGGCTCGTAGCCATCTCTCAATGTATCAGATCGTCTTTTGCTATTGAATCCTGATTGTCCACGGGGGGTAGTTGTCCTCGGGGGGTAATTGTCCTCGGGGGGTAATTGTCCTCGGGGGTAGTTGTCCTCGGGGGGTAGTTGTCCTCGGGGGGTAGTTGTCCTCGGGGGGTAGTTGTCCGGGGGGGTAATTTTCCGGGGGGTAATTGTCCTCGGGGGTAGTTGTCCTCGGGGGGTAATACTCCGGGGGTAATTTTCCGGGGGGTTATTGTCCTTGGGGGGTAGTTGTCCTCGGGGGGTTATTCTCCGGGGGGTAATTTTCCGGGGGGTAATTGTCCTTCGGGGGTAGTTTTCCGGGGGGTAAATTTCCGGGGGGTGATTGCCCAGGGGGTAATTGTCCTAGAACCTTCTTACAATAGTGATAATGATTATTTCCGTTGATATTTATATTGTTAGTAAAAGTAGTAGAAGAAGTCGTCGTCGTCGTAGTAGTTGTAGTAGTTGAAGTAATAGTATTGTTGTTAACAATTGTTATTATTATAATCGTTTTTATTCATACTTTTGTTATTATCATTAATATTATTATTACTGTTACTATTACTATTGATATCACTATCATCATTATTATATTATTGTTATTATTATTAATATTATCACCAGGTATGTTATTATGAATTGTTCAAATGTTCTTATTGTTATTGTCATAATTGTTCTTGTTTTCGAATCTAGGATTAGCATTCTGAAAACAATGCTGTCTTTGAAGTTACGAAAATGATTTTAACCGTCATAACAAATCAAAATTAGGACAAGTCATTGGTTAATGTTTGACCAAAAGTTGCTGAGTTTGCGTAAACTTAGCAAAAGCATCTGCCTTAGTCCAAATACCAAATTCCTCATAAATTCATTTTGCCATAAGGATAAAAATCGTTTTCCCAAACCTAAAAATACGGCCCTCGAGTAAAGTGAATGATACCATTGACAGTTTTCCACACATGTACAATGATGACACCTAAGCAGAAAGCCTTTTCCTTGAACGGTTTATTATGAAAACAAAATCTATTTATTTTTTGTCAATGGAATGCTTGTCATTGTTGATAATTGTTCATAATTCCGTGTCATATCTGTTTACTGAGGTTTCAATACTAAGCTTTGTGTGTGGGGGGGGGGGGGGGGGGAAGGGTTAAATCTCAAGGCAAAATAATTTGGTTTGGTATTTTATCTGTTACAGTTTGAGAGACAGGTAAACTAATACATGTCTTCTTCTTCTTCTTCTTCTTCTTCTTCTTCTTCTTATTCTTCTTCTTCTTCGACTTCCTATTCTTCTGCCACTTATTTTGGAGCTTCAAATGCTATGATACAGATGGTAAAGATATTTTTTCATTGGGTAAGTCACAATCCACTGACCTATTTGTCACTTTTAGATTCGAATATAAAAAGCGATACTTTCGTAATTATGTTTTTTTTATTTCTATACTTCAATATAAATAATAATAACACTTCCGCTTTTATATAGCGCTTAATATGATGTCTCTAAGCGCTTTACAGATACTATTACTATTACATGAACGTTTTAAATAGGTTTTCCTATTTAATTTATCTGACACAGATCGGTTCTATAACTTTCTTAAAACCCCATAGTTTTTGTTTCTGTTTTGTGATCACATAATGTATATTTGTTATTGTACATTTCGTTATACTTCTTTGTTATGTATAATTCTATTGTGACATGATCTTTGTTATTGTACACCAATGGAAATGAATTTATTTTAAGTGACAGAAGAATCAATGAACTCAATTCAAGTCAATGCGGATACGAACGCATACATATATTTTATTTTCGATTAAAATTTAAAATACACTTCAAACACCAAAATAGAATTCCTAATGATATTTCGCTAACTTCTTTTAACAAACAGTCAATATTTACAGACTAAATTACACATTCAATTTTCAAAATTCAAAGCAATAACAGTTCAAAAGGGGATTTTATCAGTCTCAATAAACTTAGTAAAAAATTACAACAAACGAATAAAATAATAGTGGAATGCAATAATTGTTTACATAATGTAAGCGTTATTTATTTCTTTTTTTGTTTTTTTCTTCGTCGTCGTCGTTATTAATATATAAACAAGATAAATGTATGTAATTTGAAATCTCGAGATTTACAGTTATCAACTAATTATTCATACTATGACCAATTTGGGTAATTTGTTTATATATGTGAAAAACCGATTTCTTCATATTATTTTATGTTTCTTTAGAATATGACTTAATACAGCTTACATCTAAAGTTATAATAGTAATTATGGAAGGGGCTTATATAGCGCATAATAATTCGTAAAATTTTCTCTGCTATTTACATTCACAAACTATAATACATTAATAAACGTGTTATCAGAACATAGATTGAATGGATGTACACTGCATCCCAGAAAAAACGAAACTTAATCTCAAAACGGAACCGAGAATTATCGATGTTTTATCATAATTTAATCTCAATTATTATTAACAAATGACACATATTTGTAAAGTTTACATCCTACTGTTTCATTTTATTTAACTCATTCGATGCATATTTCACGCATGAATGATTACAAATAATTTGAAGATTGGGTACCTAAAATCCATTTGGCGGGTGGTATCTCAATTTCAAAGAGAAATGTAAACATATTAAGAAAGTCCATTTCATGCCCTTTTATACGCAACCTCAATCAGTAGATGCATTTCCGAAATACTTGTTGCTCTGTCGTTGTTAATTACATGATCAAAAAGCAAATTAAATAAAATGTGATTCTTTTAAACTGCTATTTATGAATGAACTACAATACCTGGAATCCAATCTGCATACATAACTTGCTGCTTTGTTAAATAAGCCTCGGGCAATTTTCCGAGTTGTCAAGAACAACCTTTGTTCAAAAGCATGCGAACCATTTGAATATGTTGGTAGACCTGTGTATTGTTGCTATAGATGGGTAAACATGTAATTCCATACATCAATATATTATTTTTTTTTTCAAATATAATTATTATGCTTTGATAGCATATGGAATTTAGACGGAATCAGATTAATACAAACATAATATAAAAATACTTCCCATACCTGCAGAACATGAAACATTGATAAAACATTGGTAATCAAAAGTCAACTTATAAATGGTGTTTGATAAAAACAGAAAATCGTTTTAGTCATGATATAAATAATTCTCTTTTTGTTTGAATTATATACTACATTGCATGAACGATTGAGGTATGAGGTATTTTTTTTTACATATTAATAATGTCGATGGTTATAGAGCCTCAATGCATTAAATATATACAAATAAACACATCAAATATTATGTACTAAATAATTAGGCTTTCCAATGTGCTCCCCAACTTAACATTAAAATGAAATCCAACGTTGATAACAAACTACTTCGAGGAAAGTAGAATAATCCGGGAAGTGACTAAAGGTAGATTACTATCCCATTTGCTCCCACATACAATTTGAATAAAAGTATTTTTTACAAAAATATTTAACTTCAGAGGGTCTTCTCTCTTTGGAGGACCAGGGGGGTGTATCACAAACATCCTAAGTCAAACTTAACTCTAAGTTGGACTTAAGCATTATGAAGAGCCATTTCGTCGCTGTTTTCACGAAGTGACGGTAGTGAGAAAAAAATTGCATTCACTTTGCGTGACGATTTTCCTCACTACCGTCACTTTGTGAAAATAGGGACGATTTGTAGCATAAATCGAAATATACACACAAGTAAAACTTCAGGTATTTTAGACTTCTTATTAATTCCACATCAAGAACACATCAAGCGTATAGTAAGAATATGTCTTATGTCTGATTTCAATGCCCATTCAATACCATTATTTCAACAACTACAGTTTTTAAATATTTTTCAATTGAATCAATATTGTATATCACTCATGGTTTTTAAACATAAAACTGATAAACTGCCGATTAATCTTACCACTATGATGAAATGTAAAAAATATGTTCATAATTATAATACTAGAAATCCTGATAACTATTTTATTGAAAAATGTCCATCAACAAATTCCTCATTTACTTTTAGACACACTGGCCCGAAAATATGGAATTCTCTCCCCAGAGATATCCGTGATACTGCTTTCTTAAACTCTTTTAAATCTAAACTAAAAAAATACTTCATCTGTTTTTAAATCTATAATTATAATATTTGCATGTTAATACGTCTCCTATGTTTTGTACACTGTTTTGTTATTGTTATACTTTTTATAGCCAATTGTTGGAACTTGTATATGTATCTTTTAATAACAGGGAGCTGCCTCGACAGAACCTTACGGTTTTATTTGCAGTTTCCCCAATTCATTTCTATTGCTGTTTAACTTTTTATATTTCCGATATATTTGTAGACATGTTTCCATTTTGTGTGTATTTTGTGTTTTCTATATTGTATATATTCTGTATCTCATATGTTTTTTATGGATTTGAATTGAAATAAAACTTGAACTTGAACTTGAAAAGAACATGAAATCTCCCATGATAATAGAAAATATGAATGATTAGAATCAACATGCTATGCCTATTAAAAATACTTTTAAAAATATTTTCAAAGATACTAACATCTTTCCATGCGTTTTAAGTCCATCTTAAAGTAAGTTCGACTAGGATCTTTGTGAAACACCCCCTAGTAGGATATGCTCTCCATATTATACTTTGAGTAGTGCCCCAATGAAGAAGGCACTAAGGAGAAAATAAGAAATGTATGATTGTTGTGTTTTTGACAAACGGGAGACCTGGGGGGTGTTTCACAAAGATCCTAAGTAGAACTTATCTCTAAGTTGGACTTAAAAATTATGGACAGCCATTGGAGCCTTAAAATGAAATAAACTCAAAAGCAGAAATTCAAGTATTTTAGACTTTTCATAAATTCCACGTCAACAACATGAAATCTCCCATGATAATAGAAAATATGAATGATTTGAATCAACATTTTATGCCTTTTAAAATACCTTTAACAAAATATTTTCAATGATGCTAATGGCTTTCCATAATTTTTAAGTCCAACTTAGAGATAAGTTCAACTTAGGATCTTTGTGAAACACCCCCCAGTTAGTGACTATGATATAATCCACTGACCAAACTGCCAATTTCAGATTCGCATATATATTTTAATTAGAGATTTCATATTTCAGACATTTTTTACCTCCTTATTGTTGTTCCAATTTCTTTCTTACTGTTGCCATTTTGTTTCTTCTATTTTTCCGCCTTTCTACAAATTAACTAATTACAAGACTTGGATTGCCCTTTAACGATACAATCGCATTACGAGATGTCAATTTTTATCTCAAATGCACTGGTGTGACGAACAAGTTTGTAAATCTTAACAACAACAAAGTTGTTAATCGCCATTTTAACAAACATTGATTATATGAGCAAGAGTACTGCATATCTACCTTGTTCTTCCTAGTAATTGCAAACAAATGTCACCCTCAAGAACGCTAAAGATCAATTAGCATTTCCAGTGCAATGTAAATCTTGTCTCTATCTCTCTCTATAAATTTCTTTATCTCTTTCTCTCTCTCTCTCTCTCTCTCTCTCCTTTTCTCTCTCTTTTCTCTTTCTCTCTCTGTTTGTATATATCTCTCACTCTCTATCTCTCTGTATATCGCTCTCGTATCAGATGTTCTGGACAAAAGCTGTTCTGAATGACAGATCCATCCGTCAATCTAGTTGGTATTTTCCTTTTATTTTCTTCCGAACTATCGTTTTTCATGCGTGTACAAAAGAATAGGCATCCAAAACGGCACGATTGCTTGGGGCACCATTATTTCTTTGCAAAGTTATTTATGTCCAATCTCGATTAGCTCTATGACAGTCATTTTACCACCCCGCTACAGATTAATCTTGCATTGGACCAGTTCTATAATCTTTAGGCCTTTGGTATATCTTTCTAATGGTATTTACAATATGACTCAGGGAGATTATTCGTGTGGTATATAGAGTGTAAACCTTCTAATCATCATTATCATCATGATTATGATTATGACTTAACCTGTTGACTGCTGAATTATCTCACTCCCAAAGGCTTAACACAGGGACCACCCGGTTCCAGTAGGCAAAGAGTTAATTCAGTTTTTCAAGAGCAGAGGCAAAAGATAGGACATCAGTATAGGGGACATTTAGATCATCTTTCATAGACTGGTAGAAAGATTGTGGGACTGTGGTCAGTTGTTTCTTCAATTGTAGTAATTGGTTTCCATTGAGATTGTTCAAAGCTTTGTTACTTGTTGTGACGCTGTTAGTTGCCAGCCAATTCTTGACCTTCTTGGAATCCCATCCGGATACTTGAGATTCTGCTGGAGGTGGCTTTGGTTGTTGCACTGGGGATGGGAGACCGTTCAAGGAAAATTAAAGTAAAAGAAACGAAACGAGCATGTATATTTATATATTATTTAACAAAATATCACAAATGTTAGCGTAATCTCCATTGGTCATGCCATCATTCGCGTATTACCAATCTGCAAATCTGATAAAGTTCACTCAAATGTTCCCGCCTTGATTTTTCCAGCTGGGTAAATCGGTACTCACTGTAACTAAAATACATTTCTACATAATAATATTATAATTATAAGTATACATAAAGTTATACAACAGTTATACATAACTAAAATTTGTTTTCTATATAATCATATTGTAATTATAGGTATACATCAATACTTTTAATGATGCTAATGCATTTTCCTATTATGTCATTTACTATGTAATATCTTAAAACTAATAAACGGGGAGAAGTATAAAGAAAACTTTGAGTTGAGTTATTTATATAAAATTGGTATACAAAAATCCCACAGAGTAGCCACTTATCACTTAACCAAGGACAAAATCAAACGATATGAACTACTTCTGTTAAGTTTTATATTTATTTATATATATAGCAATACTCTCTCTCTCTCTCTCTCTCTCTCTTTTATTCTCTATCTATTTATCTCTCTCTCTCTCTCTCTCTTATATCTCTTTATTATATATCCCTCTCTCTCTATTCATATATCTCTGTTTATCCCTCTATCTATCTTTATCTCTCTCTCTCTCTCTCCCTTTATCCCTTTACAGTGTTAGTGACATACCGGGAGCAGCGTTCACATTCTGGGCCGTTTCTTTCTTCACTGCGAATTCTTTTTCGATGATGCTGTTGAGTACCTCGGAGACAAGCTCGGCTTTCTGAACCATGTAGTAGATCTTCCCTGCCATGATACCGCCTAGCCAACCAGAAGCTTTGAAGTCATCCACCTTCACTGGGATATACTGCTTTTTGCATTCGTAAGCATAAGACGCTTCTGAAAACATGACATATTAAGATCAACTTGAAAATTCCATTTTAGTGAAAATATCAAGTTCGAGTAATTGGTACAGGTAGGAAAAAACGTGAACTCTTTCGTTGTTTTCATATCGGTCGGGAAAGATTATCAGAAAATAAATTTCCCTTGAAAAGAAAGAATTGTCTTTTAAATGCTTTTATATTCCCAAAATGGCAAGAAATAGCTACATGATAAACCAAAGATTCATACGAAATTCATGTGTGCCGTGCATGTGACTGTGCGTATCCTTTCGTCATTCTCTTATCTGTTTGATAATTTCAAATCCCAACACTTTACACCCATTTTTATGTTATGAATAATCAAACGTTTACAATTGATTTTACACAGTCTCTTTTACAATGATATCGCGTAAACCAGAACTCAATGAGCACCATTGCAACTGATAGGTTGCATAAATGCTTGTTAGTAAGCAACAAGAGGACCGACGGATTTATGTACTTCCGAGGGACCTGCTAATGATGATTAATGCCCTACCAAAGGGCACTAGCGCATTGACTTGGTTTCGAACCCAGGTCGCCGGATTACGAGCCGGATTCCGACCGAGCTATCGCGCCTCCTCGTGCACCCATTAATGATATTTCCACCTAGTCAGTTAGCAAATTATGACCTTCTGCATATAAAAACTAACGGCCCTCTCCCTTTGAAGGGCAAGACTACTCCAAAAATAACTTACTTTCAATATAGGCAGAAATATCAGACAAACCAATCATAAAAAGTTTGAGGAAAATCGGATAATTAATAAGAAAGCTATGAATTTGTAATGACATGTAAAAAGTGGAAAATCACAAGACAAATTGGCAACTCACTCATGAGTCTATGACGCCAGTGACCCACTATCCACTTATTGTTTTCTTTACATTGATAATATAATTTTCCCATTTCCCCCTATAAAGAATCCTGTTTCCTCACACCAACATCCAAGTTATATTAATAGTAAGATGATTTTGTGATTTAGCTCATGAAAAATGTTGAATTTTGATAAACTATTTATATAAAAATCAATGATTATTAATAAACAATATTAAAAAATAGTATCAACTCTTCAAAGTTCATGACAGACTTTGTGAAATGTCATGCACGAATATGGTACAAATCTTATGACCTGGGCAAAGGCATGGGGAAATCAATTTTGGGGGGATAAAAAGGAAAGTTAACGGGATGAAAATATAAACAACAATTGATGAATAGTTGGGCAACGACTTCACAGACTGATAACCAAATTGGCAATTTGTGTAGTGATTTCCATTTTTCCATAGTTTTTGATACGTTTTACAAAAGTCACAACTTCCTTAATAGTTATCCGATTTCCCTCAAATTTGTTTCGCTCTGTTACTCTACTTTTTCTGCATTCATTAAAAGCATATTATTTTATGAGAACAAGAGGTAAATCTTTTCTCACCTGTACGGCAGTCTTGACTATCTTGGTAACCACGTGTGATACAAGCTATGATCATATCAGCATTCTCTACGGCGTCTGCCATGGCACCGATTTTATCACCCACTGAGATAAGAAATAAGAAGAACAAAAGAGAAGAAAGGGAAGAACAAGAAAAGAGAAGGAAAAAACGAAGAGGGTAATGACGAAGAAAGAAAGGAGAGGAAGAAGGGGCAAAAAGGGAAGAAGAAGAAGAAAAGAGGATTAATACTATTAAATAATGATTATAATAATAACCTATACTTTTTTAGCGCATTATATCTTCAGAGAAAATATGTATGCGCTTTACAATAATGAAACAATAACATTATAGATCATTACTAATTCATTTGCAGGCCATAAAAATGAAAAGGTTAAATTCCAACAGCATTTGAAAGACAATACTAATTTAGAAATTCCCTCAAAACGAAAGGGCTTCAAAATGGCTTTTAGTGGAAATATAACGACCATTAGTTGTCAAAACGAGTTAAGTGATTGCAATCACCTAAGTAACAGTCTGTTTTTCAGACCCTTTTACCGAATGGTCGTACGTTTTGTGCTGCACAAAGTTTCAATCAGTTTAATTTTGGGCATTACAAGTAGTGGGTTTTTGATGGAGACAAATGCTCATGCACCTGTTACACCTCATTTTATGTATATATATATTATTACCAAAGAAAAAGAGATGTCAGTCGGTCACTCAATAGTGTCTGATAGTGAAGTCTAGAAGGTAAACGGGTTTCCTTGCATAATTTGAATACTAGGACACTGCTAATGTTTAAATTTCACAGATAGGACATACATGACATATTCATAATTCCTGCAAAGTTCTACAGAAGTTGATGTTGGCTGCAAGTATCTTTAAGATCAAAATTCGTGTCATGTTTGAAAATTGTCAATCTTCCTATTTAATAAAGAGAAGTGTCTGCAGATAAACTTACTCATGTGGTCTTCATCCATCCACACCTTGTAGCCTCGTTTCCTGAGCTGCATCTTGAACTCTCGCATCACAGCTTTGGACGGGTGTTCCCATTTGTAGCTCAGCATGATGTGTCCACTGGACTTCACACTGGCCGACGTCTCCTTCGGCGGTGACTTGGGATCTGCTTTCCCAGTGGTTTGCTTTTGCTTCAGGCCTTCGGGAAGTTTGGATTCGTAGATCTCGAAGAGAGCGCCCATACAGGCATTGCGGAGTTTTTCGTTTTTGCTCTTGGAATTCTCCGTCAGATCTTTTTGTGTAATTAAAAGAAAATATGATAGCGACTGTTATAGCTAGAAGGGCATCAACCTTTAAACTTTAACACATACTTAACGCCCTTCTATCCCTGAACACAAGACATGCTTCGTACAATGGATGCAAGAAAATATGCACTTCTTGTGGGCCCAACACGTCACTGCACATCGTTGTATGTAAACTGAAAACTCCTTCTCATAAATTTATGTTGTTCTTTACTCATCCTAAAAAAGATACTAGCACACAATACTACATTTACACCCCCGCCCTCATCCTTGCTGTTCATATCTTTAGGAGCTACGCCCATTTCCCCATTTCTTACACCTTTGTTTTCACATTTTAAATCCAACATAATTATCTGTCAAGTCTGTTATTAGTATGAGGACACCTCTTGCGCAAATGGTACAATTTATTTTAAACATCATACGTTTTACAAATGGAGTTGTTTAAATTATAATCATGACTATGAAAAAAAGTAAAGAATGTTTGCTTACTGTTGATAATATCCTGTTTTTTCAGTAGTTTTTCTTTATGTTCCTTGAGAAATGCGAGTCCCCAGATCCCATTGGCGGCAGCAGTCTTCTCCTCAAGGGAACAATCTCGATGGAGCAATTTAGCGAGGAAAGGAATGCCTCCTTTTTTTACTATGAGCCGTTTGTTGTTGTCATTGATTGCCAGCTCAACTATTGATTGAACTATCTCTTCTGCATTAACAATAATCGCTTTCGCAAAGTTCTCATCGGATGCTTCTTGCCATATCTCTGCCTTATGATCAGGATTGGCGAGAGATTTCTCCAACAGCGAAAGCAGTGACACGATACAGGTGTAGTTGGTGGAAAGCTTGTCGGCCTCTTCTTTCTTCACAAGCTTTGCCAACGTCATGAATGCCATTGTCTGGGACAAGATGTCTTCCGACTCACCAAACTGTTGCAAGGCAGGCACGGCCCGGTGATGCTTAGGGGTCACAGACGGCACTCTTCTGAAGGCGTTTTGAAATATGTTCATCGATCTAAATACAAGTGTATCTACCCATTTGTTCATCGCCTTATCACTGTCCACGATGTGTAAAAACCAATCTACAATCAAAGACAGGCACCCATCTTCGTCCATTTGTGAACAGAAGTAATCAGAGTTGTCTGAAAAGTTCCAACCGGCACCAAGCAGTGCGTTATAGAATGTATACATTTGTTCGGTCTCATCTGATAGGTCTTCGTCTTGATCAGCGTCTTCAATCTCCTCTAACATATTTCCCTTCTTCCACGTATAAGCAAACATTTTGCAGAAGTCTGTGTCAATGCCCAACCCATCCCCTACAGCGTTCCGATCAATGTTGGCGTCACACGAAACTTCGCAGATTTCCTCCATCCTTTCAAGACACGAGGTGCATGGAAAGCATCTACAACCCAGGATGTGCTTGATACTGGCTTTGACACGGGTTAAACATTTTTTGACCTCGTAACTGAATTCTTCGATCCGTTCTGCTTTAGCAGCTGCAGAGTCAACGATAAGAATATCTGAAATGTCAGCCAATGTCCCCGATGCATCGTCGATAGTGCCTTCTTGCTGAATCGCTACATTCTGAGCATCCGCCTTTCCCTCGGGGTTCGGTGAAGCAATCACCTTTGGTTGTGCAGGACCGCCATCGGTTTCATCTAGACCTACAGCAGCACCGTCATTGGACAACGGTTTGCTCTGCCCTTCTGCCGGTGGTCCTCCACCATTCGCCTCGTTGGGTGAGGAAGGTCCATCAACTGTCTTGGCTGACGAAACTTGTCTAGTACTCGTAGAACACCCCATGTTTATGAGAAACCATCAGACACTGTGGAATAAATAATGCAGTTAATCAAAATATCTCCATCAAAAAGAAAACGTGGTAGTAGGTCCTAGACACCAAACAAAGAATTCAGTGATGACGTTTCTTAATAAATAATCCTTGGTGTTGAGTGTTCAGTTATATTTTGTTTTATCGTCATCATTTTAAGTATTATTATATTGTGTACACGTTCAATAGTCTTCTTATATTTTGTATATGTTGTATTGCTAAATTGTAATGTTATGTGTACGTTGCAGAAAATAAAAAATCAAATGAATAGTCCCTCATATAAATCTCATGTCATCAATGCCCTCTGCCCAATGAAATTACTCTGTTAAACAATTTATCTAGTTACCCGTGACATGAACGGTTTGGGAAAAAAATTAAATTATTTAGAAACTACGCTGTCGGATGTATATCTTCATTTCCAAGTATTTAATCATGCATATAATTGCTGTTGTACTGATCAGCTGGAGCGAAGCACAGTATTGAATGATCTGTGAGGATCTATCGCACCCACCTCTACGAAATCACAAGCGGACGCGTATATTACATAAACCTATGAATGATTTAACGGTGTGTACAACCCCCCCCCCCCAACTCCGTGATCGAAGGGGTCATGCGTGTTACCAAAATGTCCGGTAAAGGGGTATTTTTCACGCACCAAAGTCCGGCTCGTAGTACACAAAAGCCTGTTTTACACACCGGAATTATGGGGTGTTTTCAAAAGGAGGGAACATGCATATGCGTACCCTAAAATAACACTGAGTGGAGGGGCCGGGGTACAAAAACATTACATGACATTTTTTGTCAAAATCATTTTACAAAAGCGCGGTCAAATTAATAATAGATTCGGTCAACCGGCTACGCGTAATTTTAATGATCAATCTTTGTATTTGTCAATGTCACTGACTTCATTACTCATAAAGTTTCCAAAGGCATTAAATGCAGAGGTTAAAGAGTTGTTTGACGATGAGTCAGGATTTTTTCATAGAGGCAAGTGATGTCATGGGTAAAATTTGGATGGAGCGAAAGAACCTGACAGAGACGCGGAAGAATGATCACTCAATACTGAGGTTTGCTCAAGCTGCTGATCGTACGACATTATGTTCCTGGGACCATTGCTCCTCAGTCAATTCGAACCCCATCAAGACGATAATTAAAACCTTACTGAGACACTGGTCCAATCAGAAGGTCAATACCGAACCCTTATCCTAAACCTTGTAAAGTTCCAAAGCTGTGACATCATAAAAATCTATTTTTAGAATTTCTCTTTTTTGTTTCTTCATTTTCCAAAAGAGCATAACAAATAATGTCCAAATGTCAAAAACGATTAAAATTTTTAAGTATTGGCTAAAATATGACCATCTGAATGAACAGGTTTGCAATAGGAGCTCAATGTTAATTTGCTCTGGTTCGTAATGTTATGAAAAAGAGCAAAATAACACTGAGTTCATATAGGAAATAGATTTTTGATGACGTCACACTTCAACCCTCTATATCTTACTAAAACCCATTGAGACCCTGATCACAAACCTATCCTAAAACCCAATTGTGAACATGTCCCTAAACTTTACCCCAAACCCTACATGTGACAATGACCATGTTTCTAACCTAAATCCCAATGGCGATCCTGACCAAATAACCTAACTAAATTGTATTTTTTACAATAACTCTAACCCTATTGTAAATCCCACCTCAGACCCTTATCGTAAACCTAAGCTGAAGCCCACTCCTGATCATGGCCCTAAACCTAACCTTAAACCTAATAGCAAATATAACTCCAAACATAACATAGAACCTAATAACGACCATAACCATAAACCTAACCTTAAACCTAATAGCAACTATAACTCTAAACCAAACCAGAAACCCATTATTGATCATAACCCTAAACCTAACCTTAAACCTAATAGCAACTATTACTCTTAACCTAACCAGAAACCCATTACTGACCATAACCCTAAACGTAATCTTAAACCTAATAGCAACTATAACTGTAAACCTAACCAGAAACCCATTACTGATCATAACCCTAAACCTAACCTTAAACCTAATAGCAACTATAACTCTAAACCTAACCAGAAACCCATTACTGACCATAACCCTAAACCTAACCTTAAACCTAATAGCAACTATAACTCTAAACCTAACCAGAAACCCATTACTGACCATAACCCTAAACCTAACCTTAAACCTAATAGCAACTATAACTCTAAACCTAACCAGAAACCCATTACTGACCATAACCCTAAACCTAACCTTAAACCTAATAGCAACTATAACTCTAAACCTAACCAGAAACCCATTACTGACCATAACCCTAAACCTAACCTTAAACCTTATAGCAACTATAACTCTTAACCTAACCAGAAACCCATTACTGACCATAACCCTACACGTAATCTTAAACCTAATAGCAACTATAACTCTAAACCTAACCAGAAACCCATTACTGACCATAGCTCTAAACCTAACCTTAAACCTAATAGCAACTATAACTCTAAACCCAACCAGATACCCATTAGTGACCATAACCCTAAACCTTAAACTTAGAACCCGGTGGCGATCATATCCCTACAGCTAACCTAACACCCACCTGCGCCCGTGACCATACACCTAACCAAAATCCATTTGCGACCATATCGCTGAACCTAACAAAAAGACACTATATCAACTACATCCGGTCATCCGACGCTAAACGCATTTTTTTTTCTCCACCTAACCTTACGTTGAAGACCAGACAATTGAAGAATAAACCATTTTCTTAATATGACCAAATTTAATGCATACGTCTTTGTGAAGAGCATCCATATTATGTTACATTCACTAGAAATGAATAAGGGTGTATTTCAATAGTCAAAATGCAAAATGCATTATATGACGTGTTGTTAGGTGAGGCAATCCACAATGTTTGTCTTACCTAGCAACAATTAATGTATACAGTTTGCATTCTATTGGAATTCAAATATTCGTAATAGAAGAATAAAATCATGTGTATCTAGGTAGTTCAGAGAGATTTGTGCATTAAATTTGATTATATTACGAAAATGACCTATTGTCGCATAAGCTAATGGTTGGTCACCTCACTGGCTTATTAAACGTTAGGATATGCATCATATTTGGAGGCTATCCAACAGTACTTATTGTTACAAAATCGAAATATCACCAACCGTGCAGACTTATTTAAAAACACATCATCATTCAGAACACAAGATACAATAAATCGTTATCAAATATGAATATTCCTGATATTACCTGCTCATACGATCGTAGATCCTGTTTGTGAAAGCTTTCCTACAAGCAAGGTAGTGTCAAATGATTATGTTTATGGGAGCGTTTATGTAGAATTGTTGCACTCTCCCACAATTAGTCCAGTGCTTGTAGTCCGCATATACATATATGGTCGCCCCTTCCATATTACGAGCTATTTATTGAAAGCGCCATAGCGATGGGGACACCGTTGGTTTGTGACAGTCGCTTGGCAACGAACGAAGCCTTTATGTTAATTCCCGCATCGTCGCTTTTTTATCAATGAATTCTGTCGTTGAGGGCTCCAAGGTCATATGGTAATACCCCCCCCCCCCTCATCTTCTCGGCTGCTATCAACTCAAGCAATCATGCTTATGATAGTTGGCGTCTGCACTGCATTCATCTTGATTCTTTGATTTATCTCCATACTTAAAAGTGTATACAGTAAAACCTGCTTTAGTGACCACCTGTCTACACCAGGCACATTTTTTAGGTTCCCTTGAAAATGGTTTCTCATTTAAACATGTACTAAAGGAACCTGTCTGCAAAGACCATCTGACTATAACAAGCACATTTGTTGTTTCCCTTATGCATTTTTTGAGTGGGGATTGTATTTCAGTGGTCACTTTTGATTTCAATCCATTATACTATATACTATTATTGTTTATATTTGATTATTTAGTATTTGATTCTTCCAATAAATGCAGAAACATCAGATAATTTTTGTTACTGTTTGATATTTTCGCAAAACTGGCTGCGCTTGCGTTGAGTAAAACAAAACACACCTCAAATTGTCCCCATGCCAAGTTCCTCATAATTTCATTTTGCTATAACAATAAAAATCGATGTCCTAAACATAAAAAACAGCCCTCGAGTCTAAACTGATAGCACTGGAAGCTTTCCCTGTGTGTAGATTTAGTACAAATAAGCACAGAGCGTATAGCCCGTGAAAGGTCTTTTATGACGACAATATCTAATATTTATTTGCTAATAACCTGCTGGCTATTGTACATAATCATAATTCCGTGTCATCTCGTTCCATTTAAAACTGTATACATGCATAAAGAACACGCAATAAGGGGTCTCTTTAGGCAGATGGTCTTTATGCATAGGTTTCTTTAGAACACGTTTCAATGAAAACAGATATTTCAAGGGAAACGACGGAAAAGTGAGGTGTTGATAGACAGGGTGGGTTTTTATACGAACGATCACTAATTAAAGCGCGTTGACTGTAATAAGGACATTCATACTGCAAGTTAATAATAGTGGCTTGTGATTACATCAATGCGTTTTCATATGGTTATTCTTGGTCAGTGAATTTCAAGCCAGTATTTCAAGTGCACCCCCCCCCACCCACCCCCCCCCCCACACACACACACACACACACATGCATATGTTAGTATAAAGTAATAAGGTCAGCTTTGTATGCGCCGTGTGGCCATCATTTATTTATCTTCAATTCATTTCAATATGAGCATTTTTTTACCACTCCGTAGGAAGTATTCTTACAGCCTTGCTCCCCTCCCCCCCCCCCTCCCCACACATAAACATTCGTATGTAAGTATAACGTAATAGTGACTGTGTTTCATGCACCTTTATTGACATCAATTAATTATATTCAATTGTTTCAATTCATTTCTTTTAAATATTAAGGACGAATAGGAAAGGGGGAAAAAGAACGAATAGGAATATAACCCATCGTTGCTATTTCATACACTGTACCTAGCAGACGATGTTGATTAACGAGGTCAAATAAATCGAGTTTATCCTTCGTGCTTTATTGTTACCCTATTCAATTAATTTCAAAGCATATTTGCGATCGAGAATTATTGAATGCATAGCTTCGCGGCCTTCCCCGTTGCTAAGTAAATATTTACAAGGCAACAAGCTGCCCGTCGGAATCCCTCAATGCCATTGCCTATCTCAGTGATAATGTGTTTTAATACATATGCATGGTTTGAGCTATAAACTTGCTTTGATGGCCGTCATCACGTAACCAAGGAGAATTGCCTCTGCGTAAGGAGAGGGTACGATGGCTCGGTGGTAGAGCGGTGGTCGAGTAATCGGGAGGTCGCAGGTTCGAAGCCAAGTCAATGAGCTCGTGCCCTTTTGTAAGGCATTAATCCCCATAAACATGTTCCTCAGAGAGGACTCAAAGTCATCGATCCCCTGGTTGTTGTTTACTTATACGTTCTTAGCAGTTTTGTAAAACAATCATCAAACAAACGTTTATATTTACTAGCCCTACAAATAAAACAAATAATGGACTTTCGCTTTTCTGAACCTCGAAAAAGTTGTCAGAGGGCACAACAAACACCCATCGTCCGTCTTTCTAGTTGGCTTTTGGCGGCATTAGCTAAACTCTCAAAAAAGGCTCAAAATGTTTTCAGACATGTTATAAGACCCACGGGTTCAAAATTCTCGGTCTACAGTGAATTGTAAATATCAAAGTGCAAACTTTGAGGTGTTTAAACATATTTGAAAGTCGTGAAACACACATTGTTTATTAAAAAAAGAGCTTAATTACATTAGAACCAGTGAATATGAAAGAGAACGATAATGAAAGTGCTTTTTTTTTATATGGAACTGTAATATTATCACACTGATCAGTATTGTATTCGGACATTGGACTTATGCGCCGCCCCACCCCCCCCCCCCCCCCCTTCCCCTCCCAATACAATGGGGGCAGAAAAGGAGAAGAAAGGAAATCATTTGACATATGACCTCCATCACCCCCAAAACTAAAAACGAATTTTGTTTCGCCACCCCCCCCCCCTCTCCTCGAACTGGAATCCTGAATCCGCCACTGTATTTCATATTAATTGTTCAAGCCCACCGGAAATAGGCAGGAAGTATGTCAACGTGGCTGATGGTTTGGTGTCGTCAAAGTTCCGGATATCATCTATCGTCATCATTTGACTAATGGAGGCTTGCTCGCTTTCTCACTCTCTCTAGCTGGCTTCATACTTTTCTCCACGATTCTACGACAATTACTCACTCGACAATTACACCCCCCCCCCCCGGCCAATTACCAGCTGGACAATTGACCCCAAAGGACAATAAACCACCCAGATAATTACCCCCAAACTCTCTCTCTTCCTCTCTCTCTCTCTCTCTCCCTCTCACACACATTCTATGTCTCTCACTCTTCCTCTCTTTCGTTTTCTATTTATCTCTCTCCATCTCTAACTCACTTCTTTTCTCTTCCTCTCTCTCTCTCTCTCTCTCTCTCTCCTTCTCTCTCTCTTTCTCTCTGACCTTCTTTCTATCTCTTGCTATCATTCTCTATCTCCGTTCCCTCTTATTTTTCTAGTCTTAATAAGAAGTTACCGAAAAAATACAACTCCAATATTTTATAATGCATAAAATATGTCTTTTAATATAAAAAATATATTTCAGTGAAGTCATTAATTTAAAAAGTAAAAGGGAATGCCTGTTTCCATTCTCCGATGTCTTTTTTCTATTATTTTCGAAACCATGGTTCATCGATAAATTTAAATCTTACATTTTTTTCACGGTTATCACTTATTTCAACCGAAAACAATTCCTTTGAAATTTCCAAAATGGGAGACCCGATGCATTAAAAAAATAAGATTGTTAGAAATATGTATGAATAAATAAATTGTCCCGGAATAAACCATCAAGAAATAATAGAGCTCATGGATTATTGTCGATCTGTTTACATATATTCGTAAACATAAATTTAAAAAAATTATTTTTGAATCAATTATTTGTGTTTCATAAATTATATACTAATATATTTTTTTTCTTGTTAACCTTTCTGGAAATTGTATTCCACTATATACATCTATATACACTGTACAACGTTTTTAGAAGAACATAAACATATAAAATTAAAACATTATCTTAGCGTATAAGTCAAAGATTTTACCTATTTTTCATCAACCTTTTCTTTTGTTTTAGAATTTAAATGTGACATCAATTCATACCCTCAAAACAGTTAAAAGAGTTATACATTCATTCTGCTTCTTGATTTTTATAATGTTTAACGTATTTCTTATATGCATAATTATTTAACAAAAGTAATCAGCAAGTTTACCAAGGTATTATCTAACTTGCCAATCAAATCCAATTACTAAAGTCTTCTCATTTATATTGATATCTAATCCAAACAAATGATATATCAAACGTGTTACAATTTCCCAAAACACAATTATCTTTGTACACGCAAGCAACATAAACCGTGATGTTTCAATGGTTTTAATATCTCTAGATACATAATCACTTTTGATTTTCATTTATATAGGTTATATTTTGACGGTAAAAACACATGCAAAAGCTGAAAAATTACATTTTTTAAATCTGTTATCTCGTATAGCATTGAAAATAAACATTAATACCGGATTCCAATTAAAATAGGAGGGCAGTACTTTTCTCGTTTTGTTCTGCACAAGTAATGAGTAGAAGTGTTCAGCCTTCATATTCAAAATATTGTTATATATCATCACCAGTTGATATTTGTAAAATATTAGAGTGATGCGATTGATAACAACCATTACTAACGATTACTTATAGTCTGAGTAATCGTTAGTAATGGTTGTTATCAATCGCATCACTCTAATATTACATTTTCATTAATATAGGTTATATTTTGACGGTAAAACGTCTTTCCAAATGATCATACTTTGCTAAAATATTTTTTTTTTTTTTCTTCAAAAGGTTCGCATTATATTTTGTTTTCCCTTGGTCAAAAGAGCTAATTCTTTAAAAATATTAGATTTGTTAAGTCCTAAAGCAAAATATGGGAACCTGACTAAGGACTAAAAAAGCTCATATTGAAATGTTTTGAGGCAGGCCGAAAATAAGAATAAGAAGAAAATAAAAATAAGAAGTTAGGTAAACTTTATGCAGATCAATGCAGCAATCTAAGACCCCCCCCCCCCCCTCCCCCTCCCTCGCCATTCACAAACACTCATAAACACACACACGCATATGCCCAAGATGGCAGTGGGTTTGAGAGAGTGAGAGGAAAAGAAGAAAATAATGTGCACACATAAACATTGCTAGATAATGATAATAGTAATAACATATGGTTCAAGGACACCAACCCCCTGGACATCCACTACCGGATAACCATCCCCAGTCAACTACCCCCCCCCCCCCCTAGGACAACTATCACATAGGACAACTACCCCGGACACCCCCCCCCCCCCCCTTTCATCCCTCCAGACAACTTCCCCCTAGGGAGTAGTTGTTTAGGGGGTACTTATCCGGGCGGTAGTTGTCCAGGGAGTAGGTGTCCGAATACGATAATAATCACTTAATCTAGTTTCTCAAGAGCACCAGCAAGTGATAGGACATCACTATAGGGGACCTTAAGATCATCTTTCATAGACTGGTAGAAAGCTTGTGGGACATTGATCAGTTGTTTCTTCAGTTGGAGCAGTTGGATTCCATTAAAAGTTTTCAAAGCTTTGTTTCGTGTTGTGACGTTGTTAGCTGCCAGCCACTCCTGGACCTTCTTGGAATCCCATCCGGGGACTTGAGATTCCACTACAGTTGTCTTCGGCTCTTCCTCTTGGGATGGGGGACCTTTCAACGAAAAAAGCACAATACAACAAATTAAAAACAAACTTTAACAAATAAGACAAAATGTCGCAGAATCTAAACGTAATCGTATCTGTAAAGCTGATATAGTTTATTTCAATTCTTAAGCCTTGATTTTCCAACTGAGTAAATTGTTATTCACTGGAAAAAAAAAGATAATTATTAAAACTTTAAGTATCATTGCATACGTTTAACGGTGGTTATGCTTAAATATATTATGTTATATACAGTAATATCTTAATATTAATAAAGAACAATGGAAGAGTATAAGGCAAAGTAAAAATTAGTCATTAAAAATTGAGTTATTATTTGACAAAATGCTTAAGAAAAACATCCACAGAGTAGCAACTTTTCACGTAATCAAGGATAAAATCAAAGCAAATGCAATAATTTCTCTCTCTTTCTCTCTCTCGCTCTCCTATATTTTTTATGTCTCTCTCTCTTTCTCTCTCTATCTCTCTCTTTTTATCTTTCTATATATAGGTCCCTCTCTTTTTTTAATCTAAATCTCTCTCTCTCTCTCTCTATTTACAACGTGAGTGACATACCGGGAGCAGCGTTCACGTTCTGGACAGTTTCTTTCTTCACTGCGAATTCTTTTTCGATGATGCTGGAGAGTACCTCGGAGACAAGCTCGGCTTGCTGAACGATGTAGTAGATCTTCCCTGCCGTGATACCGCCTAGCCATCCAGAAGCTTTGAAGTCATTACTCACCTTCACAGGGATAATCTTCTTCTTGCATTCGTAAGCATAAGACGCTTCTAAAAACATGACATAAAAGCATCACATTGAAAATTCGATTATTATAATGAAAAAGTCGGTTTGTGGTTAAAAAATAAAGAAAAACATAAAATGAGCTCTCTAATTGTTTTTATGCAGTTTTAAGATGTGAAAAGTAATTATTTTTCAAATGATTTCACATTCACAATTAGACAAGAAATAGCTTTAAGAAATATGGCCCAAGCGTTCATGCCACATAAGTGTTTTAGTACCTTATATTCAGTTATATGTGCCGTGCATGTGACTGTGCGCTGTGCGCGTCCTCTCGTCACTCTCTTATCATGTTGATGAATTGAAATCCCAAACTTTTCATCTAGTTTTATGTTATGAATAATCAAACTTTTAAACTTGCTTTGACACAGTCTTTTCACAATGATGAGGGATAACTTATTGAGTACCATGGCAAATGAAAGGTTAAAGACGCATATTAATGGGCTCTCATGGGGAATTCAACACCATTTGGGTCTTTGCCCCAAAAGCAGGTGTTGAAAATCACTGCAGGATCAGCCTTCAGTTTTATGACCGACAGGCCTTGTGTAATGCTTTGCATTCCCCTATAGAATATAAAGTCGTTGTATTAAATTGTCCTCATCCGAAGACTGTACTCTCCTAGACACAAGAGGTTATTTCTTTATGGAACCATGGGTATGCGGTGTGCAGAGTTCTACACCCATTAATGGTATTCCCATCAAGTCTGGTGTCATCGAATTGTGAACTTCTGCACGCGGAAACTGACGACACTCTCCCTTTAAGTCAAATAACATTGCTCAGAAGAAGAGGTAAATCTGTTCTAACCTGTACGGCAGTCTTGACTATCTTGGTAACCACGTGTGATACAAGCTATGACCATATCAGCATTCTCTACGGCGTCTGCCATGGCGCCGATTTTATCACCCACTGAGACAAGAAAGAAAGAGAACAAGAAGAAAAGAAGATAAAGAAAAAGACAAAAGAAATAGGAAAAGAAGTACCATGGTAATCAAGCTCGAGCTTTGGTGGAGAAAAGAAATATGAATTATATACAATTACCAGCAGCCAAGCTGGTAATCTAATTCTCAAATAAGAAAATATTATTCAAAATTTCACCACCTTAGATAATATGTTGCAACTTTGAATGAATGAGCAAAACACAGAAATGCATTAAAATAACAGTATCATTTTAAAGTGGATTTCCTGTGATAATCTTCCCGGGCCTCATTCGGAATTTGTCAGCTTATCAAATTCCCATAATGTTTGAAATGTGTCATTGTTTCTAAGAGAAGTGTCTGCAGATGAACTTACTCATGTGGTCTTCATCCATCCACACGTTGTAGCCTCTTTTGCGCAGTTGTTTCTTGAACTCTCGCATCACAGGTTTGGACGGGTGTTCCCATTTGTAGCTGAGCATGATGTGTCCACTGGACTTCGCACTGCCCGACGTCGCCTTCTGCGGTGACTCGACATCTGTTTTCCTACGCGTCAGGCCTTCGGGAAGTTTAGATTCGTAGATCTCGAAAAGAGCGCCCATGCAGGCATTGCGGAGTTTTTCGTTTTCACTCTGGGAATTCTCCGTCAGATCTTGTTTTGTGAAATGGGAAAATGTGATATCGTCTGTTTGGAGCACATACGTAACGTCCTCCTAGCCCTAAACACAAGACATGCTTCCTCTCTTACAATGGACGATTTTTTATTTTGTTTTACTTCTTCTGGGCCCATTACGTCACTGCACAACGTTTTATGTTATTAGTGTCTACGAGGGGAATATTCAATATTTTAAAGGTACTTGGTAACTTTGTTCAGATGAGAAAAAGTGGCGCTTAGGTAGTGACTTCAATGCTAGATGTACAATTAAAGATAATCAGAAAATTCGGGTGAAAATTGACAAATTATTAATGATACAAATTTGGAAAAACTGATCTGATCGATACCTTAACCTAAAAAGGCAGGGCTATTTGAGGTCTTAGTACGGCCGGGGGGGGGGGGGCATTATGGCTCCCCCTTAAGATCTCGGCCTTGAAGCAGCCGATCTTCCCGAAAATGTGCTCGCATGTCAATTGAAGTGTATAGAATAATATGATAATTTCATTTTTCTGAAAAATGTACTTATTTGCATATTTATGGTAATTTATGCAAATAAGGTCATAAAATCACATTTTTACCCATAAATCATATATTATTCATATTTGAGCATTTTTTCCCAGTACATATATTCATTAGACCATTTAGAATAAAAATACGACAATTTTTTTTGGAAGAGCCAGCTTATTCCTTATGTTATCTCTTGTTTTGATAATTTCTTATGTATTTTTTTTTTTTTAACTTATGTATTTTTTTTTTTGGTTATTTTATTTCATTTCTATTTTGACTCCAAAAACAACCACCTAAACTTTAAACAAGACCAGATAACCATGTTTAATCTATTTGTAGGAAAAATGGCATTTCCATATGTTTTGTACACATGCAAAGACAATAGGTCACGTGACCTTGTAACTAAAGTCCGATTTTCATTTTCATTTTTTTTTCTTTTGTTAAAGATGCCCAAGACTCGATAGAAAAAGGTCAGCGGGCGGCGGGGCGCCATCCATGCGTTCCCGAGCAATCGGAAAAATCGTGGAGGGGGGGCACAATGCCCCCCCCCCCCCCCCGGCCTGATTAGGGTTAATTCTCCCAACTATATTATTACAATTTAATTACATTTTAGGTGTCACTGAATGCAAATCGTCGCAAAGCAATACATTGGCTCAATGGCTCTACATACCATTCAAGACATTTGAGTGTTGAGCGATTTTTAATAGCCTGAGATATGTCTTTTTTCATGGAAAAACGGTTGGGAAAATTTACTGTTAATCACTGTTAGAGGTTGTTGCACAATGACGCCTTCAAAGAAAACCATAGATATCTTCGTGGTTTGAGAATGTTTTCAGGATTGTTTGCATGCCAGAGGGTTAGTACAGTAAAAGAAATATAATACAAAAATTAAGCAATTTTTTCATCAGCCTTTAACAATGTTACCAAGTCACTTTAACTCATTCTCATATACGGATTTTGTTCTTTACTCATCTTAAACAAAAAAGACAAAATACTACTTTAACCCTCCGCTCCCCCCCCCCCTCTTCTTCCTCAATCTTGCTATGCATATCGTGGTGGTTGCCAAAATATTTTTGAGGCTACCCCTCCCCAATTATGGGCACCTATGATTTCAACTTAAGCCCAAATGAACCGATCATAATTATCTCAAGTCTTGGATCGTTATGACGACACTTCGTGCGCTTCATCGCTACGTTGAAATTACCTTCACATATCATAATGATTATGAAAAAAATATAGAGAATGTTTACTTACTGTAAATAATACCCTGTTCTTTCCGCAGTTTTTCTTTATTTTCCTTGAGAAATGCAAGTCTCCATAGCCCGTTGGCGGCAGAAGTCTTCTCCTCCACGGAACAATCTCGTTGGAGCAGTTTAGCGAGGATAGGAATGCCTCCCTTTTCTACTATCAGCCGTTTGTTGTTGTCGTTGATGGCAAGGTCATCTACAGATTGAACTAACTCCTCTGCATTAATAGTAATAACGGTCACCATGTTCTTCTTTGATGATTGTCGTCGTGTCTTTGCCTTATGGTCAGGATTGGACAGACATTTCTTCAACAACGAAAGTAGTGATACGATACAGGTGTAGTTGGTGGAAAGCTTGTCGGCCTCTTCTTTCTTCACCAGCTTTGCCAGCGTCGTGAATGCTATCGTCTGTGTCAAGGTCTCTTCCGACTCGCCAAACTTTTGCAAGGCAGGCACGGCCCTGTGATGATTAGGAGCCAGAGACGGTACTCTTCTGCAGGCGTTCTCCAATATGTTCATCGCATCAAACATCATGTCATCTGCCCATTTGTTCATCGCCTTATCACTCTCCACGAGGTGTAAAAACCAATCGACAATCAAAGACAGGCATCCATCTTCTTCCATTTGTAAACAGAAGTAATCAGACTTGTCCGTAAAATTCCAGGCGGAACCAAGCAGTGCGATGTAAAATGTAAACATTTGTGTGGTCTCATGTGGTAGTTCTTCTTGTTGATCAGCGTCTTCGATCTTCTTCAACATATCTCCCTTTTTCCACGTATAAGCAAACATTTTGCAGTAGTCTGTGTCAATGCCTATCCCATCCCCTACAGCGTTCCGATCAATGTTGCTGTTACGTGAAACTGTCGTGATATCCGTCGTCATTTTAAGACACGAGGTGCATGGGAAACCTTCACACTCCTGAATGTGTTTGATACTGGCTTTGATACGAGTTAGACATGTTTTGACCCCGTTACTGAACTCTTTGCACCGTTTTGCTTTAGCAGCTGCAGAGTCAACGATAAGAATATCTGAAATGTTAGTAAATGTCCCCGAAGCATCGTCGATAGTGCCTTCTTGCAGGTCCGGTGAAGCAATCGCTTTCGGTTGTGAAGGACCGCCATCGGTTTCATCTAGACCTACAACAGCACCGTCTTTGGTCAACGGTTTGCTCTGCCCTTCCGTTAGTGGTCCACCAGCATGTACTTCGTTGAGTGAGGAAGGTCCTCCAGCCTTCTTGGCTGACGAAATCCTTCTGGTACTTGCTGAAGACCCCATGTTTATGATAAACCGTCAGACACTGTCAGATAAACATTGAAGAATTTCTCCATGATTAGGTAAACGTGGTAGTAGATACCTTAAATTGTAATTTATTGATGACGTGCAGATGACTACCTACAACAGTGACCACTTACTATTTTCTCAATGTATAACCAAATGTAATACATACATCCTTGTGAAGGGCCTCAATATTAATATTACATTCACCAGTAAATAGTAATAAAGATATTTCAATAGTTAGAATGCAACATAATACATTACGGATTGTTTGGTAGGGCAACCCAAAAAAAAATTGTCCTACCTGGCATCAAGTAAAGTTATTACAGTTATACAGTTATTCGTTACACAAGAATAAAATCCTTTGTATCGAGGCAGTTGACAAAGATTTCTGCATTAAACTTGATTACATTACGAAAATGGCCTATTGTCGTATAAACAAATGGTTGGTCATCTCGCTGGCTTATTCAACTTTTGTATTTATATATATATGATATGTGTATAGGCTAGCCCACAGTTGTTTATTGTCACAAAATCTAAATATCAACAACCGTGCAGATCATCATTCATATACACAATAAACTATTATTATCTTATTATCAAATATGACTTTTATTGATATTACCTGCTTAGACGATAGTAGATCCTGTTTGTGAAAGCTTTTCTACAAGCAATGGAGTGTTGAATGAGCTTATGTTTATAAGAGTGTTTATTTAAAAGTACTGCCCTCTCCAACGGTAAGTCAATTGCTTTTGGTCCGCATATATATAATTGCCCTTGCATATAACGAGCTATTGAATTAATTCACGGAGCGCCGTTGCTTGTGCATTGGTGGTGAGACTGTTGGTTTGTGACGGTCCCATGGCAACGAGCGAAACCATTATGATAATTAGCTCGCGATAGCCTTTTTATGAATGAAATCTGTCGCTGAGGGCTACGGTCAGGAGCCAGTGATGAAGTTATCAAGGTTTTACCACATACAGATCAGACCATTTATGTTGATATTACTTGCAAAAATGATAATATATTATTGTTGATATTGATATTGTTGTTTTTGAAGTTACAATAATGATGTTAATCGTCATAACAAATCCAATTTAGGACAAGTTATGGGGTAATGTTTGCCCGAAACTGGCTGCGTTGCCTAATTTGAACAGAAACATCTGCTTTTAAATTAGTACCAATTCCAAGTCCCTCATAATTTCATTTTACTATAACGATTAAAATCGTTTTCCCTAACATAAAAATAGGGCTCACGGGTATAAACAGATAGCACTGGAAGTTTTACCTGTGTGTAGAATGATTACAAAAAGGCGCAGAGCCAAGTCCCTGAAAGGGTTATTAGGACGGGAAAAATATTATTTCTTTGCCAATAAATTAGGTGCTGGCCATTGTTGGCAATCATAACTCCGTATCATCCTGTTCTATTGTTGATGTTGCAATACATAAGCCGCAACCGTGTATATAGAAATGCATAACGAACACTCGAGGGACTCGGGACAGAAATGGTCTTTATAGGCAGATGGTTTATGTGCATGGTTTTCTTTAGAACTAGATTCCATTAAAACGAAAAATTTGATCTTTATAGACAGGTTGGTTTTTCATACGGGTCACTAAAGCGCGTGTGACCGTACTGACATTCCAATGCAGGGATTACGCCAAAACACTTCCCTCTGATTATTCCAGTACCAAATATGCACCCTCTCCACTTTGTAGGGAGTATTCGTATCGTATCGTATCCCCCCACCACACACACACACATTATGTTAGTAACAAGTAATAATGTGTGTTTAGCATACACCTTTATTGCTATCGTTTACTTTACCTTCAATTTATTTCAATGTCATTTTTGTGTTAACTATTGAGAACGTGTTTGAATAATACCTTTCCTCAATTGTTTGATATGTCTTACACACTAACCATGGGGCGTTTCACAAAACTTGTCATCAATGACAAATTACAGTTTTTGTTATAAGCTATTGAAATCCTTGCTTCTGATTGGTTATCAACAGATTTGTCACTGATTTCGTTTGTCAATGAAAAGAGGAATTGTGAAACGCCCCCCCCCCCCCCCATACCACGCTGATCCACTTGGTCGCCAAAAATGCGCTCATCCTGTGCACTTCATAGTATAAACCGTATTCAATAAATTGCATTTATAGAATATATGCGATTGTGACGTATTGAATGCATAGCTTCGCCGGTTGCTAAGTAAACATAAACAAGGCAACAGGCTGCCCGTCGATGGCCGAGATACTAATCGCTCCAGGGGTGATTATCCACAATACATACACATTCTGTGTCAGGTATATTTACATCAGCATATAATATATTCATTTTCATTTTCATTTTAACTTTTTAACCATCATCATTTTCACCAACATCAGCACCATCCATGTGATAATGGATTGTAATACAAATATAAGGATTGAAGCTATGAACTTGCTTTAAGGGACGTAATCACGTAATCAAGGATAATTAATCATCTGCGTTTTGCGCCTTGGATTAATTCTCATGTGCGAGAAGCCGCGGCTTTTTAACGTAAGACCGCATGCAGGAAAGCTGCATTGAGGTAATCCCGAATGCGTCTTATTTTTTCGTACCACGGCGAGCCCAGATTCCAGTATGAACTCATTTCCATACAAAACAAGATAGGAAAGCTTGCAAGGAGGTCACAAACACTTGTACTTTGATTATGTATTGCTTTGCCTCACTATTTATAAAGGCCAAAAAAATAAATAAACAGAGATTTGAACCCTCACGTCAACTCCAAAGTTATTTTGGTATCACGCTGTCTTTACCGATTGACCTAACGATGAGTTGATAAAAGAATAATTTGAATAATTACTATCACCTTATTAACCACCCTACCGGATTCCACGTGCGCATGCGCTGGTTTCCTTCGCGAGTACGCATGCGCAGGTTCCCCTCGCGAGCTCAATCCGGCCTTGTCGTGGTACGAAAAAATAAGACGCATCCCGGATGCGGGATTTGTCCACGAAAAGCCGCATTGTGTATGTCTGAAAGGCGGTGACGTCATTTTCAAGCCAGAAAAACTGCGATCAATGTTCAACCCATTGAAAGATTCGTCATGCTTGTTTAGCTCCCTCTGCGGCTAAACTAAGTTATTTTAGCTTAGCTTGAGTTCGTATCTAATTAGCATTGTACTCTGTGGCCCGAATTCACAAAGGAGGTTTGTCGACAAACCTTGGTTTTCGTACGTCATATGACGCGTTTTACGCGTTTTTTACAAACCTGGTTTGTAAAGAATTAACAAAAGGAGGTTTGGCGAAACAAAAGGAGGTTTGAGCTCAAACCTTGGTCTGAGCTCAAACCTTGCTTTGTGAATTCGGACCTCTATGTTTGGAAACGATTATGCACAATCAAAATACCGTTTAAAAGGGTTGTTTACAAGTAATAAGACCTGTATAAAAATTCAACATGCTGTTTTATTGTTATGAACTGTTAGCACTTTAAACAACGTCTTCTCTGTGTATTTATAACCGAAAGAATTTTTAAAAAGTAGATTTTTTTCGGGGAGGTAACCGGGAGGTGTCAATCTAGACACACGGGTTATGGGAGCCCCATTTAAATTTAATTCTCCAGCAATTAATGGAAATAAAGACTCGTGGGATTTTTTTTCTCTCTCGCCGGTATAAACAATTACGTGTGGGTCATAAAGCCAATGTGTTGATTCATGAATTAGTCTTTGGAGACTTATTCCATTTTAACTCATAAAGGCGACACGCATTTTACGGAAGGTTTTAATTTTTTTTTTTCTTTGAACTTGGTATAAAGCCCTCTCCAAAGAAATATTTTCTCTTTCTCCTGTTCATGCGATGGCTCAGTGGTAGAGCAGTGGTTGCGTAATCGGGAGGTCCCAGGTTCGAAGCCAAGTCAGTGCAGGTTGTGCCCTTTGATAAGGCACTAATCCCCATAAACAAGTCTCTCGGAGAGGACTCAAAGCCATCGACCCTTGCTTGTTTTCTTGTTTTCTTTGACGTTCTTAGCAGTCAGGTAAAACAATCATCAAACAAAAGTATACATTTCCTAGCCCTACAAATCAAAGAAATAGTGGACTATCGCTCTCCTGAACCTCGAACAAGTTGTCAGAGGGCACAACAAACACCCATCGTCCGTCTTCCTAGCTGGCTTTTAGCGGCGTTAGCTGAACTCTTAAAAAAGGCTCAAAATGTTTTCAGACATGTTAGAATACCCACGGGTTCAACATTCTCGGTCTACAACGAATCGTAAATATCAAAGTGCAAACTTTGAGGTGTTTAAACATATTTGAAAGTCGTGAAACATACATTGAAGAAAAAGAGAGCTACATTACATTTGAAACAGTGAATATGAAAGATAACGATAATGAAAGTGCTTTTTGATATAGAAGTGTCATATTATCACACTGATCGTCTTATCCCACTGATCAGCATTTAATTCTGACATTAGCCTTATGCGCCCCCTCCCTTTCCCCTCTAGTTCTAGGACGATTACCCACTTGACAATTACCCCCCGTCCGGAATAGTACCCCTCCCCCCCCCCCCCGAATAAAACCGCCACTCAATGACAATTACCCCGAGGACAATTACCACTCTCACACCCCCCCCCCCGAAAAAATATTCTGCCTTTATTAATACCAGGGCCTGCCCCAAATTCCCTCTCCATACAAGTATAGTGAGAGAGGAAGATAGATAGAGAGAGAGAGGGGGTTCGGAAGGGGGTGGGGGTAGATGGTGTATTTTGATAAGATAAAGGGAAGACTAATAACTTTAATTCTGTATAAATTATATGGTGAGAAATAGGAGGGAAAAAAATTGAAAGAAAATGTGTTTTATTCTGAAAAAGTAACTATGCTTGTTTATGTTTTTAGTTCATGAAATAACTGTATCCAGCGTGAAATATGTTTATATTATGTGGTTGTGCATGAATAACGATTTATACTGTGATTTAATATGTTTGTTTATCAATTGATAAAAAGTTTGTTATTATCATGTTCAGTTCGTATATAAGTTAGACTGTGGAAAATGTTTTGCTTTTATTTTCCTTCAATAATGCAGAAAAGGACTAAGTGCTATTATACCATTGTATTGTTGTGGTGGGGATATAGCTCAGTGGTAGAGCATTCGACTGCAGATCGAGAGGTCCCTGGTTCAAACCCGGGTGTCCCCTAGTCAACATTAGGGACTTTTAGAATGAGTGGACGAGAACACGACGAACGCCGACTGATCACGCGTGTCAACGTACTTAACTGCCTATGTTGACTACAATTAGAAATCTTTTAGATTGCACTCGACGATATACATGCATGCATGAAGTAACATTATGAACATCACGGACAAAGAAAGAGGACAAAATATACAGTTCCTCATTCTACCCTCAACAAAAGAACATCCCTTCACTGCTATTACGTAAAAATGTGTAGAACAGGTGAATATGCATGTGACACCTGTTCTACACATTTTTACATAATAGCAGGGAAGGGATGTTTCTTTGTCTAACTGAGGAACTGTATATGTTGTGCGCACGAGGCAAATACTAGTACATTGCGTATGTAAAGGCGCTATATAAATATCAATATGTATGTATGTATGTATGTACTAGATTGAGGAAAATCAAGGTTTACGCATTCTCGATCGCCGACTGAGACGACGTAACGCATGCGCAGTGCCTTAAAATGACGTCACACGTTGCAGTCAAAGCTGTCAACGTGCAAATCTAAAAGTCCCTATTATTTTATTTTTCCCCAAGGATATAGTGCAATGAACCCAATGTTTAGAGAGCATTAAGACTTTGTACTGAATCGACAATCAATGGTATAAACATGTGTTTTTAGCAAAGAAGCCTGCCCCAAAATTCCCTCTCCATACAACTTAGAATAAGAGCGAGAGAGAGAGAGAGAGAGAGCCTGAGAGAGAGAGAGGTTCATTTGCAAGTAAGATGATGTATTGGTGTAAAATGACATGATTTTATTTTTATAAATATCATGAATATGTCCAACCTTTTTCTTACTCAGAAAGACTTTGACAAGAGGTCATTGTACTTTTCTGAAAATAGACGAGTTCGTTGATAGCACATGCACACAATTAATGACCCAAATTATCCACGGCTCCACGGCTCTCAAACCATTAAAATGTCCCACTTAGTGCATTTTCATAATAATCACTGCCAAAAGACTGTATTGCGAGCAATACGACGATATGAATGGACATGTGTACGACAAGTGTTGCTGAATTACTTGTGAAAATTGCTGATTTCGATCGTTTCAACGTATTATCTGAAGTGTGGAATACATTGGAGTATGTGACTTCATCTGGAAATATATCAAATTGGAGTAGCCAGCACTACAATTTTTGAAGCAAGTGAGTGATTGAATTTGTGCTATGAGTTTGTAGCGTCCCGTATATTAATTTTGGCGTGGTGTTTCTTGCTGTCCAAGCTGGTCAACCCAGTTGAAAATTACTCTTGACTCATTGTTTGGTTCAGTGCACAATGTCAAAATCACATTCTTCTTCTCCAACTGTGAATACAAGACAGATAGCTGCTGTCACTGCTCAAGTTGTTGCAGACCTGCTGAAGAACACAGAGTTTGTTAACCTGCTTGATTCTATTGTTAGTTCTGCAGTGGAAAGGAAAATTGATGATCTACTAACAAAGGTAGAATCTCTTCAAGGCCAGATGTTTGATCTTCAACAAGGAATGTCCATGAAGGACAATGAAATAGGTATGCTGAATAAAGCTGTGGCTGATCAGTCCACAGAAATTTCATCACTGAATCTTGCCCTTGATTCGTTGGAGCAATATTCCAGGCGCTCATCCATCCGAATCCTTGGAGTTGAAGAGAAGCAGGGAGAAGACACCGAAGCGGTTGTAAAGGAAATCATAACAACAAAGCTGGGAGTTTCCCTCGAGCCATCATGTGACATTGATCGCCTACATCGTACCGGGTCAGCGAGAACAACAACCACCACTGCCAGACCAAGATCTATTATCGTCAAGATGCAATCCTACAAAAAGAGGAGAGAAATTTTGTTGAACAGAAGAAAACTGAAGGGAACAGGAATCCTGATTGTTGAAGACCTCACCGTAAAAAAACAGTCTCTTCTAGCAAAGACTCGTGCTCACAAGAAGGTCATCTCAGCTTGGTCATCCGATGGCCGTATTTTCGCTTCACTACCCGCAAGTGGAGGAAAATCTGTACGGAAACTGATAAGGAATGAAGAAGACTTACAGCTCCTGTAAATTGACTCATTTCACCGTACAGGATTATGCTGTAAATGGAACTTGATTTGAAATCTCGCTGACTGTTTGCGTTATATTTGGCTACTTCAAGTCTTTTATCATTTTGCTACCGTAAACATTAGTTTAATGTGTACAATTTTTATTTATTTATTTTGTTTGTAATTTTAATTTTATTTTGTGTGTGTGTGTGTTTGTGTGTGTTTGTTGGTGTGCTCTGAGAGTGTATGTGTAATGTCTGGCATTTGTGCTAATTGCAGAACTTCTATTACTTCTACTTCTACTCAATCTTCATTTTGTATTGATTGCAACTCTATTATATTCCCATTTAATTATATTATCGATGATAACGAATTTTACTGGTCTGTATATACTTATTTTCATATGAATTCACATGTTGACCTTAGTAAACTTCAGGGTTTGAAATTTAATCCATTCGATACAGATTTCATGAGAACATCTGAGAATGAACTTTTTGATTGTGATTCTAATTCTATAAATGCTGTTGTAAATCCATGTAAATATGTATTTGCTGATGATTTTTGTAGTACTTTCTCATGTAAACATTCACATTTTTCAATGCTACATTTAAATGCTAGGAGCTTAAAGAAAAATTTTGATGAATTTCAAATACTATTATCTTCTCTTTTTTATGAATTTAGTATTATTGGTATATCTGAAACGTGGTTTAGTAATAGTACAGAGTTGTCATTATTTAAGTTGGATAATTATAATCTTCTACAATCATGTAGGGCCACACGTAGAGGTGGTGGAATTGCCCTTTATGTTAAAAAAGATTTAAATGTAACACTGCGATCCGACATTTCTTTTAATGCACCTGCATATGAGATTATTTTTATTGAAATTCAAGGAAAACCGAAGCCAATTACCATTGGTTGTGTATATAGACCTCCAAATACTAATATAAATTGCTTTTATGATAAAATGAATGACATTCTAGTAAAACTGGAAAGTGAGCGAAGAGATGTTTATATTATGGGTGATTTCAATATTGATTTACTGAACTATAACACACATTGCAAAACAACTGATTTTCTAGATTTAATGTTTTCTTTTAATATGTATCCTTTGATTTCAAAACCCACTCGTATTACATCTTATAAAGCATCATTAATAGATAATATATTTACTAATACAATTCATAAAAGTAAATATTCAGGACTCAGTTATTCTGATCTTTCTGATCATTTCCCAATATATTGTTTATGTAAAGATAAAGAAAACTATTTTGTTCCAACTCACAATAAGAATTATAAGAAAAGATTAGTCGATGACAGAGGAATATTTATGTTCAAGGAGAAACTTGGTACAACTGATTGGCACACAATATATGATAACAATGATGTAAATGTATGTTATGACTATTTTATTGACAAGTTTCGTACGTTATATGATGAATGTTTTCCTGTATGTACTTCAACATCACGCAAATTTAGTCATAAAGTACAATTTAAGAAACCCTGGATAACTAATGGTATTTTGAGATCAATTAAGCGTAAACATAGAATGTATAAAGTTGCAGTTCATACATTAAATACAAGGAAGAAAATAATATATAATGATTATAAAAACAGGTTAACTTCTATAATTAGAGCTTCAAAAGCTGAATATTATTCCAGGTTATTCTATTCAGTCAAAGGTGACATGGTTAAAACGTGGCGAGAAATTAATAATTTACTTGGAAAAAATAAACATAGTTCATTACCACTGAAAATGTTTGATGAGAATTTATCTTTCCATTCTTCAAAAGATAAAGCGCAGGCTTTCAACTCTCTTTTTATCAACATGGCTAAAAAACTTTCAGCGTCAATTCCAAATTCATCTAAATCATTTAACGACTTTTTGACCGCACCATGCATGTCCTCTTTGTTTCTGAATCCAACTTCCTCTCATGAAATAATTAGTCTCTGTCATGAACTCAAAATGTCTAAAGCAACCGGTCCAGATGATGTATTAACTTCTGTGTTCAAAAAATGTATACACTTTTTTGTGGACCCATTGTGCAATATCTATAATAAATCTCTTGTCTCAGGAATATTTCCTAACAAACTTAAAGTGGCCAAAGTTATTCCGTTATACAAAAAAGGACCGGTAGGTAATATAGAAAATTACAGGCCAATTGCACTGTTGTCAACTTTTTCAAAATTACTCGAAAAGATTATGTTTAAAAGACTTTATACATTTTTGTTAAAAAATAATTCCTTAGCTTCAGAGCAATTTGGTTTCCGGAAAAATCATTCCACGTCTTTAAGCATATTAAACATTACAAATTATATAGCGAGTGCATTTGATGAAGGGAAATTTTGTTGTGGAGTATTTATGGATCTCTCCAAAGCATTTGATACCATCGACCATCACATCCTGCTAAAAAAATTGCATTATTATGGTATAAGAGGTGTTCCTCTAGAATGGTTTAGGAGTTATTTATTAGGAAGAAAACAGTATGTGATGGCCGATGGTACAGAATCTGATTGTTTGTGTATTAATACGGGTGTCCCACAGGGATCTGTGCTCGGGCCACTGTTATTTCTGTTGTACATTAATGATATTTTAAATTCCTCAAGTATTTTAAAATTTTCATTATTTGCTGATGACACTGCTGTTATTTCTTCTCATAAAGATATTAATTTACTAATTAGTAATATCAATTATGAATTAAGGAAAATAAGTGAGTGGTATATTTGTAATAAGTTGTTTCTTAATGCCGAAAAAACCCACTATGTAATTTTTCATTCTAAACAAAAAAGGATTCCTAGTCATGTTGCCCCGGTGCGTATTAAAGATGATGTTCTTAAGAAAACTGATATTGTTGAATTCTTAGGTATCAAACTTCATGAATCACTTGACTGGTGCCACCATATTACCCATATTTGTTCAAAAATTTCAAGGGGGGTTGGTATCATGTCATTCTTTAAAAAGACGTTGCCGAAACATATATTATTAACTATTTACAACAGTATTGTTTTACCGCATATCAACTACTGTAATATTATTTGGGGTAATACTTACAAGACTCATTTATATAAAATTCATATTCTTCAGAAACGTGCTGTTCGTATAATTTCTAATTCTAACTATTTGACTTCAAGTGCTCCTTTGTTTTATGATTTAAAATGTTTGCCAGTCTTTGACCTCATAAAATTAAACAATTTAGTCTTCATGTTCAAATTACATAAACATGAGCTCCCATCAATATTTAATAGCATGTTTAAAACAAATTCTTTTTACCATTCTTACGAAACCAGAAATAAATCAAACTATCATTACCCCTTTGTACGTACTTCCTTGACCCAACACACTTTAAGATTCCAGGGTATACATGATTGGAATTCCTTACCTTATAATTTAAAAAGTAGTTCAACCCTATCAAAGTTTAAATATTCATGTAAACAGTTCTTGTTTAAATCAAATGAAGTGCACTGAGTAGATTTTTTTTTTTTTTTTTTTTTTTTTTTTTTTTTTTCTTCCTTCTTCTGTACAATGTTCTGCCTGCGGTGTGTGTTGGTGTGTCTGTATGCATGTGAATGAATGAGGGTGGGTGTATGTTTGTTTTGATAAGTTTTACAATATTTGTTATAATAATTTGCTTGTATGATTACTTTTGTACAGGGCCCCATTCTCACAAGCTTTGCTTTTCTTGGGGTCCTTCCGATTTTGTTGTTAATTTGATATGTATTTTATTTTGAATTTTAATGGAAAATAAATGAAATGAAATGAAATGATGAAGGCACTTTATGAATATCTTTTTTTTGCCCCATTGGAAATAATACTTCCACCTGTGTATCATAGAATGTACCGTCGGAGCATAGATGAATAATGATTGCATAACTTTCATGAACACTTACCCTACATTCGTCTTCATAGGAGTAACTTATGTTCAGATACTATCACTGAACTGGCTTATAGATACTTTGTAATGATAATCACTTATAGCGATGGACTTGACATTTCGTTTCGATTTCAGAGTTCATTTACATTTGTTTTGGTTTGTGATTTCTCCTATTTCGTTTTACCCGGAACACTTCGAAAGTGGAATTTACGTCAATAAGTAAATTCAATTTGGAGCGATGTATGCTTAAGCCTTGAATAACTCTCTCTCCCTTTCTCTCTATTTTTTCTTTATGTCCCTTTGTCTTTCTATCTTTATAAGGATGTCTCGTTCTGAGTTCTTGAAATTGCAAAATTAATTCACAAAGTATTTCATTTATTCATTATTGTTCGTTCTTTATAATTATGCTAAAGCCACTTTCAAACTATCAGAATTCTGAGTGGGATGTTACGTGTGGGGGTGTAGCTCAGTGGTAGAGCATTCGACTGCAGATCGAGAGGTCTTTGGTTCAAATCAGGGTGCCCCCTCCATATTTTTTAAAAATTAAAATAGTTACCCCTTGTGTTGATATGTGTATCATCGTTTCTTAAAAGGAACACATGCTTTGCTTTCTTTTTGGAAGTATTGCACAGTCATGTTATACGAAGCATATTCTTTGGTGAAGACACGACCTGTCGCTGTCTGTCTCTGTCTGTTGTTTGTCGGTCTGTCTGTCTCTCTCTCTCTCTCTCTCTCTCGTTCTGTCTCCCTCCCTCTCTCTATTGCTCCTTCTCTTTCTCTCTCTTTCTCTCACTTTCTCTTTCTATCTTGGGATTAAATTTCGTCTCTTCCTCCTTCCTCTTCTTCTTGTTCTTCTGTTTATTGTTCTCCTTCTTTTTCTTATTTTCCTTCTTGTTCTTCTTGATGAGCTGAATGAACTTGAAATATTATTTTCAAATAATAAACACATAACAATAGGTATAAACAGTTTTACACAGTAACATAAAAGGGATAAAAGGAACCAGAAAATATCAGGATCCTCTTCTCGTTCTTCTTGATCGCTTTGTTCCTCGTCTCACTACTACTAGTACTACTACTACTACAATAATATTTGTACTGCTGCTACTACTATCATTATTATTTATATTATTTTAATAATTATTATCGTTATTGTTATTATTATCATCATTATTATGATAATCATTACTACTACTACTTCTACTACTACTGCTACTCCTTCATATAGCATTTAGATAGCAATTTCCACTATCCTTATAATCTTTCATTATCTGATCTCTTTCAAAATGCAACAAAATGTATGGCACTTACCGTAGCTGGCGCTCTTTAAAGTTACCTTTGGATTAGCTGGACTAGAATAGGCTTCACTGAGCTTACGTAGTTCCTGAATGCATAAAAGTGGGCGTGGGTCTGGTTTTGTTTACATCGAACTCTTGTTTCGTCAGTTGTGTCGTTCACGCAGTACAGCCATATGTTTCTATATTCCTTCAATACTGCAAGAAAGGACTGAGCCCTATTATACTTTAGCATCGGCAGGGAGGGAGTATAGCTCAGGTAGAGCATTCGACTGCAGATCGAGAGGTCCCTGGTTCAAATCCGGGTGCTCCCTTGTATATGTTATTTTAGTTTTACCACAGGATACTGCAATAAGCCCAATGTTTATAGAGTACTAAGACTTTGTACTGAATCGAAAATCAATGATATAAACATTTGTAGTAAAGAACTTATTATCAGGATAGACTTTTCCTTCACGAACAAAGGGAGGGGTAATTGTTCTCGGAAGTGATTGTTCTCGGGGTTAATTACCAGCAGGAGGTGATTGTCCTAGGTGGTAATTTTCCTGGGATATCTGTCCTCGGGGATGGTTATCATTTGGGTTTTTTCCCGGGGATAATTGTTTTGCGGGTAAGTTTTCCGGGGGGTAATTGGCCAAGGGGTGATTGTCCAGGTGGTAATTGTCCCGATACAAATTAAAGGGATCGTTTAACAACGTTAAATCTGAGATACACTGCCCTACGTGTTATCAGTGGCTGTGATATGGTGTAATATTGAAGCCCTAAAAATTTGCGCTTCAAAATGATCAAGAAGTGCCTCAAAAAAAAAAAAATCTTTGATTGACCGGTTTTACCATACTCGTTTTTCCCAATAGACGTTAGTGTTATGAAAACCGTCAGGCGAACGGTTTTCAAAATTTGTAATTCCAAACATAAATATCTTGATAATCAGACAGGCGATCAGCTTGTAAAAGTCATGGGGTTCCTGACTGACCTAAAGGTTTATAATTTCATTGCATCATGAGCTAAATCCAGAATTTTGTTTCAGAATCTGAGACAAAGTTTAAATACCGGATCCCTTTAAACTAATGTAAAATTCCCCCCTCTCTCTCTCTCTCTCATTCTCTCTCTCCCTGTCACTCTCCCCTCTCTCTCATTCCTCTCTCCCTGTCACTCTCTTTCTTTCTCTTTTCTCTCTCCCTTTCTCACTCATTCCTTCTCTATTTCTCTCCCTCCCCCTCCCTCCTCACTCATTATGTCTCTATTTCTCTCTCTCCCTCTCTCACACACTTGATCTCTCTCACTCTCTTTCTCTTTGTAATTATCTCTCTCCCTTTCTCACTCATTCCTTCTTTATTTCTCTCTCTCTCCCTCTTTCTCACTCTCTCACACACTTTATCTCTCTCTCTCCCTCTTTCTCTTTGTTATTATCTCTCTCCCTTTCTCACTCATTCCTTCTCTCCTTTCTTTCTCTCTCTCCTTACGTCTCTCTCTCTATCTCTCTGATGTTCTCTCTATCTTTCGCTATCCTTCCCTTTCTTTCAGTACATTCTTATCTTTCCAGTCTAAATAACAAGTCCCCCAAAAAATAGAACTTCAATATTTCAGAATGCATAAAATATGTCTGTAATAAAAATATATTTCAGTCATTCATGCAAAGAGTAACAGAGAATTTTTTTTAATGCGTTATCTTTGTCATCGCATTGTCAACGCGACGCGACGCCACCTACCCACCCTTTCGGCATAAGCCGTCACCAACCATCCAACCATCCCAAAACACACACGCATATGCACAAGATGGCAGAGGGTTTGAGAGAGTGAGAGGAAAAGAAGAAAATAAAGTGCACACATAAACATTGCTAGATAATGATAATAGTAATAACATATGGTTCAAGGACACCAACCCCCTGGACATCCACCACCGGATAACCATCCCCAGTCGACTACCCCGTAGGACAACTACCCCCAGACATCTACACCTGGACAACTTCCCCCGTGCAACTACCCCCGTTCAATTCCCCCCTCCCCCCTCCCCCCAGACAACTACCCCATACGACAACCATCCTCTAGGACACCTACCCCCGGAAAACTATCCTACGGGTAGTTGTCCTTTGGGGTAGTTGTTTCGGTTGTAGTTTTCCGGGCTGTAGTTGTCCCGGGGGTAGTCATCCTAGAGGGTGGTTGCCCTAGGGGTTAGTTGTCCAAGGTGGTAGTTGTCCTAGGAGGTAGTTGACAAGGGTGGTTATCTGGTGGTGGATGTCCAGGGGGTAGTTGTCCAGATACGATGATAATCACTTAATTTAGTTTCTCAAGAGCACCGGCAAGTGATAGGACATCAATATAGGGGACCTTAAGATCACCTTTCATAGACTGGTAGAAGGCTTGAGGGACATTGATCAGTTGTTTCTTCAGTTGGAGCAATTGGGTTCCATTGAGAGTTTTCAAAGCTTTGTTACATGTTGTGACGTTGTTAGCTGCCAGCCAATCCTGGACCTTCTTGGAACTTCAAAGCCAAGCTACACATCCCGTTAGGGACTTTTAGATTTGCACGTTGACAGCTTTGACTGCAACGTGTGACGTCATTTTAGGGCACTGCGCATGCGTCACGTCGTCTCAGTCGGTGATTGAGCATGCGTCAACCTTGATTTTCCTAAATGTAGTACGGTACCAGTCACTATGAAAATGACTGACAAAGAAAGCGAACAAAATATACAGTTCCTCAGGTAGACAAAGGAACATCCCTACACTGCTATTATGTAAAAATGTGTAGAACAGGTGTCACAGGAATATTCACCTTTTTACATAATAGCAGTGAAGGGATATTCCTTTGTCTACCTGAGGAACTGTATATTTTGTCCGCTTTCTTTGTCTGTCATGTTCATAGTGAGTATATGCCGCGTGCGCATAAACAGTTCCTCAGGTAGACAAAGGAACATCCCTTTCCTGATATTTGTAAAAATGTGTAGAACAGGTGTCACATGCACATTCACCTGTTCTACACATTTTTACATAATAGCAGTGAAGGGATGTTCTACCACAGCAATAGGCCATTTTCGTAATGTAACCAAATGTAATGCATAGGTCTTTGTGAAGTGCCTCAATACAAACCATTTCATTCACCTGATAAGAATAATAGTATTTCAATAGACAGAATCCTAACTGCATACATTAGTTGTTGCCAGGTTGGACAAACATTATGGCTTGACCTACCTAGCAACACTTGATATATGCAGTTGCATTCTGTCTATTAAAATACTATTATTCCTATCAGGTGAATACAATAATTTGTTTTGAGGCACTTCACAAAGACCTATGCATTAAATTTGGTTACATTACGAAAAACGGCCTATTGTTGAGGGTAGAAAGAGGATCTGTATATTTTGTCCTCTTTCTTTGTCTTTCATGTTCATAGTGTTACTTCCTGCATGCATGTATATTGTCGAGTGCAATCTAAAAGATTTCTAATTGTAGTCAACATGGGCAGTCGAGTACGTTGACACGCATGATCAGTCGGCGTTCGTCGTGTTCTCGTCCACTCAATCTAAAAGTCCCTATTGTTACGCTGTAGAACTCACGAATGCGTTTGAATAAATTACAGGAGTTTCGCCTCCTTTCTTACACCTCACTGCAACATCATCATCAAAATTATACTAATCACTTAGTTTAGTTTCTCAAGAGCAGCAGCAAGTGATAGGACATCAATAAGCGGAACCTTAAGATCATCTTTCATAGACTGATAGAAAACTTGTGGGGCTGTGATTAGTAGTTTCTTCAGTTGCAGTAGTTGGGTTCCATTGAGAGTTTTCAAAGCTTTGTTACGTGTTGTGACGCTGTTAGCTGCCAGCCAATCCTGGACCTTTTTGGAATCCCATCCGGGTACTTGAGATTCCACTGGAGATGGCTTCGGTTCTTGCTCTTGAGATGGGGGACCTTTCAAGGAAAGTAAAGCACAATATAACAAATTAAAAACAAACTTTAACAAAAGCATGCAAGAGAATGAGGCAAAAAAGAATTTGAGTTATTTATTGAAAAAATGATTTTTTTTTTTTTTAAATCCACAGGGTAGCCATTTATCACGTAATCAAGGATAAAAACAAAAGATATGAACTATTGGTTTGCGGAAAAACTTTGTATTTATATGAATGTAGCAATACTCTCTATATCTCTCTCTCTCTCTCTCTCTTTCTTTCTATCTCTCTCTCTCTCTCTCCCTCTTTCCTCTTTCTCTCTCTTTTACCTATCTATATATTTCTCCCTCTCTGTAAAAATCTTCTATAAATCTCTCTCTTTCTCTTTCTCTCTATCCGTTCTTCACAGTAATAAGTGACATACCGGCCGGGGGAGCAGAGTTCATGTTCTGGGCCGTTTCTTTCTTCACTGCAAATTCTTTTTCAATGATGCTGGTGAGTACCTCGGGGACAAGCTCGGCTTGCTGAACCATGTAGTAGATCTTCCCTGCCGTGATACCGCCTAGCCACCCAGAAGCTTTGAAGTCATTACTCACCTTCACAGGAATAATCTTCTTCTTGCATTCGTAAGCATAAGAAGCTTCTGAAAACATGACATAAAGCATCATATTGAAAATTTGATTATGATGAGAATGTCAGGTTGTGGTTAAAAAGTGAAGGTAAACATAAAATGGGATCTATAATTGTTTTTATATTAGTTGTAAAATGTGAAGAAAAAATTGAGATGATTTCACATTCACAATTAGGCGAGAAATAGCTTTAAAAAATATGGATCAAGCGTTTATGCAACATCCTTAAATTGATTCTCTCTTATCATTTTGATTAAATCAAATCGCAACATTTTACACTTAGCTGTATGTTATGAATAATGAAACTTTTAAACTTGCTTTGACACAGTCTTCTCACAATGACGAGAGATAACTTATTGAGTACCATGGTAAATGAAAGGTTAAAGACGCATAGTAATGGGCACTCATGGAAAATTCAACATCATTCAGGTGTTTACCCCAAAACAGGCCTTATGTAATGCTTTGCATTACCCTATAGGGTATAAAGTCGTTATATTAAATTGTCCTCATCGGAAGACCAACTCTCCTACAGATTAGGAGTTATTTCTTTGTTGAACTATGGGTATGCTGTGTGCATAGTTGTACACTCATTAATGGTATTTCCACCAGGTCTGGTGTCATCGAATTGGGAACTTCTGAACGTGGAAACTGACGACCCTCTCCCTTTAAAGTGACTCGGTAACATTGTTGAAGGTTGATGAAAAAAATTGCTTAATTTTTGTATAAAATGTTACTTACTATATTCATTCTATTGTACTAACCCTCTGACAGGCAAAAAATCCTGAAAAAATCTCAAACCACAAAGATATCTATGGTTTTCTTTGAAGGCGTCGATGTGAGGCACCCTCTAACAGTGATTAACAGTAAATTCTCCCAACCATTTTTGAATTTTCCCAACCGTTTTTCCATGAAAAGAAAGACTTAAAACAGGCTATAAAAAATCTGTCAACACTTAAATGTCTGGAATGGAATGTAGAGCCATTTTATTGCTTTGTGAGATTTCTATTCACCTAAAATGTAACTAAATTGTTCTATAGATCTAGATCTAGACCTAGTTGGGAGAATTAAGGAATCGATCAGATCAGTTTTTCCCAATTTGTACCATGATAATGGTCCGTTTTCACTCAAATTTTCAGATTATCTTTAATTGTACATCTAGCATTGAAGTCACTACCTTAGAACCACTATCTCTCATCTGAACAATGTTACCAAGTCCCTTTAAGTTAAAAAACATCGATCAGAAGAAGAGGTAAATCTTTTCTCACCTGTACGGCAGTCTTGACTATCTTGGTAACCACGTGTGATACAAGCTATGACCATATCAGCATTCTCTACGGCTTCTGCCATGGCACCGATTTTATCACCCACTGATACAAGAAAGAAGAAGGCGAACAAAAAGAAAATAGGAAAAGAAGATCAAGAAAAAGAAAAAGAAAAAAGAAGTTGGAAAAGAAAAAATCATGGATAATCAACTCTAGCTTTGTTAGCAGCCAAGGTGGTAGGTAATAATCAAATAATAAATATTATTCAAAATTTTACCAGCTTAGATAATCTGTTGCAACTTTGAATGAATGACAAAAAACAGAAATGCATTAAAATACAACATTTATTCTAAAGTGAATTTCCTGTGATAATTTGCTCGGGCCTCATTCAAAATTTATCAGCTTAGATTATATGTTGCACCTTTGAATGAAAGACATGAAACAGACAGACATGGATTATGTAAATAACACCGAATTCCCATAATGTTTGAAATGTATCATTGTTTCTAAGAGAAGTGTTTGCAAATAAACTTACTCATGTGGTCTTCATCCATCCACACGTTGTAGCCTCTTTTTCGCAGCTGTTTCTTGAACTCACGCATCACAGGTTTGGACGGGTGTTCCCATTTGTAGCTGAGCATGATGTGTCCACTGGACTTCGCACTGTCCGACGGCGCCTTCTGCGGTGACACGGCAACTGTTTTCTTGTACGCCAGGCCTTCGGGAAGTTTGAATTCGTAGATCTCGAAGAGAGCGCCCATACAGGCATTGTGGAGTTTTTCGTTTTCACTCTGGGAATTTTCCTTCAGACCTTGTTTAGTAAAAAAGGAAAAGTAAAATAGTCTGTTTGGAACACATACGTAAAGATCTCCTACCTTAAGTCACGCTTCCTCTTATACAATCGACGCAAGAAAATAAATGATCACTTCTTCAGGGCCCAGTACGTAACTGCTCTTTCACTTTTTCTCATATACTGATTTTGTTCTTTTCGCATCTTAAGGGGATCTGATAACATTGTTCAGATGAGAGAAAATGGTGAGAAGGAAGTTATTTAAATGCTAAATGTACAATTAAAGATATTCTGAAAGTTTGAGTGTAAACTAAAAATTGAGAAAAAAATGATTTGATTGATTTCTTAATTCTTCCAACTATATTAATACCATTAGATCACAATTTAGGTGAATGTTAATTGTCACAAAGCAATGAATTGGCTCTTTAAACCATTCCTGGCATTTGTCTTATTTTCATGGAAAAATAGTTGTGAAAATTCATGGTTGGGAGAATTTACTATTAGAGGGTGTCGCACAGTGACCCATTCAATAGAAACCATAAACATATTTGTGATTTGAGAATTTTCTCAGGATTTTCAACCTTCAACAATGTTACAGAGTCACTTTAACACAAATCATAAAATACTACACCATATAGTGGTGGTAACCCAAATATTTTGGGGCTACCCTTCCCCAATTATTTTAAACCTATGATTTCAACTCGAGATAAAAAATATGACGACACCTCGTGCGCTAATGATAACGTTAAAATTACCCTCCCATATCATCATGATTATGACAAAAAATTAAAGAATGTTTACTTACTGTAGATAATACCCTGTTCTTTCAGCAGTTTTTCTTTATTTTCCTTGAGAAATGCAAGTCTCCAGATGCTGTTGGCGGCAAAAGTCATCTCCTCCACGGAACAATCTCGTTGGAGCAATTTAGAGAGAATAGGAATGCCTCCCTTTTCTACTATGAGCTGTTTGTTGTTGTCATTGATTGCCAAGTCATCTACTGCTTGAAGTAACTCTTCTGCGTTCAGAGAAATTATCGTCACAATGTTCTTCTTGGATGTTTGTCGTCTTGTCTGTGCCTTATGATCAGGATTGGAGAGACATTTCTTCAGCAGCGATAGTAGTGATACGATGCAGGTGTAGTTGGTGGAAAGCTTGTCGGCCTCTTCTTTCTTCACCAGCTTTGCCAACGTCATGAATGCTATTGTCTGTGTCAAGCTCTGTTTTGACTCGCCAAACTTTTGCAAGGCAGGCACGGCCCGGTGATGCTTAGGAGCGAGGGACGGTACTCTTCTGCAGGCATTGTGCAATATGTTCATTGCATCAAAGATCATGTCATCTACCCATTTGTTCATCGCCTTATCACTCTCCACGAGGTGTAAAAACCAATCGACAATCAAAGACAGGCAACCATCTTCTTCCATTTGTAAACAGAAGTAATCAGACTTGTCCGTAAAGTTCCAACTACAAGCTAAAAGTTCAATATAAAATGTAAAAATGTGTGTGGTCTCATCTGATGGCTCTTCTTGTTGATCAGCGTCTTCGATCTTCCGTACCATATCTCCCTTTGTCCACGTATAAGCAAACATTTTGCAGTAGTCTGTATCAATGCCCAAGCCATCCCCTACGGCGTTTCGATCAATGCCGCCTTTACATGAAATTTTGTTGATACCTTTCATCCCTTTAATACAAGAGGTGCATGGGAAACCTTCACAGTCTTGAATGTGCTTGATATTAGCTTTGACAAGAGTAAGCTTTGTTTTGACCTCGTCACTGAACTCTTCTATCCGTTTTGCTTTAGCAGCTGCAGAGTCAACGATAAAAATATCTGAAATGTCAGTCAATGTCCTTGATGCATCGTCGATAGTGCCTTCTTGCAGGTCTGGTGAAGCAATCGCTTTCGGTTGTGAAGGACCGCCATCGGTTTCATCTAGACCTACAACAGCACAGTCTTTGGTCATCGGTTTGCTCTGCCCTTCCGTTAGTGGTCCACCAACATGTACTTCGTTGGGTGAGGAATGTCCTTCAACTTTCCTGGCTGACGAAATCCTTCTGGTACTTGCTGAAGACCCCATGTTTTTATGAGAAACCGTCAGACACTGTCAAATAAACATTGAAGAATTTCTCCATGATTAGGTAAACGTGGTAGTAGAAACCTTAAATTGTAATATATTGATGACGTGCAGATGACTAGAGCTACCTACAACAGTTACCACAGACTATTTTCTAATTGTAACCATAGACCTATGTAATAGTAATAGTCTACATCCTTGTGAAGGGCCTCAATTTCAATATTACATTCACCAGCAGTAATAAATAAAGATATTCAATAGTCAGATTAGGCAACCAAAAAAAAGTTGTCCTACCTGACAACAATTAATGTATAGACTATATAGGGCCTCGACTCTAGTTCGCATTTTATTGGCATAGACTCTAGACCTCTACATTTATTTGTAGGCTAACAGTAACACAAAAATAAAATCATTCGTATCGAGGTAGTTCACAGAGATTTGTGACTTAAATTTGATTACATTATGAAAATGGCCTATTGTCGTATAAACAAATGGCTGATCATCTCGCTGGCTTATTCAACTATTGTAGATCTATATTATACAGTTATTGACTGGCAGAGGGTGTAATATAACATTATTTGGACCGCTGAAGGGAGTTATATTTCCCAAGTGGTACGAGGGGAAATATGTCCAAAGAATGTTAGATACCCCCTGCCAGTCAATAACTGTTATATTAGATAGCCTTGGTTTTTTTTGTGGAGGGGGGGGGGGGGGGGGGGGGGGTCCATATTTTTGTTTGCCCGAAAAAAAAATGTTCCCCAAATTTTTCGGGGACAATCAAAATAGTTCAAGAAAGAAAAAAAAAACCTTACAAGAAAGAAAAATAAAACCTTACAAAAAAATTTAAAAATTATAAAAATGTTGGGGGAAAAAAAGAAAATGTGGAAAAAATAATTTCAAGGGAAAAAAAAATTCATGAAAAAAAAATATTGAAAAAATAAAATGACCCTCGGTAATGGTTAAATGTGTGTAATTGGTGACATACAGTCCCCAAGAAGGCGACAGGCATTGATTAAAAATATATTAATTTTACCAGCCGGTAAAATATAACCAACCAGGAAAATATAACAATACACCAGTTTACGGTTGTGTACGCCATTTTAAACAAAGCCAATGACCTAGAGGTCATGTATTTATGCGTAAATGAAGATTGCGCCCATGCAAATTATGATGACATCACTGCCTACGCGCTGGGTTGTGCGCGCACACCATCATTTGCATGGGCGCAATCTTAATTTACGCATAAATACCACTGACCTCGGGTCATTGGCTTTGTTTCAAAGCCAATGACCCGAGGTCAACTGTCTGCGCATGCGCACTGATACAACCGTAAACTGGTGTATTTGGATCCTCGCAATCGATATCACGTGACGAGCTCTGGACCAATCACATCTCGGTATCTGTCTAAGCTATCTAATATATATATATATACATATATATATATAGACTGTATATAATTTTTTATATTCCACATACTAAGAATCTTGCTCTACGATTGGTCAAAAGTAAATCACGTGATGAAAGATAGTTCGCCCATTATTTATGGGAGAAGCAAAAAGTTTGTTACACTGTGTAGATAGTACTACTATCTACACAGTGCAACGCACTTTCACTGAAGATAGAAGTACTATCTGCACAGGGCAACGCACTTTCACTGAAGATTATCCAAAAGCGCACTAAAACCGGCGTAATTAAGCGCGCATTACCAATGAGCGCAATTAAAGCAACACATGCACGCACCGTACCCTCAAGGGGTTGGGTTAAACTTTTAACTTTTTTGGTGTGAATTTGGGCCTAGTGTCTTTCATGTAGATCTACATGTCCTTTTCTTTTTGTAGTTAAATTTTTTTAGATGTGGAATATACAGCAAATAATCACCTTTTGGTTTCAGGCGATGGAAAACTATCACTTCCTCGTCGATCAGAATGTATACGCTATTTTTCCTCAGCTTCGCCTTCGCTTCGGAAAGATAGCTAGATCTACAGTACATCCAGATCGCCTCGGAAGTGATAGTTTGTCCCATCACCTTCACCAACGGTAGTTATTTGCTTAATCATGTTAATATCCCTGATGTATAGTTGTTTGCATTGCGATTGTACAGAGCACGAAAAAGGTATGGATAAGTACTATCTACCTATCGGGGCTAGGCCTACCATCTTTCCTCGCCTTGCGGGTCGGGAAGATAGTAGCCCCGAGATCACCTTGGCGATGATAGTTTGCACCATTATCAACAACCGTGCAGACTTATGTAAAAACACATCATCATTCATTACACAAGATAGCCTACTATCAGTAGGCTATCATTATCGAATATGAATTATTATTGATAATTACCTGCTCATACGAACGTAGATTCTGTTTGTGAAAACTTTCCTAAAATCATTGAAGTTTAGAGTCAGAGTGTTTATGAAGAATTGTTGCCCTCTCGCACGGTAAGTCAAGTGCGTGTGGTCCGGATTGCCCTGGCCTTCCCACATGACGAGCTATTCTATTGAATCAATTCACGGAGCGCCGTAGACCGAAAGCTTCAGTCTCTGATATCGACGGTGGTTCCGCTGAGATTGCATCTGGCTCCACATGTCAACAAATGTCAGTTTTATTAAAGAAATGACCCATATCAGACGGTTATTTCTGTCTAGGAGCGCCGTTGCTTGTGCACTGATATGCAGGTGCGATTGGTGGTTTGTGACAGTCCCGTCGCGTCCCGTGGCAACGTTGTTGTTGTTCGTAGTATGGTGGCTCCTAAGGGACACGCAAACGCAAAATTTGACATATAGACGTACATGCAACAAATTTGTGGATTTTCACGTCAAAGACGTGAAAAATCCACAAATTTGACGTATACCTATGCAACAAATTTTTTGACGTGAAAATCCACAAATTTGTTGCATAGGTATACGTCAAATTTTGCGTTTGCTTGTCCCTTAGGAGCCACCATACGATAGCCTTTTTATGAATAAGAAAAATAAGAAAAAATAAGAAAAAGTAACAACAATGATAGAAGGTATGATAAGATTATTGAATATAGAGGCTTGTGTAGGTACTATCTTATATACATGTTTATGTATGGTGTTTATGACATAACAAATAATCTGCACGTACTGTCAAGAAACACTAACAAAGCCCATGAATGTTTTGCTTACGATATTATTTTTCGATACTATCTTAAAAGATAGATAAATATAAAACGAAATAAATATATTTTTTAGAAAAAACAAAAATGAGAGATATAACACGTGCCGTAAAGTATTTTGGTGACAATAGTCAAATTACTGACTAATCGCCAATAAACCAAAACACAACAACAACTTTTTTATGAATGCGATAGCCTTTTTTATGATAGGACGAATCTTTTATTCTGGAAATTCTCACCATGACTACTCACTTAAAGAGTAAAGGAGTTGATATACGTAGAGTGGATACCTGGACATTGTGGAATAAAAGGGAACGAGATGGCGGATTTCCACGCTAAGGCCGCATTAGTAAAGAAAATAGAAGTCAATAATAATTTGTCAGAGATGAAAAGCTTAATTATTACAAGTTCCAAACTCATTTGGCAAGAAAGGTGAAACAAAATCAACTCGTATTTGAAAACATTTCAAAAAGATGTTAATAAACACTAAATATGTTCATTAGAGAGACAACATTCAACAACTATTCATCGACTCCGCTTTGGAGTCCTTGGACTTAACCAGGATCTCCTTAGATTGAGAATTCATGCTACTGGCCGGTTTCTGTAATGACCCAGTGAAATAGAGACTGTAAAACTCTTTTTAGTACATTGCCCTAACTATATAATAGAAAGGGCTATATTTTTAACAGGAATAAACGAATCCCAACCGGAAAAAAATATGGAATACTTTAAAAAAAGTGCGAGTCCAGTATACAAAAAGCTATTGCACGGTTCGTTCTCAGAACGAAACGGTTCCCTATATCAGGAAGTAATACCTCCCTTGATGAACAGTAAAACATAATACAATATTATAAATATGCTAAATTACACTCAGTACATTAAAAATATAATAACATAATGTAATAAGAAAATAAAATAAGAACAGTAAAACATAATACAATATTATAGTATGCTAAATTACACTCAGTACATTAAAAATATAATAACATAATGTAATAAGAAAATAAAATAAGAACCGTACAATATTATAAATATGCTAAATTACACTCAGTACATTAAAAATATAATAACATAATGCAAAAAAAAAAAAAAATAAGAAAAAGTAACAACAATGATAGAAGGTATGATAAGATTATTGAATATAGAGGCTTGTGTAGGTACTATCTTATATACATGTTTATGTATGGTGTTTATGACATAACAAATAATCTGCACGTACTGTTAAGAAACACTAACAAAGCCCATGAATGTTTTGCTTACGATATTATTTTTCGATACTATCTTAAAAGATAGATAAATATAAAACGAAATAAATATATGTTTAAAAATACAAAATTGAGAGATATAACACGTGCCGTAAAGTAAATTACTGACTAATCGCCAATAAGCCAAAACACAACAACAACTTTTTATGAATGGAATCTGTCGGTGAGGGCGACGGTGAGTTTTCAAGGTTTTACTAAGTACGGATCAGAGCATTTATGTGAACAATGATGTTATTTGCAAAAATTAAAAATTACATGTGTTGCTATTGATATTGTCTTCTAAGTTAAGATAAATAATGATGTTAATCATCATAACAAATCAAAATTATGACAAGTTATTGTGTAATGTATTGTTTGCCCAAAACCTTAGGACATTGTATTCTTTTAAGAAGGCAGTTAAAACTATGTTATTGTCTAAAGTATTGATCATGTCGTGTGTAATTCTACTGTATTCATGTTCGTGTGTACATTGACTGTATATTCAACAATGATGTGTAATCGTCCATGACCTGGCATCGTTTTTTCCATTCATGAATGAACCTGCATTCAATCAGCAGATGTATGAGATTGATTGTATTATTACCAACGCTTCTTCTCTCCCCTTTCCTTTCTTCTCTGCAAGTCACTCTTTTTTATTTTTTTAGTTGTATTGTTGTATCTAATTTGAGGGCTGCGGGCACGTCAAGCTACTTTGCTTATTTCTGTAGCCCTCCTGCATCTAATGTATGTTAATTATGCATTCAATATATTTGTTTAAATTCAATATATTTGTTTAATATCGTTTATTATCTGTATAAAATTATATGCACTTGAAATATTGTATCAAGCCATATTATGTTCATGAAAATGTATGATGAAAAAAAGAAAAAAGATGCAGAAACCAATAAATCAAATCAAATCAAATCAAATCAAACTGGCTGCTTTGCCTAAAGTTAATAGGAGCATCTGCTTTAGTACCAATTCCAAGTTCCTCATAATTTCATTTCACTATAAAAATCGTTTTCCCAAACATTACAAATAAGGCTCACGGGTATAAACATATAGCACTGGAAGACGTTTTACCTGTGTGTAGAATGATTACAAATAGGCACAGAGCCTATTCCCTGAAAGGTTTATTAATACGAAGAAAAAAATCTTTGCCAATAAAGTGCTGGCCGTTGTTGACAAACATATCTTCGTGTCGTCCCATTCTATATGTTGAAGTTGCAGTACGTTAAAGCCACGTGCGTGTATAAAGATAAATTATACATAAAGAACACTCAATGGACTCGAGACAGAAATGGTCTTTATAGGCAGATGGTTTGTGTGCATGGTTTTCTTTAGAACTAGTGTCCCTTAAAACGAAAAATGAGATCTTTATAGACAGGTTGGTTTTTCATACGGAGGGTCACTAAAGCGCGTGTGACCGTACTGAAATTTTAATACAGTGATTGCACCAATGCGCTTTCCTATGATTATTCTTTGTCAGTGACTTTCAAGCCAGTATGTGCACTCTCTCCACTCTGTAGGGAGTATTCGTACCATCTTTCCCCCACCACCCACACACACACACACACACACACACACACATATATACATGTTAGTAACAAGTAATAATGTGTGTTTTGCATGCACCTTTATTGCTATCGTTTATTTACCTTCAATTTATTTCAATGTCATTTTTGTGTTTACTATTGAGAACATATTAGAATGATACCTTTCCTCAATTGTTTAATATAATGACTACACACTAACCATGGGGGCGTTTCACAAAACTTGTCATCAGTGACAAATCACAGTTTTTGTTATAAGCTACTGAAATCCTTGCTTCTGATTGGTTATCGGCAGATTTGTCACTGAAAAGGGCTTTGTGAAACTCCCCCTGCATACAAGCTGATCCACTTGGTCGCCCAAATGGTTCATCCTATGCACTTCATTGTAACCTTATTCAATAAATTGCATTTATAGAATATATGCGATCGTGACGTATTAAATGCATAGCGTCGCCGGTTGCTAAGTAAATATAAACAAGGCAACCGGCTGCCTGTCGATGACCGAGCTATTAATCGCTCCAGGGGTGATTTTCCACAATACATACATATTCTGTGTCAGGAATATTTACATCATCATATGTTCATTTTCATTTTCATTTTTACCATCATCATTATCTCCAACATCAGCACCATCCATTTGATAATGGATTGTAATACTGCGTAAGGAGAGGGTGCGATGGCTCAGTGGTAGAGCAGTGGTGGCGTAATCGGGAGGTCCCAGGTTCGAAGCAAAGTCAATGTGGTTGTTCCCTTTGATAAGGCATTGACTGTGACGTTCTTAGCAGTCATGTAAAACAATCATTAAACAAACGTATAAACGAACTAGCCCGACAAATCAAAGAAATAATGGACAACCGCTTTCCTGAACTTCGAAAAATTTGCCAGGAGGCACATAAAACACCCATCGTTCGTCTTTCTATTTGGCTTTTGGCGTCGCTAAACTTTAAAAAAATACCCAAATAAAATGGGTGCGGCAAGGGGGAAGAGATTAAATCAACTTTACACCGCCGAGGACAATAACCACCGACATCCCCCCCCCCCTAGGACAATTATCCCCCCCCCCCCAAAAAAAAAAAAAAAAAAAAAAAAAATCTTTCTTTATTAAAACCAACGTATTAACAGGGGGGACTTTTCCTTTTATGAACAGGGGGAGGGGAGTAATTGTCCTCGGGGTGGTTGTCCTTGGCGGGAGGGGGAATTGTACACGGGGATAAATTTCAGGGATGGGGGGGGGGGGGGTTCTTTCGTTTATGTAGCTGCATTTCTCTGTATTTCTTTGGAACAATCTCCCCCTCCAAATTCGAAATGCTGGTTCTTTAAAACAATGCAGTCGTGTTCCTGAATAGCCCTTTTGACCTTTTCCCTTTTATATGTAATGTTGTAGATTAATGTAGGATACTCTTAATTATGGACTATTCGTATTTTGATTGTAAGTGATCTGTAATATGTACGTGTATTATTTCATTTGCAAAGTTTTAATGATAATTGAATTGATTGATGTAATTTGTAATGCAACTTCTGTTTCCTTTACTTTCAACTATTTCCCTTCTAAACCGCATAAAGGCAATATGCAATTTGCGGTATAGAAATATCTTATTATTATTATCATTAATTGTCCTCGGGGTAATTGCCAACGGGAGGTGATTGTCCTGAGGTTAGGGGCTATTTAAACTTTCCTGTGATATTTGTCCTCGGGGGAGGTTGTCTATTGGGGGTAATTTTCTTGAGGGTAATTTTCGCGGGGATATTTGAGGGGGGGGGGGGTAGTTTTCCGGGGGTAATTGGCCAAGGTGAGATTGTCCATCCTGGAATTTTCCTGATACGAATAAGACTAATATAAGATTTCCTCTCTCTCTCTCTATCTCTCTCTCTCTTTCTCTCTCTCTCAATATATCTCTTTCTCTCACTCTCTCTCTCTCTCTCACCCTCTCTCACTCTCTCTCATTTCATCTCTCTCTCACTCTCTCTGTTTTGTCTCTCTTTCTGTCATTCTCTCCCTCTCACTCTCTCTCTCTCTCTCTCTCTCTCTCTCTCTTGTCTTCCTTTCTAAATCGCTCCTTCTCTATTTTCCTCTCTCTTTCTTTTTTTTCTTTCTCTCTCTCTCTCTCACACTTTATCTCTCTCATTCTCCCTCTATTTCTCTTTCTAATTATCTCTCTCCATTTCTCACTCACTCCTTCTCTCCTCTCTCTCTCTCTCTCTCTCTCTCTCTCGCTCCTTCTGTCTCTCTTTCTCTCTGATCTTCTTTCTATCTCTCGCTATCATTCTCCCTCTCTCTCAGTCCATTCTTATCTTTCCAGTCTCAAAAAGAAGTTACCGACAAAATAGAACTTCAACTTTCATAATCCATAAAATATGTCTTTATTAAAAATTTATTTCAGTGAAGCCATTAATACAAAAGTAAAAGGGAGTGCGGAATATTCATTCTCCTCTTTTTTGTAATTCTATTATTTTTGAATCCATGGTACATCGGTAAATTTAAGAACTGACAGTATTTTTACGGTTATCACTAATACTAAAACCGACAAAATCCTTTGGTACTTCAAAAATGGGAGACCCTATGCACTAACTAAATTCTTCCGGAATAACCATCAAGAAATAATAGAGTTCGTTACTTACTGTCGATCTGTTTCATAGATAAACTCGTAAATAAAAATAAGAAAATTATTTTTGAATCAATTATTTGTGTTTCATAAATTACTATTTGATTTTTCATTTTTAACCTTTCAGGGAACTTTAGTCCACATATCTACAATGTACAACGTTTAGAAGAACAAATATACATATAAAAATAAAGCATTATCTTAGCATATATCAGTCAAAGCTTTTACCTGTTTTTCATCAATCTTTGCTGTTGTTTTAGAATGTACATGTGACATAAATTCATGTTTCAAATCAGTTAAAAGAGTTTTATCCTTCAATCTGCCTCTTGCTTTCAAATGTTTAACGTATTTCTTATAAATTATGTATTCGGTAAAAGTAATCAAAATGTTTACCAATGGGCAAGAAAACCATACATCTCTCAGAATAGCTAAAGTTATTCCTTTGGGTTTCCTTTAAGTAATGCATTATTGGGACATCCAGTGTTGCTGTTTACAGGCCTGAGAGTTGTAAACAAATTTAGATATTCCTTGCAAGTCCGGTGTGTGCAAATTATGACTAACTGTGTACAAATAATGCAAACGGCTGACAATATGTTTTAACGCCGCGTTAGCTTTCTTATCCTTTATGCACGGTTGCTCAGTGTCCACTCGTGTACTTTTGCACAAAATAATAGGTACCCACGATGTCATTCGGGTAACATACTAGTTTTTGCAAATTTATCCTTTACCGGCCTTGATTAGCTCGATGACAGTCCCAGCCTTATACCACAGCTATAGATAGAATTTGCTCTGGAAAAATTCAATATTATTGTAGCCCTTGATAAATATAAAATGGCTCAGGGAGATTATTTGTGTGGCATATAAAGTGTTAACTTTTACATCATCATCATCATCATCATTATACTAATCACCTAGTTTAGTTTTTCAAGAGCAGCAGCGAGTGATAGGACATCAATAAGTGGAACCTTAAGATCATCTTTCATTGACTGATAGAAAGCTTGTGGGGCTGTGATCAGTAGTTTCTTCAGTTGCAGTAGTTGGGTTCCATTGAGGGTTTTCAAAGCTTTGTTACGTGTTGTGACGCTGTTAGCTGCCAGCCAATCCTGGACCTTCTTGGAATCCCATCCGGGTACTTCAGATTCCACAGGAGGTGGTTTCGGTTCTTGCTCTGGGGACGGGGGACCTTTCGAGTAAAATAGAGCACAAGTAAATAAACGAAACTCATTTAAAAACAAATACATCTATAACAACATATCACAAAATATGAATTTAACCACCAACAAAAATATTATTCGCCTTGTTCTTTCTGCTAGATTAGTTTTACTCACTTTAACTAAAATAAATCTCTGTATAAAAAATTTGTAATTGTAAGTATACATGTATACTTATTTATATTATGCTAAAATATTCATACTAATAAAGAAGCATGCAAGAGTACGAACAAAAACTAGAAGGTTAGTTTTTTATTGAAAAAATGATATACGCAGAATAGCAACTTATCACGTAATCAAGGAATAAAACAAAAGATATAAACTAATGACATAAAGGTTATTATTTAGATATAAATAATATTCTCTCTTTCTCTCTCTCTCTCTCTCTCTCTCTCTCTTTTTTTCTCTTTCTCTCTCTATCTCTCTCTTCTCTCTCTCTCTCTCTCTCTTCTTCTCTCTCTCTCTCTCTCACCCTCTTTACAATGTCAGTGACATACCGGGAGCAGCGGTCACGTTCTGGACCGTTTCTTTCTGCACTGCGAATTCTTTTTCAATGATGCTGGTGAGTACCTCGGGGACAAGCTCGGCTTGCTGAACCATGTAGTAGATCTTCCCTGCCGTGATACCGCCTAGCCAACCAGAAGCTTTGAAGTCATTACTCACCTTCACAGGGATAATCTTCTTCTTGCATTCGTAGGCATAAGACGCTTCTAAAAACATGAAACAAAAGATCCATTTAAAAATTATATTTTAATGATTTCATATCGGCTGGGAAAGATCGTAAGAAAAGAAATTTCCTTTGAAAAGAAAGAATTGTTATTCAAATTCATATGCAGTTCGATACCATTTGTTTGTATACCCACAATACAAGTGTTAACAATCACCAGGATTAGCCTTTAGTTTTACGACCAACAGGCCTCATGTAAGGCCTTGTATTCCCCAATAAGGTATGTCATTATCTTGCATTTTCCTAAACCGAAGACTCTCTTGATTAGAACACTAAGAAATAAGGGCACAATTGGGGTGCAGACTTGCAAACACCTTCATGTATTTGGCAGAGAGTGCTGCTATTGTAGCATAATTGCACCATTTTCTATTATTGTGTGTGTGTGTGTGTGTGTGTGTGTGCGTGCGCGTTTGTGTTTCCAGGCAAACGTGGACGTTCATTATAATACACACCTTCAAACCGTGGACACTCGCCAAATGCGGACGTCCTCGGTGAAAAAAAACTGAAGCAAAGGGATTAGATAGTGTTTGGTATGTCCGAATTAAATTATCGCATCGATCCAAGGAAGTCCGCGGTATCCTGTGCTAAATCATACATAAAGTGTGTAAAGGATCTGCCGTGTGTCATATTTCACCGCCTGACACGATAGAGGAGACCCTAAAGCCCTCTAGTGGTTCTTCGAGGCCAGTCCGCGGTCGGGCATCTTTCGCGCGCCCCAGGTTTTTCGCGGCAATTTCGGTAGCTAGTACAGTGGCCGTGCAGTATGCGCGTGGACGTGGCCACGTCCACGCGCATACATGCAGATCACGATTGGAAAAGCTAGCTGCACTGAACAACTGACAACAACAGAGAGAGGTGAGTAAGTATTTTATGCATGTACTTGTTTTAATTACATTAACTTGGACGAGATCACAACCCAGGGTTGACGGCAGGCCATAGGCTTATTTACTAAAAACAAATAATTAGACTAGTCTATAGACCTCTATAACGGCCCAACGGCAACGTGGTACTCCTACGTAGCATCCATGCATTTTCATTAGACCAGGACCGATTAGGCCTATGCATGACTAGATCTAGATCATGAGTATGGACAAAGAAAATGACGTCCCATTTGCATGGAGTATTCATTTTTTCCGGAATTGAAGAGGCTCTTTTCATCCTAAATGTATGCGACAGCTCCCGTATTGTATACTGTTGCATGGAATTGGAAGATCTGTTGTGGTTGTTTGTTTTTGATCATGAGAGTTACATTCTTTTGCACATGGTTGTGATGGAAAACGGGTTTTTATGTAGTGCAGTAGACATTACTGGACAACGGGGTTACAACTTGTTCTAGGGTGAGTTCTTTAATTATGGTGTAGCATGATGGTCATGACGATCAGTAGGCCTAACTTTCAACGGAGCTAGATCTAAATCTAGGTCTAGATCTAGGCTAATTCCGAAACAAGTTTAATTTAACTTCCAAAAAGGGCCTAGACTCTAGATCTACTCCCTAGCTCTAGAGTTTAGATCTAGACTAGATCTAGAACTAGTCTAGAGATAGTAGAGTCTAGACATCTATGATCTAGATCTAGATGTAGGTAATAAATATAATCAGCGTTTGTGTTTACAGGCAAACGTGGACGTTCATTACTAGATATAGATTCTAGATCTAGTCTAGATCTAGAACTAGATCTACACACCTTCAAACCGTGGAATGCACCTCCCAAATGCGGACGTCCTCGTTGAAAAAAAAGGCGTAGGCCTAGACCTAGATTCTAGTAGAATACTGCTTGGCGGCGCTATTAAATTATCGCAGCGATCGAGGAGGTCCGTGATATTCTGTGCTAAATCAAACTCAAAGTGTGAGGCTTAGTCTAATCCAACTTAATAATTAGACCCTAGCAATTATATAAAAGTCATATTGCACGCTAAGAAATCGATATCTAGCGCAGCGTACGCGTATCTAGCTAGATATAGATCAAAAGCGGGGAGCGGAGTATTATTAGAAAACAATTTTTTGTTAACTTTTGCCTTGGAGTTAGGCCTAGCTGTTTTGACTTATGGATTCTATAATGAAGCCATGAATTTCAGCTGTCTGATGTATGGATTTTATTTTTACTCAAGGCAAGTGGAATCCCGTGGACTTTTTGGTAAGCCTGCAAGGCCGCAGGGTCTTATCTTTCCATTTTCTAGAACCAACATGAACATAATATACTCTAGATATAACTCTCGTAGACTCTAAACTTTTGTTTGTTTTGATTTTCATGTGTCGGTATTTTATAAAACAAATAACGCACTTGACCCTGTTGTGCGTAATGTAAATGCAGTGTACGGTCGGTTTTTCCAGATGGTGCGCCCTGTGAACTCGCCGCAAGCAGCTCGTTGCACAGAGGCGGCACCAATCTAAAGAAACCTCGCGTGTACTGTAAGGCTGTGAATAACCGTGTAATGAGGTACTCGAGTACACTTCCAGGCTTACAGTCAAATAGTCGGACGCCGTGTTTTCTTTTATAATAAAAATTATTTAAAAAAAAAAATTACCACCATACTATGGTAGAAGACTAGAAGAATACCGAAAACTCAACTTATTTTACCTTGAGTTCCAGTTGAAGGCGCTGATTCAATAATAATAATTGTAAACAATGCTGTTTTTAAAACCAAAGATGACTTGACCTCCGAGTCCAAACAGAAATCCGGACATTTGGTCCCAGTTTCTGAGTGGTGAGTTGACAGTGATTGAGCTGGAAACATTTTTACCCACGATACCATGCTAGCGCTAGCTCCCGGGCACGGGTAAGCGTCGGCCTGGACAGTGCAAATGTCATGTCGTATTCAGATATATTGTGTAAAAATGTCTCTCGATCATTTAAGAATGTCAAATTCAGTTCTCAACACGAGAGGTACATGTAAATGTAACTTGACTTATGCTCAGTCAGAAATGTCAACCCCTTATAACACGTTTAATAGGTAACACGTCTATGGAGAGCATAATTGTTGTGTGAACCCTTCAGTAGCACCCTTTATTTTTCCTCGGCCATGACATTTTTAATTTCACCTTCAAATTTTTTTTGGAAAAATTTGCCAAGTTCAAATTCAGAATAGAACTTGTTGTTGGTTTAAAATGGTTTACCCTGACCTTCACATTTGAGGATCTCAATATTTTGAGCACCAGAGCTCTAGCTCTCCTTAACAACATTTCAGGACCTCGATTTACATACTGAGCTCTTTAGTACTACTTGAAATACAGATGTGCAAAGATAGAGCTCCTTGTTCAGCACCTTAGTAAACTAAGGAGAGAGATCAACAGAGCTCCTGATTTTTTTAGAAATGAAGGCCTGTAAAAAAAATCACTGTTCGATTTCCCCTGTGTTACCAAATGCTCACTAAATTTTCAACAATTTATTATATCTTGTCTATTTCAGGATTTGATAGCACTCTGACAGGGAATAATTAGCCTTTTGACCCCCCCCCCCCCCCCCTGACTGGGAAAGTTTGCCAGAGATCGGGAAATTTGCCCCTTAGAGCGGACAGCTAGGCCTGGTACACCCCTGAGCATGTTTATAGGATACTGAATGGTAAATAGGCCTAATGGGTAGGCACAGCAAAGAGAACAGAAGAGCATACCTAAAGAGAAGAAAGGTAAAAATCAGAGAAGTGAAATTAGCTCAGGAAGATAATCACACAAGTCACATTCAAGTTGATAGCCCGGCAACAAGAAGCCATATTGTTACTGAAGATAACAGCCATTCTAACAGTCACAGACATACCCTCTCATCATCATCGTCGTCTCTATTTCCTACATGGACATCAGCATCACTTCCATCAACTCGTGGTCAGATTTGTGTGAATACTGCAAAATCAATTTGCACCAGTAAAGCCTCTTCAACAACAGCTGCAATTTTGCGAGGTGAAATCCCTAAAAAAGTATCAAATGACATTTTGATGACAAAGTGGAATGAACACAGATTGCTGTATAAACAATTGACTCTTGTCAAGAGAAGATTAAACGTGATAGAATATGGAAAAAGAGGTCAGATGCTTAATCAGATGGGAGTCGATATGAAAAGATGAACAACAATAATTTAAGGTGTGTATTTTGGAATTTACTGACCATTCACATTAGTGGACAAATTCTCAAATGCTATAAATATTGCTTAAAAATGTGTCGCCTGTCAGCTGATCATCCATACTGTATTAGCACGAAGACTGAGGAATATGACACTTACATGTAACAAATAAGTGATCATTTATTAATATCTTGTTGTCATCTTCCACATTTTTTCTACTTTTTGAGTGGGGATAATATCATGCGGTACAAACATTTCCTGGTCTTCACTAGTGGTATCTAAAATGTGATAAGACTGGCAAGATACTGAAGTACACTGAGCTTTAAGTTAAGCCAGGATTATACTCAGGCGTTTTTTACGCCAGTGGGAGACGCCGCTGAGGCTTTCACGAAGGCTTTGGTGACTTCAGCGTCTCCGAAAAAAATGCCAGCGACACAGACGCCGCGGAAAGCGAGAAAATTCAAAATGTTGAACTTTTTCTTTCTCCACCGCGACAGACAGAGTGTTTGAGGTCACATGATCTTGTGCACATTTCATAAAAGAGTTTGGTGAAAATCCCCAAAGCCAGCGAATTTGAGTTGCTTTGTGTTTTGAGTGGGGCTAAACATAGGCAGTGGAATGAAAATATGTGTTTATTTCATTTTAAGGCAGCTCCATAAGCTATGGTTAGTTGCACATAATATATCCTTACAAGTGGCAAAGAAGAAAATCTGCCAATTAAAGCCCCATGGTAATACTAATTAGTAATATTATCAGGTTTTATCAAGTCAATGAACAAGTATAATTTCTATTAATATTTAAGCTGCATGTTTTGACGTTCCTACAAATGTATCTGAGGCTGCTTTTAAGCCGATCTTGAAATTGCAACTAAATGAGTGCGAAGACTGAGGAGAGACGCTTACAAATGCTTTAGTGATCATGTGTAATACATGTAGATAGAACATAATTATGTGTTCTAGTATCTTGTTGTCATCTTCTATCTTAAAATTTCAGTTGCCTTTTGAGTGTGGCTACTATCAGGTCATGCGGAATGAACTTTCTCTGACCTTCAGAGCTGATCTTGAAGGTTACTTGTTAGAAATGAGTGCGAAGATTGTGGCAAGCTAGAGACCAAGCGCAACTTTATAGATCATGTATCAGAATAGAAAGTAATCATAAAATAGTGAGTGTCTTGTTGTCATCTTCGATCGTTGAATTTGAGTTGCTTTGTATTTTGAGTGGGGCTAAACATAGGCAGTGGAATGAAAATATGTGTTTATTTCATTTTAAGGCAGCTCCATAAGCTATGGTTAGTTGCACATAATATATCCTTACAAGTGGCAAAGAAGAAAATCTGCCAATTAAAGCCCCATGGTAATACTAATTAGTAATATTATCAGGTTTTATCAAGTCAATGAAAAAGTATAATTTATATTAATATTTATAAGCTGCATGTTTTGACGTTCCTACAAATGTATCTGAGGCTGCTTTTAAGCCGATCTTGAAATTGCAACTAAATGAGTGCGAAGACTGAGGAGAGACGCTTACAAATGCTTTAGTGATCATGTGTAATACATGTAGATAGAACATAATTATGTGTTCTAGTATCTTGTTGTCATCTTCTATCTTAAAATTTCAGTTGCCTTTTGAGTGTGGCTACTATCAGGTCATGCGGAATGAACTTTCCCTGACCTTCAGAGCTGATCTTGAAGGGGCATATTAGAAATGAGTGCGAAGATTGTGGCAAGCTAGAGACCAAGCGCAACTTTATAGATCATGTATCAGAATAGAAAGTAATCATAAAATAGTGAGTGTCTTGTTGTCATCTTCGATCGTTGAATTTGAGTTGCTTTGTATTTTGAGTGGGGCTAAACATAGGCAGTGGAATGAAAATATGTGTTTATTTCATTTTAAGGCAGCTCCATAAGCTATGGTTAGTTGCACATAATATATCCTTACAAGTGGCAAAGAAGAAAATCTGCCAATTAAAGCCCCATGGTAATACTAATTAGTAATATTATCAGGTTTTATCAAGTCAATGAAAAAGTATAATTTATATTAATATTTATAAGCTGCATGTTTTGACGTTCCTACAAATGTATCTGAGGCTGCTTTTAAGCCGATCTTGAAATTGCAACTAAATGAGTGCGAAGACTGAGGAGAGACGCTTACAAATGCTTTAGTGATCATGTGTAATACATGTAGATAGAACATAATTATGTGTTCTAGTATCTTGTTGTCATCTTCTATCTTAAAATTTCAGTTGCCTTTTGAGTGTGGCTACTATCAGGTCATGCGGAATGAACTTTCCCTGACCTTCAGAGCTGATCTTGAAGGGGCATATTAGAAATGAGTGCGAAGATTGTGGCAAGCTAGAGACCAAGCGCAACTTTATAGATCATGTTTCAGAATAGAAAGTAATCATAAAATAGTGAGTGTCTTGTTGTCATCTTCGATCGTTGAATTTGAGTTGCTTTGTATTTTGAGTGGGGCTAAACATAGGCAGTGGAATGAAAATATGTGTTTATTTCATTTTAAGGCAGCTCCATAAGCTATGGTTAGTTGCACATAATATATCCTTACAAGTGGCAAAGAAGAAAATCTGCCAATTAAAGCCCCATGGTAATACTAATTAGTAATATTATCAGGTTTTATCAAGTCAATGAAAAAGTATAATTTATATTAATATTTATAAGCTGCATGTTTTGACGTTCCTACAAATGTATCTGAGGCTGCTTTTAAGCCGATCTTGAAATTGCAACTAAATGAGTGCGAAGACTGAGGAGAGACGCTTACAAATGCTTTAGTGATCATGTGTAATACATGTAGATAGAACATAATTATGTGTTCTAGTATCTTGTTGTCATCTTCTATCTTAAAATTTCAGTTGCCTTTTGAGTGTGGCTACTATCAGGTCATGCGGAATGAACTTTTCCTGACCTTCAGAGCTGATCTTGAAGGGGCATATTAGAAATGAGTGCGAAGATTGTGGCAAGCTAGAGACCAAGCGCAACTTTATAGATCATGTATCAGAATAGAAAGTAATCATAAAATAGTGAGTGTCTTGTTGTCATCTTCGATCTTTGAATTTGAGTTGCTTTGTATTTTGAGTGGGGCTAAACATAGGCAGTGGAATGAAAATATGTGTTTATTACATTTTAAGGTGGCTCCATCAGCTATGGTTACTTTTGCACCGAATTCCTAACACGTGGCAGTGGATGTGTGTTGATAAGAAAAGAAAATCTGCCAATTAAAGCTCATGATAATATTTACTAATTTGTCAAATAATCATTAGGTTTTATCAAATCACTGAAAAAGTATGTGTACCATACTCCATTTTTTTAAAACTAATTTTTAAGCTGCATATATATGTTTTGACGTTCCTACAAATGCATCAAAGCTGATTTTGAAATTGCAATTAAATAAGTGCGAAAACTGGAGTGAGACGCTTACAAATGCTTTATTGATCACATACAAGTAATAGATAGAATATAATTATGTGATATTAAGTATCTTGTTGTCATCTTCTATCTTAAAATTTCAGTTGCCTTTTGAGTGTGGCTACTATCAGGTCATGCGGAATGAACTTTCCCTGACCTTCAGAGCTGATCTTGAAGGGGCATATTAGAAATGAGTGCGAAGATTGTGGCAAGCTAGAGACCAAGCGCAACTTTATAGATCATGTATCAGAATAGAAAGTAATCATAAAATAGTGAGTGTCTTGTTGTCATCTTCGATCTTTGAATTTGAGTTGCTTTGTATTTTGAGTGGGGCTAAACATAGGCAGTGGAATGAAAATATGTGTTTATTACATTTTAAGGTGGCTCCATCAGCTATGGTTACTTTTGCACAGAATTCCTTACACGTGGCAGTGGATGTGTGTATTGATTAGAAAAGAAAATCTGCCAATTAAAGCCCATGGTAAAATTTACTAATTAGTCAATTAATCATAAGCATATACATGTAATTATGTGATAGTATTAAGTATCTTGTTGTCATCTTCTATCTTAAAATTTCAGTTGCCTTTTGAGTGTGGCTAATATCAGGTCATAAGGAATGAACTTTCCCTGACCTTCAGAGCTGATCTTGAAGGACATTATCTGAAATGAGTGCAAAGAGACCCAACTTCCCAAGTGCAGCTTTATTGATCATGTATCAGAATAGAAAGTAATCATGCAATAGTGAGTGTCTTGTCAGCTATCTTTGAGTTGCTTTTTTGAGTGGGGCTAATTCCAGGTCCTGTAGAAAATCACACCATTATGATTTGTTGTTAAATGAGAATTAAACAGATTTTCTGTTTTCCAAATATTATATTTAAATTTAAATTTAAAGTGTCAAAAGTGCCACCTATTTCACAGTATTAGGGATCCTTAAGGTGTGTTTCTAGATCCTACCTTGAGCATCAATGCACTGGCAGTCAGATGACTAGGAAGCTTCCTTATGTGAACATTGTGTAACGTTTATAGTCAAATGGAGACTTTAGGCTAACTTTATTAGGCTTACCAGTTGATCACCGCTATGTATACCGGTAATGTTTTGCATATCAACTTGGGACTTAGGAGCCAACTGTGATCAGGTCCTCAGTTTGCTAGGACCAGATGATAAGAACACGTTCATATGTGTAAATTGTGTAAACTAAAGTTTGCAAGTCAAATACTTTAGGCCAATGTTTGCTCTGTTTCCAGGTAAACTTATATGCCATGATAGGCCAATGTGTAATGTTTTGCATATCAATTATTGACTTATGGGCAATTATAATCAGGTCCACAGTTGGCTTGGGTCAGATGACCAGGAAGCATCCTCACGTGTAAATTGTGTAAACTGAAGTTTGTAGGTCAAATGGGGACTTTTGGCCAACTTTACTTGGCTCATCAGTTGATCAGGGCATGATGACTCGTCAAAGGACCGCTATGTATAATGCAGGGCTTTTCAACCTGCGGCCCTCGGGACCATTTTGTGCAGCCCGCGAGACCTTCATGACAAAATAGTTTTAAAGCTATCAATCAATAATATGCAAATTTCATGTTCATTAAATCGACATCCATGTATTTTTGGTATTTGCAATACTACTCGTATGCATGCCCCCTTTTTATGACAGAAAATGGCAAAAAATACATTTGGCTTGAAAATAAGTTGCACAAAGATATTTCCCCTTGAACCTGGTTCACACGATTGCAGCCCGCGGTTGTTGAAAAGCCCTGGTATAATGTTTTGCATATCAACTTGGGCCTTACTAGCCAACTGTGATGAGGTCCTCAGTTTGCTAGGACCAGATGATGAGGAAGCATCAACATGTGTTAATTGTGTACTAAAGTTTGCAGGTCAAATGGGGACTTGGCCAACCAACTTTGCTAGGTTCCCCAGTAGAGTTATTATTATATAGGCCATGATTGGCAAATCATACTGTTTTGCATATCAAGTGGTGACTTATGGGCAATTTTAATCAGGTCCTCAGTTGGCTTGGGTCAGATGACCAGGAAGCATCCTCACGTGTACATTGTGTAAACTGAAGTTTGCATGTCAAATGGAGACTTTTGACCAACTTTACTGTTGCTAAGCAAAACATTAAATACAAATATATTACTTAGTGGTCCTTTGACGAGTCATCATGGTCCTGATGAACTGGTGAGCTGAGTAAAGTTGGCCTAAAGTTCCCATTTTACCTGTAAACTTTAGTTTACACAATGTACACATTAGTGCCCTGCGGGGCAAGACTTTCTTCTACCCCGACCCGGCACTACCCCAGTTTCATCAGCCCCGACCCGTAATTTTTCACCCTACCCAGAAAGTTTTTTTCTTGGACCAGACCGGACTGGACCGGGCATTTTTGCAGGGGTGTGATTTCTCTGGTTTTCTGGATTTTGAAATTTGATTTTTGTTTTTGTGGATTTTGTTGGTGTTGATTTTTTAATTTCTTTCTCTTAAAAGTGTTTAAAGCCTCTCCAAATGTCTAGTAAAATCCATAAAAGGGGTGGGGTTACCCCTTTCCTGGACCCCGGCGGTGAGGATGCTCGCTTCGCTCTATATTTGGATCTTCCTGGATTTTTTTCCAACCCTCAATCACACCCCTGATTTTTGTCACGGCCCGTAAACGTATGTCTATTTTGAAAATTATGCGTAAAATCACAATTTACATTCTGTAATAGGCAGTTTTTATTCTGAAATAAGCATATTCAACAAAAAAATAAATTACAACAATTTCAACGGAATACATCCATTGTGAAATGCTGATGGTTTTTATTTAGTTTTGGGGTGGTTATATTGAGTTTGGACTAATTTTGTTTAAAAATCAAAATTTACCCGAATGCAAATTCAACCCGCCCATGGACTGCCCCGAAAATGTTTGCCCCGACCCGGACAGGACTGTAAATTTGACTAAAAATCCTTACCCGACTTGGGTTTTGGTCCAGGTCGGTCCGGGGACATTCGGGGTTTCTGGGTGTTTCGTATGGCTCTAGTACACGATGCTTCCTCAACATCTGGTCCTAGCCAACTGAGGTTCTCATCACCCCAGAATCCACAGTGATATTTATTTTCTATTTTCTTGTTGCAGATACTTCCTGTAACTTGTTCGAAATCATGGTAAGTTTGTTTTTGTATTCATTGAACATTTGTTTGAAAATAATTACCATATGAATTGAAAAACAATTTGCAGGGACATGCTATAACTCAAGTCTGCTATGTACAATCATGGGGTGAGGCTACATGCTCTTGAGATGCATTACTTAAGGGAGCATTTATGATAAATGGGATTTTGTACACTGCTTGTTTTGAAATTAAAGGCCAAAAGTGATTTCTGCATAATTTTGTCAATCATTTGTGACTCGACACAGTCAAATGAGGTGGATGTCGGCATAATTTAATCATTTTGAATTATAACAACATGTTATTTTGATTTAATGTGTTTATATCATGTGAAATGAATATATGCCAAATTTGACTTGCATCTCCAATTCCTTTCCCGAGAATTACAACTTTTCTTTCATTTTTCTATTTATCGGAGTCGACACCAATTAATTACAAGGGTGCTGAATTCTGCACCATCTGTTGTAATCCTTGACCATTAAAAGATGTACGCTTTTAAAAATGATCGTTTAGGTATTTAAAAGTGTTAAAGCGACTACGACGTGAAAATGTCAATTAGCCTCATCCCCAGTGTGCTTTTACCAAAATGTGGATTTTCTTCATTTTCCAGGGGGGGTTGTCATGTTTGTGCTTTTTTTTCTTCATAGATTTTTGAATTTCATCACATTTTGAGTGTAATCAGTGGATAAACCCAAGATAAAAATATGAAGATATTGTCAAATGCCCCTTTAACTCTCAAGAGCACATAACTTTGAATTTCCAATTCAAGGCATTCCAGAAAAGCAATCTGAAATTTATCATAACTCTGGAAAGGAATGTAATAAATTAATGATTTTGGTATCAAAATGATCCTAGACTTGTGGAGAATGCATTACAGGTATTAACAAAATCTGAAGTTGGTCAACGCACATCATCATCAGCCTCATTTACCCGCGTTGGGTCACATTTATTATTCTAGAAAATATTTTTGAATAACATGCTCCCTTAAAGATAAAGTTGAGTTCTGGTCATGTGATTGCATTGTGAAAGAAACGGTGTGGAATCTATCAGAAAAGGTTGATCATCTAGTATATAAGTATTCGTGTGTATTGCAAGGTTCTGGAATCATCAAAATGATGAGACATTTGGCCAAAGCTTGGCAAAGTTACAATCACTGTACACAGAATGATGTATATGGGACTACACGAGCACATGGCGAAAAAAACCTACCCCCCGATTTTTACGTATTTTATGTCATATTTAGAATATGAAGGCATTTGAAGAGCCATGCTTTTCAGGGAACATGTTTAATCTGATGTTCTTCCACAATGATAACGCTCACAAATTATATTTTACCTCTTCCCAGAACTCAACCTTCTCTTTAAGGAAATGCTCTACCCTATTGGTCATTCAGTCACAAACAAAATATGATAAGCATGGTCTAGTGTGAAGGTTTAATGACAACTAAGTGTGTATTCCTTTTGTTTACACCAATCCGGCCAAGCCATTATTACTGTGGTGTCCCCGCTGTCAAACTGCTGTGTCCCCGCTGTCAAACTGCTGTGTCCCCGCTGTCAAACTGCTGTGTCCTGAGAGAGGGGGTTCATATCCTTTCATGGGATTGATGCATACATAATACAACACAATTGATCTATTGCAATGTGCAATCACGTATTAATTTGCAGAATCAAAATGTACCGTGCTGATTCAGTTGTGGTTCCGTCAACAGAGGGCCAAATACAGTAAACGCTCGACGGGTTGGTGTATAGAATGCATAACATGCACTTCAAACATCTGCTTTATTATTTTTAATTATAGGTATTGAAATGTATAGAGCATTTCATGACTGACCAACATTTTAATGCTCTTCACTTTAATTATTTTAAGAACCATATGACTTGCAAAAGTATAACTGTAATATTTAAATTTGTTGTCACCGCCCTTTAAATCTTTCACAGAAAGTTTCACTGAAACTATAAGTACTGTTAGGCTTTGACGAACGACCATATGCTTTGGGTAGTTTAGTCCGTTACCTTAAGCTTTCTGTTTATTTGATAAACTTATACTGACTGGTGATGAAACATTGCCATTTTGATCTCCTGCTGTATTACTGAGAAATTGCTTTCAAAAAGCTGATTAAATATGATTCAGTTTCATTAGAGTTCTGCTGTCCCATCACTTTGGATGTTACTAAATACTGTACTAACCCCATTATAGTCCCACCTAAATTTACACTGGAATGAACTTGAATTTAGAGGGTGGGATCAAAATCCCATTTTGATCCTAACAAAAAAAAACACAAGCATCAAAATGTCAGCCTTTTCTGACGTAAATGAATTCCAGATATTTTCAAGTGTCAAATGAGGTGTGTGATTAACAAAGATCTGCAAATGAACTGAAGCATAATCACAAGAGAAACTACCAAAACAGTAATAATAGCAAAAACTGCTTGTAACTAGAATTGTCTTCCAGCAAAGAGCTTCTAAGGTGGGATTATAATTGAACATGGGTCTACTCAGGTCAGTATGGCAATAGTCCATAGAATAGATGAAGTCCAGGCAATATCAGCATTACATCTGTGAGAAATTTCTGAAACTTTTGCATGTTGAAAGTACATGTAGGTGTACATGTAGATCATATCGAAGATCTCTATCTTGGTTGCAGTTAATCTTGACTTGAATCAATACCTCATCAAATCATTGACTTGCATGTATTATACAGGAACGATCAAGAAGGCGGGTTTCCCCAGAGCAAGTGGCAAAGAAGTGGTGTCAAATATCACAGGATCAGTCAGGGTTTCAGAAGAAATACATCAACCAATACATTGGTATTTTTTTATCACTGGCATTGTCCCTTTAATGCCATTTTCATCTTCATCTATATTTTGGTTTGTTAATTTCCTAAAACTTCATATATGTTTTGGTTTGGTTCCAAAACTTCGTTATTTTGGTTTGTTTCCTAATTTCTTCGTGTTTTTTGGAAGTTCTCTGAATCTTCATTGATGCGTTGTTTTTTTAGGCAAAAAAAAAAGAGGTTCGTCTCAAGTTCCACAGGTTCAAAACCCAAAGCGCTATGCATTTTTGTTTGTTTTTTGGTTTAGTCTAAAAAAGTTATGCGGGAGTGTCGTGGTCGAGTGGTTTAAGGCGCTTGACTGGAGATGCACTAATATCCTTTGGCAAGATATTAACCTGCACTTGCTACTCTCCACCCAGGTGTTAAATGGGTACCCAGCAGTAGGATGCGGCCGTCATTGTTTGTCAAACAGTTTTTTGAGCATCAAGTAACGCCTGGCTGGAATGCTCCCCAGGGAGTGGAGATCGTGCACAGTGTGTGCGGGCAAGCACTGAATCCTATGACCGGGCTAATAGTATATTTGTAAAGCGCTTAGAGACATTTGTATTTAAGCGCTATATAAAAGCTTAATATTATTATTATTATGCGCTCGTGGAAATTCCTTTTTTTATTGCATTTTTAGCCCACTTTTTTTTCTATTTTTTTGCTGCTTTGTGGCCATATTTTTATTTTTGCATATCAACTGGGGACTTAAGAGCCAACTGTGATCAGGTCCTCAGTTTGCTAGGACCAGATGATAAAGACGCAGTCATATGTGTAAATTGTGTAAACTAAAGTTTGCAAGTCAAATAGAGACTTTAGGCCAAGGTTTGCTCTGTTTCCAGGTAAACTTATATGCCATGATAGGCCAATGTGTAATGTTTTGCATATCAATTATTGACTTATGGGCAATTTTAATCAGGTCCACAGTTGGCTTGGGTCAGATCATGGACCTATTACGGATGGACATTCAACGTGATTCTTTCTTTGATCCAATGATAGTCACCGCCTTCTGATTATGTGCATCTTAATGAGAACATTCGGCTGTTTTAACAATAACGACTGCGTAAGCATTTTCGGGCATTGACAAAGGAGCAGTTTCCCTCTCTTGGGTTTTGTTTGGATGGTGTGCTCTGTAAGAGTATGTCTTCAATAAAAACATCCCCAATGGGGAGCAGCAAAGTTGAAAAGCAGACGATTTTGGTGATATGAAATGTATTATTACTGATTCGCACACTTTCGCACACACCCATGACCCTATAAAACAATTAGAAGGCTATGATCTTTATAAGCCCCGTGTGTTATAATTCTGGAATATTATGAGGAAATTGGGGAAAACGGGATTTTAAATCACAAACAATCCAAACAAAACCTATCTGGTAATATCAACATGTTTTTCAAAAATAGAACACAGTATATGGAATAACAATTTCCGATTATAGGCCAGAACTGCACATCGATTTTCCATGATTTAGGCGAGTTATTATCTTCTGCGCATGTAGATTAACATGTGTAAAATCACTATCTTGATTCTGTCCCGGCTTTTTGGCGGCGACCATGATGAGATCAAAGTGAAGAAACATTTACGGAATGTTATTGAGACGACATTGACGTAGACAATCACAATGAATTTGTTAAGAAAACGATGAATGTCCATCCGTAATAGGTCCATGGTCAGATGACCAGGATCGACGCATCCTCATGTGTACATTGTGTAAACTGAAGTTTGTAGGTCAAATGGGGACTTTTGGCCAACTTTACTTAGATCTGTGTTTTGGTTTGTTTCCTTATATCAATGCTTTGGTTTGTTTACTGACATCCATGTTTTGGTTTGTTTCCTTATATCCATAATTTGTTTCCTTATTTCCATAGTTTGTTTCCTTATATCCATAGTTTGTTTCCTTACATCCATGTTTTAGTTTGTTTACTGACATCCATGTTTTGGTTTGTTTACTGACATCCATGTTTTGGTTTGTTTACTGACATCCATGTTTTGGTTTGTTTCCTTATATCCATAGTTTGTTTCCTTACATCCATGTTTTAGTTTGTTTACTGACATCCATGTTTTGGTTTGTTTACTGACATCCATGTTTTGGTTTGTTTCCTTATTTCCATAGTTTGTTTCCTTATATCCATAGTTTGTTTCCTTACATCCATGTTTTGGTTTGTTTACTGACATCCATGTTTTGGTTTGTTTACTGACATCCATGTTTTGGTTTGTTTCCTTATATCAATGTTTTGGTTTGTTTCCTTACATCCATGTTTTGGTTTGTCCCCCAACACAGACGTGAAGGTTTGCTCCCTTAAATTGATGTTTTAGTTTTGGTTTGTTTTCTTACATTGTTTTGGTTTGTTTCCTGACACATGTATAAGTTTTGCTTCCTTTCATCGATGTGTTGGTTTGTTTCCACCGTCCATGTTTTGGTTTGCTTCCTTACATCTATGTTTAGGTTTGTCCCCTAATGTATACGTTAAGGGTTGTTTTACAATCAGGGTACATCTTTCGGGGGCTAATTCACCCCGAGCCCCCGTGTATTTTTTTCGCTGTTGCTGAAGTCCACAATGTGATCCATAAAAATAATATATGGACTTCCTCAAAAATGGTATTACCATTATGCCAACTTATAGGCCACCAGTAGCACTACCTACAGGTACAAAGATCTGTTTGACATCTTTGATAAATAACAAAAATATGTACCTACTGGTATGTGCATGAATGTTAATATTTGTGTGAATAAAACTCTGTCAAAATCAACATTTAGGTATCACCTACTAGTCCATAATAGAAACTGAAGCACGGTAGTTAATAACTAAAAAACATGAATATATTTGGTTATTTGGTAATGTGCTCCATTGATTTGAAATTTTGTGACGCATTCCGTCAAAAAATGTCCTCTCCGAAATCACTTCAATTAAACTCCAAAATTAAATGAACAAAATGGTTAATGACATTTTGTTTATAAACTCTTATCCAAGTTATATACATTTATGTTAAGCCGCTAGACAAAGTGTTTGAAGAATGTCCTATGCCAACCGTGCTCTTAGAGTGTGCAAGTTGCTGACGTGTCCAGCTTGGCATACCAAAATGCGGTCGGCATAGATGACATTTTGCCCTCTGTAGACCGTGCCCCTTGCCCCATGGGGTCAAGGGGCTATGCGTATGCCAAATACTGTAAAAGGATTTAATTTCATAGGTTGTTTTTTTTTCGCGAATTTAGAAAAAGCAGGATTTGGCGAGAGTTTTAAATTTGCGAATACAGAAAATTTACTGTTAGTTTTAATGTAAATTTTGCGAGGGATTTAATTTCGCGAATTTTATACCCTCACAAAATTAAATCCTTTTACAGTATGAGCTCTGTAGTTTTGCAATTTTTATGCTAGAGGTGGTTATACAAAGAGTCTTCAGAAGGAGGAGAAGATCGAGAAGACTAAACACCCTTCATAGCATAAGATCAGGGTGCAAAATAAGGAGTCTGAAGGGCACACCATTTTAAGGCAGTTATTAAAGGGCGCATCAATTTAGAAGGCAAAAATATTAAAAGTATAGCAAAACAATATGGTAACTTCTGGGGCATCAAGGCAACTGGTAGTGGCACCGACGGCAATTGCCTTTGATGCCTTCGGTTATTTTGCACCCTGCATAAGATCTATGCCGGGTTTCACCCAGGCAAAATAAGGAAGTGTTATTACCTGAATAACTCATATCTGCTCTGCCCCAATCTACCTTTGGATTAAATAAGGATTTCATGTGTTGTCTTCTGCACAGGTTATGGTCTCTTTGCAACCAGAGATTTCTCCAAAGGCGATTTCTTATTGGAATATAGAGGGGTACACAGACCTGATACAGCTGCTGAAACAGATGATGTTGATAACACCTATGTGTTTGAGTACAGACATAATGGGAAAGATATGCTGTAAGTTTTTAAACTAATTTAAAGTAATCTTGTTATTATTATATAGCCAGTTGTTGATTCAACACAATTTCAGCATTGGGAGCTGCCAAGAAGCCAATCTCAACAATCAATGATTTGCATTAAAATGTGTAGCTAATTAGGCAAATATCAACAATCAATGGTTTGCATCAAAATGTGTAGGCAAATGTGGATATATTACACATGAATGTAATGAGTGTGACTCTCCACTTTTGAATAATTGAAAGTTATTTTTCAATGCAAGGAGTAGCAGTTAGAAATCACCAGTGAAATGGAATTCTACATCCTCACAATTTGTTATTGATTATGAAGAACATCACAAATTCACTTGCATAGTGCATATAACTAACCATTGGTTAATTAATGGTTCAAGTTTCGGGTCAAGCAACTGTTTGAATTATGGTATACCATCTAGGTTTTGTGTTGCGATCGGTCAGTGGTTCAAAACCAAGATAGCGTGACCAAATTGACCAGCAATGACACCTTTTGTAATGTGCACTACAACATTGAATAACAAGAAATACTAAGGTCGACTTGTAAAATTTTTGTTGTTTTTTTGTTGACAGAACAACACTTTGTATGAGTTTTTCTTGTATTCAAGAGTAGTAAAACATAATAACCTGTGGTCCAGTGTTTTTACACAGTTTGGGTTTACTTAAAGATGAAGTTGAGTTCTGGTCATGCGATTGCATTGTGAAAGAAACGGTGTGGAACCGACCAGAAAAAACGTTTATCATCTAGCATAGAAGAATTTGTGTGTATTGCAAGGTTCTGGAATCATCAAAATGATACGAAATTTGGCCAAGTCTTGGTAAAGTTACAAACACTTGCACAGAAAGATGTATATGGGACTACACGAACACGTGGCGTAAAAAGCCGGCCCCGATTTTTACGATGTTACATGCATATTTAGAATATGAAGGCACTTGAAGAGCCATGCTTTTCAGGGAACATGTCTTAACTGATTTTCTTCCACACTTGCATAATAAGAATGAGTTATGCTCTCAAATTATTTTTCACCTCTCCCAGAACTCAACCTTCTCTTTAACTCACAAATGCTACATGTAAATCGAAATCAACTGGTATTAAACAAGGTTTCATTGTGTTTACCTGCTGATTAATGTTCTAAATAAGAGCATGTTAGAATCTGTGAATACCCCTTTAAATAATTTTAAGAAAATCTATCAAAATTTACTTTCTTTCCTTATGTTTTGGTCAAAAGGATCGACGCCACATGCCCTAACTCCTGCCTTGCTCGATATATCAACGACTGCCACAAAAGACCCAACTCCATTATGAAGAAGTTCTCTCTCTCAGGAATGATACATCTCTGCTTGTATACTTTATCCAATATCAAAATTGGAGAAGAAATCAGGTACGACTATGGGATGCTGGATATGCCATGGCGACAGGTACCGGTATGTACCATTTCTTTCTAATTTGTATCTTATACTTAGACACATAGGCTATCCTTCATCTAATTCATCTTCATCTGTACGTAGCGACAGGTTTATACCATTAATTAGAATGGTCCTTATAATAATTGGGCAGTGTTATTATTAATGTCATGTTTAAGGATATTCCCTGAGTTGGACCACCTCTTAATGACATACATGTAGTAGATATGCCCAAGAAAACCTCATTTCCAAAATGTCAGTTATGCATTAGTGTGTGCATTACATTGCTCCATATCCTACAGCGTGTTTTCTCTCGGGTCCAAGAGAAACTCAAACATGGTGATGTTCTGTCGCTATAGAATTGTCAAAATTCTAATTGTCTATATAACTCTAAAAGTCTTGTTTTAGCTCATCCGGCCCAAAGGGCCCGATGAGCTTATGCCATGGCGTGGCGTCCGTCGTCCGTTCGTCCGTCCGTCTACAGTTTTCAAAATGCTTCTTCTTCGTTATTTTTCAACCGATTTTGATTCTGATTGTTTCATATGATAGGGCTAGGACGGGAATTTAAAAATTCGACACAGAATCGTCAAATTCATTATCTATGCTAATTTATGCAAATTGATTCGAAATCACAAAAAATGCTTCTTCTCCTTCATTTCTCGACCGATTTTGATTTGGTTTGCTTTATCTGGTAGAGCTAACTTTGGTACACTAAATTTCTACACAGAATTTTGAAATTGTTCTCCATTAATTAATTATGGTAATTTATGCAAATTTATTCCAAAAATAACAAAAATTGCTTCTCCCTCATTTCTTGACCGATTTTGATTTGGTTTGCCTTATTTGGTAGAGCTAAATTTGGAACACTAAAATTATACACAGAATTTTGAAATTGTTCTCCATTAATTAATTATGGTAATTTATGCAAATTTATTCCAAAAATAACAAAAATTGCTTCTCCTTCATATTTCGACCGATTTTGATTTGGTTTGCTTTATATCGTAGAGCTAACTTTGGTACACTAAACTTCTACACAGAATTTTGAAATTGTTCTCCATTAATATTTATGGTAATTTATGCAAATTTATTCCAAAAATAACAAAAATTGCTTCTTCTCCCTCATTTCTTGACCGATTTTGATTTGGTTTGCCAAATTTATTCCAAAAATAATTTAAAAATCACAAACCCTTCCAGGGCATCAAATTTTTATTTTTTGACCAGTTCAAAAGTGTACCACATAAAATTTATGATATTTGTTGTTGCGAGATGCGGATGAGCGCTACATCATTGACGTTCTGGTTATTGAATTTGCAACGTAATTAGCCAAAAATAATCTATAAACTTTTCACCTGACCCTCCCTGCAAGATATGTGATCAAGGGGAAAATGCGATGTACAATGTGAATTGTGAAACCTTTTTATAAAAACAAAATCTGTTGACACAAAAACCCTGATAGCACAAAGTAAATATCTGGCCGAACCATGTATTTTGTATGCAATTTTAAGTGGATAACACAAAATCCTTATAACACAAACAAAATATTGTGGTCCTACTGATTTTGTGTTAAAGAGGTTCCGCTCCGAGGTTCAGCTGTATCATGTTTACATGTCCTACCTTTGTATGATGCTGAATTATATTTCTTGGATTCTTGATATCTTGTAGTAATGCTTTATTATCCCCTCGCCGACAAAGTCGGAGGGGATATAGTAACGCTGCTGTCCGTCCGTCCTTCCTATTAACAATTTTGGTTTCCAATCGATAACTTCAATCCTCTCTCTCTCTCTCACATGGTGCAACCGCAAGCCTACTGTATAACTTCAGTAATGTTTGACAGAATTTAATGAAATTTGATATCAAGGTACATGATATTAAAATACAGGCTAAGTTCGATTTCGGCCAAGCAGATACTTCAAGTGCATTACAGATATCAGAAGTAGGTGCACTTTATAATAGTGGTGGGCTATACAGGGGGTCAAAATCCTTAAGGTTTCTGCTCATTTGGAGGGGCATATCATACCAAGCATTTCGACACCTTTCTTTAAAAAATCGGTTAAAAAATGAGAAGGTGCAAGCCAAAAACGACTTGCGAGGCCAAGGTGGGATAGGAGAGTACGTTAATTGACCCCGGGCTCAAGTAAATTCTATTTCTGCTCATTTTGATAATTTAAAAATCAATTTAAGATCTTTAGATGCCCTGTCTCATAGATTAGTGGTAAATAAAGGTACCTTGACAGTTAAAAATAAATGTCATGTTTTAGCTCGATTTTGTGTAAAAGAGATTCCACTGTACGACAAAAAATCAGTTTAAATATGTTAAAGGGGGGTGCCAACGTTCAAAGTGTGCAAAACATTATGCAAAGATCATGAAAGTACAATTTTTGGGGAAAGGAAAGAAGTCATAAGTTCCATATCTGACCTCAAATTTGACCAAAAGTGCTGCTCAATAGTTAACAGGAAAGCTACGCAATTTATTGGTCAGAATTACCACAACTTGGTCAAAATTGTGGTCATTCTTACCTACCGTTAGTTTGTAGATTCTTCATCTTGATATTTTTATGTAAGTTTTTTTTTTTTTTATTGTGACCAAAAGTGCCAAAATCTGCCTTTTGTCGCACTTTTTGGTTTAAAAAAAAATAAAACTTTTATTATCCCCTCGCCGACGAAGTCGGAGGGGATATAGTAACGCTGCCGTCCGTCCTTCCTTCCATGCGTGCGTCCGTCCGTGCGTGCGTCCGTTCGTAACAAATTTGGTTTCCGATCGATAACTTCAGTAATGTTTGACAAATTTTAATGGAATTTGATATGAAGGTACATGATATCAAAATACAGGCTAAGTTCGATTTCGGAGTATGTACCTAGGTCAAAGGTCATAGCTCATTAAATATGCAAATCTGGTTTCCATTCGATAACTTGAGTAATGTTTGACGAATTTTAATGAAATTTGATATGAAGGTTCATGGTATTAAAACAAAGTCTAAGTTCGATTTCGGAGTATGTAGGTCAAAGGTCATAGCTCATTAAATATGCAAATCTGGTTTCCATTCGATAACTTGAGTAATGTTTGACGGATTTTAATGAAATTTGATATGAAGGTACATGGTATCAAAATACATGTACAGCCTAATTTCGATTTCTGAGTATGTAGGTCAAAGGTGAAAGGTCATAGCTCATTAAATATGCAAAAACACCTACCGATAATTATATATGTGAAAATCCTTGCCTAGAAATATAATAATATAGTCCAATGGAGGTAACTTGTTCTGACGTATATAGGCCATTTGTACCCTGCGAGGGATGCTACGCTTTGCGTTGACTTGTTTAAAAATGAATCTCATCTTACTACAGAATCAAAGTTTTATGTCTTTGATTGAGTTTGGAATTACACACCATGGATAGTGGCAATTGGCCATTGTAGTGGCATTCAAATTTAGCGATTTGTTAATATTACCAATTGATGTTCGAAAATGCATTTAAAAAAAATTGTGAATTGTCTTGCTCGCGAAATTGAAATGCATGCAAAACTTTTGCATATTATGGCTAATTCTTAATTTCTAAACTCATGAATTGTTTCCGTTTCCGATAATTTCAGGTGGGAGTTCTGGATGCTGCACCATCTGGCTCAAATGTTCACTGGACCGGTGATGACGACACTCCTGTCGCATCTGAACCATCTGGAGATGACAACACTCCTGTCGCATCTGAACCATCTGGAGATGACAACACTCCTGTCGCATCTGAACCATCTGGAGATGACGACACTCCTGTCGCATCTGAACCATCTGGAGATGACGACACTCCTGTCGCATCTGAACCATCTGGAGATGACGACACTCCTGTCGCATCTGAACCATCTGGAGATGACGACACTCCTGTCGCATCTGAACCATCTGGAGATGACGACACTCCTATCGCATCTGAACCATCTGGAGATGGCGACACTCCTGTCGCATCTGAACCATCTGGAGATGACGTCACTCCTGTCGCATCTGAACCATCTGGAGATGACAACACTCCTGTCGCATCTGAACCATCTGGAGATGACGACACTCCTGTCGCATCTGAACCATCTGGAGATGACGACACTCCTGTCGCATCTGAACCATCTGGAGATGACGACACTCCTGTCGCATCTGAACCATCTGGAGATGATTCCGATAGTGATTATGAAGCCGAATCTGATCCAGAAGGTAGTAGCAGTGATGAGGCTGATTTCATTCCATTTCGGTTTGTACGTGGACGTCAAAGTAACTCTGTGGCAGTTTCTGTCAGTGATAATAAGGAGAGTGAAGCCATGCCTGTTGACCATTCAGTACCTAATACCTCACCTGCCCATGCCTCTGCAAGTGTTCAAAGTGCAAAAGTCTCAAGCTCCAGTTGCAGTATTAATGTGATGACCACTTCAAACAACAACTGTAGAAAGTGGGACAAACCTCAGTACTGTAAATTTTGTAGTCAACCACAAAAGAAACTGCCGAGGCATCTGCTTACACCACAACATGTCAACGAGACTGAGGTTCAGCAATGGATTACAACTAAAGACATGAAAGAAAAGGCAAACTTGCTAGCTAAAATGAGAAATTACGGAAACTATCGTCACAATGTCAAAGTCCTTCAAGAAAATAAAGGTACCTTGATTGTTGCATACAGACCGAAATATGATGTGGATCCAGAAGAATATTTGCCATGTAGTCATTGTTATGCTTTCTATTCCAAGGATGATTTGTACAGGCATGTTCATAGATGTAAATTGCGACCAGATGTTGAGGATGAGGATGAGACCTGTGAACCACCCAAGAAGAAAAAAAGAACCTTACATGTTCAAACTGGTAGAATGATGCTTCCAGGCCCATCAGGAGTAAGCCCAAAGGTGCACATGATATTATCAATGGGAGTCGATGATGATATATTGAGAGTTGTGAAATCAGATAGATTAATGCAGCAAGTAGCAGAGAGGCTGACATTGAAGCATGGGCATGACAAAGACCAGTATTCATATATACGGCAAAAATTGCGTGAACTTGCACGACTGGTTCGTGAGTACAGAAAATTGAATGATCACCCATCGGCTTCATTGGTAGATTTGATTTGTCCTACCAAATTTAATGAGGTCATAGCTGCAACTAGGAAGGCTGCAGGATTTAATGAGGATACACATTTGTACACAACACCTAGCCTGGCACTGAAAGTCGGATATACACTGGTGACGGCTGCCAAAGTCCTTATGGGAAATGCTCTGTTGCAAGCAGATGCTGGTTTGGAAAAGAAATGCAAACAGTTCATCAAATCATATACTCTCAAGTGGGAAGCAGAAGTAAGCACACATGCACTGCGTACATTAAAAGTAAACAAGAGAAATACATCAAGGCTGCTTCCTTTGACAACAGATGTTGTTGCACTGTCCAATTATGTGAGAAAAGAAACAAAAGAGGGAAAACAGAAGCTGAACAGCTGCAGTAGTGATGAGACCCTTGACAGATGGAAACAGTTGGCTGAGGTTACCCTGACCCAGGTGTGTGTTTTCAACAGGAAGCGTCCGGGAGAAGTTTCAAAGATGCCCCTCAGTGATTACAAGTGTATCACAAAAGGAGAAGGTGGAATATTTGGTGAAGGCCTAACCAAATGGGAAAAGGCGTTGTGCAATGTGGTATGGAGGGTGGAGATTAATGGGAAATGCAATAACACTGTACCCGTTTTGCTAACAGATGACATGAAAGGCAGCATTGACTTGTTGATGGAGAAAAGGTCACAAGTAGTCAATGATGGAAATCCCTACTTGTTTGCAAACCCCGATGGAAGAGGCCACTTGAGAGCAACTGATACAGTGCGAAATCATGCCCAAAAGTGTGGAGCAAAGTATCCAGATCAGCTTAGATTGACAAAACTCAGGAAGCACATTGCTATCAGCTCTCAGATCATGAATTTGAAGGATAATGAAGTGGACATTTTAGCCACCTTCATGGGCCATGACATAAGAACCCACAGAGCCTACTACCGCCTGCCAGATGCGTCACTGCAAGTAGCAAAGATTTCTAAAGTACTCTTCAGCATGGAGAAGGGAGACCTAAAGGCAATGGCAGGAAAGACGTTGGATGATGTTCGTGTAGATGCAGATGAAGGTATGACTATTTTTTATGTTTTGTGCTAGATAGAATGGCTGAGAATATGCCATACCATTTTCATTTCCTTCTACTTTTATCTGAAGTGATATCTGATTGGTTAGTGAGATCATAACGGTTTCTAGTTTGAGATTACATTAGGCCAGAAAACTTTTATGTTACATCTCAATCATTCATTTCACACTCTCATACAACACAGTTTTTATATTGTATAATTTCCTTAGTTTTGTATGCTTGCTATATCCTTCAGTTTGTGAAGTTCCATGCTTTTGGTAAGCAAACTGGGATGTCTTCATTAGTACCTCCAGTTTTAATAAGAATTGATCCGAGATACAATATATGGGAAGCTGCCAACATTTCAAATACTTGAATATGTGATTTGATTTTTGTGTCGCCTTACTGAACGTTCATGGTGGCACATACTAATCCAAATTATCTATGTCCGTCTTTCCATTAACCGATTCGGTTAACGTTTTCGGTTAACCCTTCTAAAAATGCTCCGCAGGCTAAACGCTATGCTTGATTTACTCCAAAACTTGGTAGGATGATCCGCAGGTTAAACGCTATGCCCGATTTACTTCTAACTTGGTAGGGTGATAGAGTGAGGTGCCACAATATCATGTGTTGCTTTGAGCTGTATTATTTGCATATTCATGAATTTCAATTAGCTTATTTGCAATGCAATTTAGGTTAACCTTAAAAAAAATGCTCTGCAGGCTAAACGCTATACCTGATTCATTTGAAACCTGGTAGGGTGACAGACTGAGGTGCCAAGATGTTGTGTGATGCTTTTCATTGCATTATTTGCATAATCATGACATTTAATGAGCTAATTTGCATATTTTGATATATTTTGGATACTCATGTGTTTTAAAAAAATGATGACACTTGCAGAATTGTCTCTCTAAATACACTTTGTATTGAAGAGTAGTTGTGGTACCAGCTGTGCTGTTTACATGAAAAGCAAAACAGGGATGACTATCCACAGCTGTCTGCTATGAACTTACCCTTGCAAAGATTATAATGTACATGTATGTTATTTTTCACCTGCTCTTGTTAAATCTGTGTTTGTTTTTTGTTTTTCAGAATGCAACATAGATCCAGATGTTGATGATGATCCTGACAACGAAGTGAACAGGCCCGATGATGCTGTTTTGATGGATGAGATGTCAGACAAAGAAAATGAAGGTGTGAATGAATTACTTTGTTATATCCTTTGTTAGGCCTCCGTTACGAAGTAGCCGGAGGCATTATGTTTTCGGGTTGTCCGTCCGTCCGTCCGTCCGTCCCGTTCTCGTGATCGCGTTATCTGAAGAACCGATTGATGGATTCCTGCCAAACTTTGGTCATGTATGTATCTTGCAGAGCCGATGGACTGATAAGATTTGGGGTCACAAGGTCAAAGGTCAAAGGTCACAGGGCTCATTATGTATGAAAAACAGCTCGTGATCGCGTTATCTCAAGAACCGATTGATGGATTCCTGCCAAACTTAGGTCATGTATGTATCTTGCAGAGCCAATGAACTGAGTAGATTTATGGGTCATGAGGTCAAAGGTCAAATGTCATGGGCTCATTATGTATGCAAAAACAGCTTTATCATTAGAACTGACAGATGGATTACTATTTAATTCAGGACATCTTGCAGAGCCAATGAACTGAGTAGATTTTAGGGTCATGAGGTCAAAGATCAAAGGGTCATATATGTATATGAGAAATTGCTTGTAATCACGATATTCTGAGAACCTGTTAATGGATTACAATGAAATTCGAATTTGAAAAATTTCTTCTGTTTTGGTTTGTAAACTTGCTCTATGACGGAGGCATCATTTTCGAATGCGCGCAGTCGAAGTTCCATCTAGTTTATCCTTACTTTGATTATTCCAGATGCCCTCAACAGGTGATTATCCTTGTGTCACTATTTGAATTTTAGCATTCGCTTAGTTTGAATTCTGGCTAAATGGCACTCCTAATGCAGACAGCTTTAAATGAAGAACTAGCTAAAAGTAATGTAAATTGTAACTTTAAAAAAAAAATCAAAATATAACCATTCCACTCTTCTCTCAGCTACCATCTTCTGCATTTGGTTAAGTTTTTTAAAATCTGTCATTGAACCTGAAACATTAATTGTGTTTCCCTACTTATTTGTCTAATTCACTATTAAAGGTATGAGCATGCCGCAGCAAAGCAGAAAGAAGAGTGACCAAGTTGCAAACAAGGAAAGTGACCGTGGTGCCAGCAGAAAGAAAAGGAGTATCAGACAATCTTGGACAGCTGAAGAAAAACAAGCAATACACAGACACTTTAAAGAAGAACTACGCTCACGCCAACTGCCCGGTAAAGAAAAAATAATGAAGTACTGCAAGATGGATGCAGACCTGAAGGGTCGTACTAAAAGGTGGACAACAGTCAAAGATTTCATTAGAAACCAAATTAGAAAGACAAATCCACTGGATTTTTAGTGAATTTTCAACCTGTTATGAGTGAAATTAATCATGTTCATCACACTCCGCAATTTTGGATGAAATCTTTTCAGGTACTGACATGCGTAAAATGTGGTTGCTTCTTATTCATATAACCCACTTACTGGTTTCCTTGATGAAGGGCTGTGCTTTGGAAGAGGTGCACCTTTATATAGGTTAACAGTTAACTCCATGGCCAGGAAGCATACTGTGTGTAAAGCAGTGTATGGTTCTGCAAGTCAAATGGGAACTTAATAGGAAAAACTTAATTACCTGCCCAGTTGGTCAGGGCCAGGAGTAGACTTGTGTCTAACAGTATGTATACTGTATAGAAGATTGTAAGGCAAATGGGAACTTTTGTGCTAAAGTTGTTTGATAAGCCCCAGTTTGCCAGGTTAACGTTTTGCAGTTTAAATGATGACTTACAGGTCAATTTTATCAGCTCCCATATCACCAGATGGTCAACGTCAGTGAGCATCACATGTGTAACAATGTGCATAAAGGTTTACAGGTCAAACTCCAACTTTGCTCACTTCCCCTAGATTAGGTTCATGGTTGATAGGACTCGTGATAGGACTAGATGTATAATGTTTTCCATATCAACTGGGAATTAAGAGCCAACTGTGATCAGGTCCTCAGTTGGCTTAGACCATGACAAGGAAGCATCCACATGTGTACACTATGTAAAATAAAGTTTGCAGGTCAAATAGGGACTTTAGGCCAACTTTGCTTGGCTCCCCAGTTAAATAGGCCAGTATGTAATGTTTTTTGCAATCAACTAGTGACTTATGGGCAATTTTGATCAGGTCCTCAGTTGGCTTGGGTCCGATTACCAGGAAGCATCCGCATGTGTACATTGTGTGAAAGTTAAGTTTGTAGGTCAATGGGCACTTTTGGTCAACTTTACTTGGCTCACCAGTTGATCAGGGCCATGATGACTCGTCAAAGGACCGCTATGTATAATGTTTGGATTTAAGAGCCAACTGTGATGATCGAGGTCCTCAGTTGGCTAGTTCCAGCTGATGAGGAAGCATCCACATTGTGTAAACTAAAGTTTGCACGTCAAATGGGGACTTATGGCTAACTTGACTCGTCAAAGGCCCGCTACTTGCAAAATTTAGATTTTTAAGTACATTGCAGATCAAATGGGACATAGCTACCACCTTTGATCCTCAATTAGTCAAGGCCAGGTGAAGTCCCATGAAATTGAAAATTGTGTAAAAAGTAACATGTCTAATTTTGATTTATGAGACAACTTGGTTAGCAGTTGGGTTTTGACTGTTGGTCAATTACCATGGACCTTTGGCCTTTATTAGACTTTATAAATATCTCACCACTCTTGTCCAATTTCATCTAAGTTTGGACCCTTTTTTTTCAAAAAAATCATCAAAAAGTAGACCATTTGCCCTTTTGTGAATTTAATCAGGTCCTCGCACTCAGCTATTGGTAGGGCCAGATAACCATTAAAGCATAATCATGTGTTCAATGTGTTTCTATTAAGTTATGTCTGCAGATCAAATGGGACTTTGTACCATCTATGATCAGATCCCCAGTTAGTCAAGGCCAAATTGTGAATAAAGTTTTACAGATCAAATGTGGACTCAAGCTTGCCAGCTTCGATAATTTTCCAGTTGCAGTCAATTATCAGGGAGCATTGACCAATGTGTAACAGTTTGTATAAAGATTTGCAGGGTAAGTGGGGTATATTTCTGCGACAAACTATGATCAGCTTCTGAGCCAAGAACATTGTTTATTTAAGGATGCACTCAGCAACATGCTTTATGCAGTATAGTTCATCTCGTATGTAACTCAAAAACTATTGATGGAAGTGTATAAAGGTATACATTTTCTGGCTGAAAATGACCTGTTAAATCCATTGAACACATACAATTTGGACAACAATTTATCATTTTTTTTACCCATTTTTTTCGACCACCATAAATAAATATCCTTGCAACAAAAAATTATTTTCCTAGTGTCCAAAATATAACTCACAATGTACCAAAAATATAATAACCAAGTTTGAACTTATGAGTTGTGGGCTATAAAAAAAGTTCTAGGGCCTAATTACAAAAAAACGTTACTAGATTTTAGTAGGTACAATGTATTCTGTATGAAATCTTAAATCAGAAATGTTTTTTTTTGAGTCCTGAGGGTTCAAAACTCATATAAACTATTAAAAATGAAATGGCTGAAATTATGATTTTATGCAGAAACATGGATTTTCAGTTGCATTTTCATCTCATCTTGAAAACCCCAAGATCCTGTGTCTCCTGACTTTGGTATACGGTTGCCGACAATATGCTGCA